>NC_068942.1:14885127-15185127 GCF_026419915.1 Harpia harpyja | reverse complement strand
TTCTCTGAGGTCATTGAACTTTTCCCCACTGGTCTTAGCTTTCAGTGGGCCCTCTGTACTTCCTACGTGAGCTCTGCTCTATGCCTGAGTTGACACGTCCACCCTCCTCCATTGTTTCTTGGCATAAAATAGAGTAGCTGATTTCTCTCCCTGTATATCATGAAAATTCACATCCAAACAAGGAAAAGTTTACACCCTGGGTCAGTTACATGTGATTGTGTATATACTTCCTGGTACTTGGGCCTTGGGCTGCTGAGGAGCTATTTTTGCCATCCTTCTCCCAGTATGACGTACTTAAAACTAGTAGTTCATTATGTCACTCATTTTGTTTTCTGTAAACACAAGGTCCAAAAATACATTTTAAGTCTGGTTTCTTTTGCTTTAAGGCTAAAGTGATACAGAACAAAATCTAGCATTCCCGCCAAAGGAGAAAGGGGGAGAGAGAGAAGCATGACCTGCTGATATAAGTAGGACTGAATACTGCAAATCCTGTGCAGTAGGTGGAAGAATTTCTCTTTTGGTTTTTATAACTGTAGACACCACAGTCAATGAATGCATTAAGCTATTCATAATGACATATCTTAAGCCTGGCTCTTCCAGAGTGTAAATTGGTTATAACTACAGACATACAAGAGAAAAACGTGCAATTATGCTTGGCCCCAAAGGTCTTAAGAATAAAATAATATCACTGGCCCACCTGCATGACAGAAAAAGTACAGCCTGGACAGTGTCAGGAGACAGGATATAATTATGTAACAAGGAAAGACCAAGATTTTGAAAGAGGGAATGAAACATGGGAGCCTAGCACACTGACAAAATGATCCATCTGCCCTAACTTTCAGGGCTGAAAAGATGGCAAAGCTTGACCTTGTTGATTCATGGTTTTTTAATTATCAATGGGAGGAAACAGAATTCTCCAGAGGTGATTCATTGCCACCTGTTGTAGGTGTCTGTCTGAGGATGCTATGCAATGCTCTCTGGAGATACCTGTTCCATATATCGGACTCCAAAGGGAACCTTCATGATGCAGTGTAGACATTCAAGAGCCATAACAGAACTAGCTTTGATTTAGACATCTAACTTTAAGACAGCTGAATTAGGTTGGATGTACTTCACCCAGTCTTCCTACTGTTTAATGCCATCTTCCCTTTCCAGAAGACAGAGAAGGAAAAGATTGTGACCCCAGCACATAGTGATCCCAGGTGGTCAGTGCGCAATGGACCCAAAGAGATGCTGAGCACAGCAGGACCCTGCAGCAGCTGGCATTGCAGTGCTCCAAACCCCAGCAGCAGCTTCTCCAGAGATGAGCTTGGCCATCTGCCTTTTTAGCTAGGAACAGTCCATGTATTGGGTCTGCATGGCAAGGTTTTGGTAGCTGGGGAGGCTACAGGGGTGGTTTCGGTGAGAAGCTGCTGGAAGACTCCCCCATGTCAGACAGAGCCAATGCCAGCTGGCTCCAAGACGGACCCACCACTGGCCAAGACTGAGCCCATCAGCGACAGTGATAGTGCCTCTGGGAGAACAGATGTAAGAAGGGGGGAAAGTTGCAGTGGGCACAGAACCTGCAGCTGGAGAGAGGAGTGAGAACACATGAGAGAAACAGCCCTGCAGACCCCCAGGTCAGTGAAGGAGGAGGTGCTCCAGGCGCCGGAGCAGAGATTCCCCTGCAGCCCGTGGGGAAGACCATGGTGAGGCAGGCTGTCCCCCTGCAGTCCATGGAGGTCCACGGTGGAGCAGATATCCACCTGCAGCCCGGGGAGGACCCCACGCTGGAGCAGGGGGATGCCCGAAGGAGGCTGTGACCCCATGGGAAGCCCGCGCTGGAGCAGGCTCCTGGCAGGACCCGTGGCCCTGTGGAGAGAGGAGCCCACGCTGGAGCAGGTTTGCTGGCAGGACTTGTGACCCTGTGGGGGACCCACGCTGGAGCAGTCTGGGCCTGAAGGACTGCAGCCCATGGAAGGACTCACGGTGGAGCAGTTTGTGGAGGACTGTCTCCCATGGGAAGGGCCCCACGCTGGAGCAGGGGAAGAGTGTGAGGAGTCCTGTCCCTGAGGAGGAAGGAGCAGCAGAGACAACGTGATGAACTGACCCCAACCCCCATTCCCCGTCCCCCTGTGCTGCTAAGGGGGAGGAGGTAGAGAAAATCGGGAGTGAAGTTAAGCCCGGGAGGAAGGGAGGGGTGGGGGTAAGGTGTTTTAAGGTTTGGTTTTCTTCTCATTGTCCTACTCTGATTTGATTGGTAATAAATTAAATTCATTTTCCCCAAGTCGAGTCTGTTTTGCCTGTGACAGTAATTGGTGAGTGATCTCTCCCTGTCCTTATCTTGACCCAGGAGCCTTTTGTTATATTTCTTTCCCCTGTCCAGCTGAGGAGGGGAGTGATAGAGTGGCTTTGGTGGGCACATGGTGTCCAACCAGGGTCAACCCACCACACTCCAGCATATACATAGTTCTGCCTTCTGCTGTAAACCACAGGAAGACTCAGGCTAACAGTTCATGTACCTGCATTCACTGCAAAGAATCAAAATTGCATGCAGGCAGCAAAAAAATACCCCAGAACTGCAAGATTTTCCCCATTATCCCATTAAACCCACACTGAAGAGGAGGAAGGGAAACATGAGCAGCCATGAGAGGCACACTTATATGACTGGGTGCAGACAGATGTAATCTCACTCCAGTATGAAAACCAGAGAGCTGTATTACTGCATTGATGTACTTGAGCTAAAAAACTCACCCCTATCTCCCCTCAGACCTTAGTTTCATTGCAGGAACGCTGATGGGAATGGCAGTTGTGAACACCTGCTTAACAGAAATGAGTGTGAAATGCAATACTGCTTGTTCAGCTCTTTGACTACATTAAGTGCCACTAAAACACTGCAAGTGCTACATATATTATTCAACTTTTAAGGGTATAACGGGAACTGGCAATCATTATTGGCCTGGCCAGAGTCTGTGTCAGATTTGTTCTGGCTGGAAATAAAAAGCATAGCTATTACAATTTGAGTAGGAAAACTTGATCATTAGCTCATATAATTGCCTCATAATATATAAGGACTGGTTTATCTCTCTGTGATCAGACCAGGGAAATAAGCTCATAATTCTCATAGCCAGTGCCACCTGTTTTACCATTGGCCATGCATGGGCTGAAGAGTCCAGCTCAAGTTCTGCTTTGGTGGAAATTCTATATAGACCTAGCACAGGCAAAAGAATTGGGTATAATGTGAACTCTAGCGATAACAGCAGGAAATGAGAAAAAAAATGGAAACAAAATAAAGAAGGAAATCCACTCCTACCATAAAAATACAACAACACAACCCCATCAGTTTGTTGCCGCTGGGCTTCTCTTGCAGTCAGACTTCTTCAGCCAAACCAAGGCTGTGCACCAGCAGCTGCATTGCCCCTGCACAGGACCAGCAGGCCCACAGGCACAACTGGCCAGGCAAGAGGTATTTAGTCCAGAATGTCCTGCAGAACATCTGCTCCAGTGTCACCACACTGCCTAGCCCAGAAAACACTTTCTAAAATGTTATCATGACCCTTAGCAAATGCCAAAAGCCATTGCCTCAGCGGCATAGAAAGAGAGCAGAAGACATCCGCCAGCACCTAAGATCATGCCATTTATATAATTATTATATTAATAAATAGGAAAGTAATATAAGTGTTCAGGAGTTGGGAAATGACAAAACAAATGTGACCCTAAAGCTGTCTTGTACATATGTTTTACAGTACAGTCCTTAATTACATTACCATTGGTTTTTATCTTTCTTTCAGTACCCAAGGTACTAGGTACAGGAATTGCTGTTTTCTGCTTATAATTTACTATTGTAGCACCCAACCTTTTCTGTCAGCCACCTACATCAATATAGCTACACACCCCCCAGTGACAGTCCCACACCCATATACTAGATCTGACACTTCCCAGAGCACAAGGTAAACTGTAGGTATGCAAGGTATCCCATCAGCTGGTTTGACAGCTGGATTTAATGCACTTGCACACAATCAGATAGTCCACACAATACTTTTTCTGAGCATACTCCATAAAACTGATACTTCTGGGAGTGTCTGCATGTGCAGTATCATGTCTTCAGTGGGGTATTGCCCTCTGGAGGAACGTTTCCCCCCCTCGATTACATAGGAGCAACCTCATTCCTGACTTAAGCATTAGCTGTTTACAGTTAGGCAAGACAAATAAGCACCCGTGATGCCTGTTTTGTTGGATAGCCGGCATTTTTGTAGTAGCCACACAGCAGTGTTTGGGGTCAATCTCCATGTATTCCGTTTAATTCTGTGTGTTTTGCTGCTGTGAGAACCAGGGGCTGAGTGACGCAAGCTGGACAGCCTTAAGAAGGGACCACACAGGTGTGGCTGCTTATGAATAGACCGTCATTTACATTACTTGGTCAGTAGCATTTCTTCACTGTGAGTGTGGTGAGGCACTGGAACAGGTTGCCCAGAGAGGTTGTGGCTGCCCCATCCCTGGCAGTGTTCAAGGCCAGGCTGGATGGGGCTTCGAGCAACCTGGTCTAGTGGAAGGTGTCCCTGCCCATGGCGGGGGGGGTGGAACTAGATGATCTTTGAGGTCCCTTCCAACCCAAACCATTCTGTGATTCTATGACCATCAAAAAACTCTGTCTATGGTGAAATCTAATTCTCCAGGGGTGCTGCCCTTTTTCTCACTGCAGTTTTCTGTTTTGTTCACTACTCACTCCCCAGCTTCTGCAAAAGACACATCATAGAGGCCCTGCAGGCAATAGTCTCTTCCACCACCCACTCCTGCAGCATCTCCTGCACATTGTCGCGGCTGTGCTCTGGGCTCCCAGCAGCTCACCTGGCCCCGATACCCCCCCTGGTTTGAGGAAGGGCTAACTGAACAAATAAGTTTACAAACTTCCTAGAGAATTTAGTTCCCCTGCACTGGAAAAAGTGGAAAAAAGGTTCACTGAATTCCATTAGTGTGAAAACAATGGCAAACAGGTTCATAAAGATCACTAGAAAAAATTTAAGTGCTCTTAAACTACACTTACAGAAGTCTTTGTCCCCTTTCCTAGAATTACATGTGTCACATGATCATCTTCCTGAGGAGTGGAGAGCATTTTAGGAAGGGTGCAGTTTGAGAAGTGTATTGGGCAGTGTGGCAAGGTTTTGGTAGCAGGGGAGCTACAGGGGTGGCTTCTGTCAGAAGCTGCTAGAATGTGTCCAACATGACAACATGTCCCCCATGTCCGACAGAGCCAATGCCAGCTGGCTCAAAGACAGACCTGCCACTGGCCAAGACCGAGCCCATCAGCGACGGTGGTAGTGCCTCTGGGAGAACAGATTTAAGAAGGGGAAAAAGTTGCAGTGGGCACAGAGCCTGCAGCCGGAGAGAGGAGTGAGAATATGTGAGAGAACCAGCCCTGCAGACCCCCAGGTCAGTGCAGAAGGAGGGGAGGAGGTGCTCCAGGCGCCGGAGCAGAGATTCCCCTGCAGCCCGTGGGGAAGACCATGGTGAGGCAGGCTGTCCCCCTGCAGCCCAGGGAGGTCCACGGTGGAGCAGATATCCACCTGCAGCCCGGGGAGGACCCCACGCTGGAGCAGGGGGATGCCCGAAGGAGGCTGTGACCCCATGGGAAGCCCGCGCTGGAGCAGGTTCCTGGCAGGACCTGTGGCCCCGTGGAGAGAGGAGCCCACGCTGGAGCAGGTTTGCTGGCAGGACTTGTGACCCCACGGGGGACCCACGCTGGAGCAGTCTGGGCCTGAAGGACTGCAGCCCATGGAAGGACTCATGGTGGAGCAGTTTGTGGAGGACTGTCTCCCATGGGAGGGACCCCACGCTGGAGCAGGGGAAGAGTGTGAGGAGTCCTGTCCCTGAGGAGGAAGGAGCGGCAGAGACAATGTGTGATGAACTGATTGTAGCGCCCATTCCCCGGGGGAGGAGGTAGAGAATTTGGGAGGGAAGCTGTGCCCGGGAAGAAGGGAGGGGGGGGGTAAGGTGTTTTCAGATTTGGTGTTATTTCTCATTACCCTACTCTGATTTGATTGGTAATAAATTAAACTAATTTTTCCCCAAGTCAAGTCTGTTTTGCCCGTGACTGTAATTGGTGAGTGATCTCTCCCTGTCCTTATCTCAGCCCACGAGCATTTTGTGATATTTTCTCTCCCCTGTCCAGCTGAGGAGGGAAGTGATAGAGCGGCTTTGGTGGGCACATGGCATCCAGCCAGGGTCAACTCACCACAATAAGCAAAGAAAAAAAAGGTAAAGGTGAGGCAGCTTTTTCAGGCTAGGCAGCACAAACATGGAGCTCACCAAGGTTTCATTCTTTTGAACCAAAATTAATGGATGCTCTGAAGAAGCCCCAGGACTGACTACATAGTAAGAAATTAATCTGACAGAGCAGAATCAGACGTTCTAGAGGATGAGGATGGTTTTCAATTTAGAATCAAAGGGAATGTTACAAAGGGGAGGAAAAAAACAGGTAACGAGGGTAGCTTTTAGATACCACATCTGAGCAAACAGCCCAGAGGAGCCTGAGACTGCCCAAATAATCTAAATGAAAATTTAAGAGAGCCCCCAGTACCAGAATTGAAGAACTTTGCCTGGAGCTCTGACCTGTCTCCAGCAAACAGCGGTGCTTAAGTATCAGGGAGCATAAACAAAACTGTTTAAAAACAAGAAGGTTAAATGCAGTCTTCACTTGAAATGGACTTGGTGATGACTATCAATTCAAGGTAATAGAAAACCTTATTCCTTCTACTCTTCCTTTGCAGCTTTCACCTGTAAAGCTTATCATCAGGCTCTTGAGATACATCTGTGACTGTTCAGAAAGTCGTAATAGTCAGCAAGGCCTGTTTCTGCACAAGGATTGTCCTCAGAACCCTCTTCAGATGCGAAGACAAAGAGACTGCAAAGCAACTAAGCACATAGCTTTCATTGGCCTTATAAATTTGCTCCATTAAAATTGGGCTTATGTAGAGCAATCAAGTTTGGGAACACCTCAAAAAAACTTTTGAAGAACCACTGGAAACCAGCTAGCACCACTTTTGTTGGAAGTTGAACCGGGGCTGACGTAACAGGTAAAAATAAATTTGGTCAAATGTATCAGAATTCCATTGGCATGCAGCAGGGATGGACTTGGACTACTGTTTTGACACTATAATTACCTGCCACCTGATTTATCCTCTACCCTTTATAAGATATGACAGTGTTCACTGATCAAACATAGCTCTTTTCAATCAAAAGGGGTCAAAACCTTTTGTTTTGTGAACCAGTGCCTGGCTAACCAGACCTCTTTGTATTAGTATTCTGACGGTGGCCCAGCAGCAGAGTAGCATGGAAGGTAGCAGTTGTTTTGGTTTGAGTCCACTTTGTGTTTTTTAGCCCCAAGCATTGCCTCCAGCCACTTGCACTTCCTTAACAGGATTATTTGCTAGTGATATTTTCTTGAAAAAACATCAACACAATGTGATGCTGTTGCCTTTGCTTAGGAAAATAAGAGAAGTTAATGACCAGGCATATGTCCAGGAGGGATTACTGATGTCATTAATATTTCTTGTTTATTTAGTGGCTTAAAAATAACAACAGCAACAAAATCAGACTTGTCTCAAAACTTTTTTAGTGTAGGCTAGCTGATCTTGGTAACCTCACGTCCCTCTCTCCCCTTCCACCACTCACTTCCACTGCATAGTCTGCAAGAAGCATTTGGCTTTCATCTCCACAGGCAACAGGAACAGCTCTCAGAACCAAAATGTTCCTTCGCGTTGACTCAGATTAACATTTTTTCAGCATTTCCAGTGAATTAGGCTGCAGTTGGGGTCATTTTTGGTAAAGACTAGATCACTGGGGGGAAGTCATCGTCAAAAAATATCTCCCACGAAGGGGCAGGTCATGATAGGGAGGACTTTGTGCCCTGGTGCTGAAGGCACTGGTGAAGGTTGGGGTGTATTGATATGGGGATGGCTGTGCTTCTGTGAGAGCACAGAGCTGAACCGAAACCCTCCACTGTTCAGAGCAGTGCCCTAAAGCCCCGGTGGTCCGTCTGGGCCCTCATTGTCTCTCAGAGAATGGCAGTGAGGGGATGCTGTTTTGGGAGGGCAGATGAGGCTGAACATGAACATGCAATCCATTTTCTTTGTCCTCTTCCTAAATCTACAGCTGTTGTATTGGGGACTGTGGAGAGCACATCCCTGCCTCGAATGTGTTTATGGACCCACAGAGCACTTATGCAAAGCAGAACAGCTTCAGCAGAAGAAACTGGGAACATGTCACTACAGACCACACAGCAGTCCAGTGGAAAACACTTGAGTTTGGATCAGGTTTGAATTAGAGAAGAAATTTGAAGTATCGTCTCTCACAATCCAAGTGACTGTCCTAACTCAGTTGAGAAGATTTGGTGTGTAATTGAATAATTTACAGGTAATGCTCAAATAGAAAAAGGTTAAAAGTCATTATGAATTGGGACAGCAAGCCAAAATTAACATCCTGCTCTGGAAACATTTGTCATTTCTATGTACTACTTCCCTCCACCTTCACTTGACACAGGCCTACCAGCCATAGGCAATAATTCCCTTTCCATGCAGCAAGAACTGTTTCTTACAGGAGAAACTTCAGTACTCCTTCAATGGGTACTCTGCAGGTATGTTCCAGGTAGGACCCTTAAGCACCACAGCAGGTTTCCAGCCTTCTACACAGCACCATTTCTCTATGTGCTTACACATTGCTCCCAAGATAACAGCACTCAGTATGAAAAAGTGAAAAATATCTACCGTAGGCATTCGTATGTCTCTCTTTATCTCAGGACATGGGAAACTCACAGTTTCCAGTGTACTTTTCCTCAGAAGAGGAAAAAAATGAAAGAGTATTGTTCCTACATTATAAATAGAGAACTTGGAGGCCAAGTGGGCTGCCAAGACCTCACAGCAAGGAGCTGAGTTTTTAGAACTGGTTGTTGAGATGCTGGGGAAGGCTCCAGAGAGTAAATGTATATAAAAAAAAAAATAATTTAAAAAAAAAAAGGAGATGTCTACTTATTGGTAGGTAGGTCACAAGCAGCCAGCTGACAGTATGCGATATTCAATATTTGAAACAGTTGAAATGGTCACCACCCCCATGCTGCACTCACTGTTCAGAAGAGGTAACATGAACAAGTATCTCTGCAGATACGGTTTCTGAATTCCTTCCTGTTGTGATACAAAAGTCATTTAGAACCTACTTTATCAGGAGATGTTTCTGTCAACAAACTTTTTGCCCTGACTATTGAGGAAACCAATCAGAAAAGGGAACAGAATCTACTAACAGAAATGCTCTTCCTGCGTCCCCCAAAAATCAGTTACTGGTGGGCTGTGTGTGGGTTTGCGCACACAGACCACTGCTGGGTACGAGCCTGGCGGCTCCATTTGATATAAGTGAATAGTGAAAGCAATGGAGAAATAGTGAAAGCAAGTACGGAGAAATCCTGTTTCTTGAATTTTACATGCAATTTTGGATGTACTGTAATCCAAGCCTTCAGGTGAAAGAAATGTGTTGCAACCCAAGGCAGATCATGTAGTCCCATGCAAAAATAAGCCAGATTTGTAAATCCATGTAAAACCACTGAGAGAGAAATCACAAATGTACCTACACAGCGAGTCCAATCCATTCACAGTGGGCATGTGGAGTCTGACCCAGCAAGCATCAGGCTGGCCAAATAGAGATTTTCATCAGTCACCCTGTGGTTTCTCATCTGGCCTTCACGGTTAAGGGTCAGGCTCCTTTTGCTTTTCCAGTGCCATCTGAGCGTCCTCTCCTGTCAGCGTGGGCACGCTGAACCTTGCATCAGGAACTGGTGACCAGCCAACCTGGCAGCTGAAATGATGGGTCAATAACCTACTGGTATGCATCTGGCCAGTATATCTATACACTGTCTGTTACATGGAGTCAAAACTACTTTGGCACAAGTCGCATAGCTCCTACCTTGTCAGCTACTAGGGGATGTTCTTCTATAACTAGCTGATGGAGCTTGTGCTTGGGGAAATGTGAGTTTTGCCTCTGCTGCGACTTTCTTTTTCTGCAATGCCTCAACACAAAGACTGGCTACTTTACTGCAAATATCAAAAAGCTCCAAAATGCTTGAGAGCTGGTACTACTCAAATACAAATAGGCACCCTCTCCCTGGCATCAAAAAGTTACAAAATCAGCTCTTTGACAGCCGTTCGGAGGTACTTTTGTCCCCACTTTGCAATAGGGAAACTGAGGCATGGCAAGCGTGGGTGACTAGCACAAGGTCATACATGCCAGTGGGAGTTCTGGGAATAAAGCCCAGAAGCTTCTGGCATATTGAGACACAGGCATATATTTCATACCGCCTTGGCAGGCTGCGGATGCTCTCCTCTCCTCCCCGCACTCAGTGTGCCACAGAAACAGCCTTTGTTCTCCCTAACTTGCTTCCAAATGTTTCAAACATCACTTCTGCTGTGAACTGTAAAACTGTTATTCGGTCTCTATGGAGCATTTGTCGAGACGGTGTGTGGCTGTTTCTGCTTGCTGCTAGGCCGGACTTCCTCTGATCCTGAGTATTTGCCAACTTCTATACCTTTGATCGAGGTACAGGGTCTGTCTGGAGAGCTTGTCCTGACATTTTTAGTTGTCTTTTGTCCATCACAGAGACCCTCTGACCACTAACACTGATCACCATGAGACCTGTTTTCATTTTTTTTTACCAAAAATGTTTCATTCTGATTATAATTACAACTTTTACCCTTGCTAGCTTAGCAAAAACTTAAGGCAAGAAGACACACCAGCCCATTAGCAAACCACAGGAGGGTCTAGAGCTGTAATTTTGTTATTAAACTGCTTGTTGACTGAAACCTGTGCTGATCGTGGGTCAGGTCTTTCAATGAAGAAGGAATAATTCGGAGTGCATCTAGGACAACTTGTGAGCACCGCAGATAGCCATTAAACTGTTTGTGGGCTCCCTGTTATTTTTTTCTTGGAAGGAAGTCCTGACCTTGAAAGTTGTGTAAACACAGGAGTTGTACAAACACGTTTCCCCTGCTCCCCTCTTGCCCTGCGTGCAGTACCAGGGACGGTATCACATGCTCTCCACACATTGATGATAAGCTGAACTAACAAGAATATGAAGAAAATGTGCCAAACCCGCAGAGGGAAATGAAAATCAAATCCCCTTTCTCGCATCAGCATCAAATTTTTATTTCTTGACAAGATAGGAGCTTGGTGGAAGGGAAACGAAACGATTAAAGAACAGATAAAAACTAGAAAGAAACCACATATACAAGTCATCCACTGCCCTCCCGTGGCTGTGTGTAAAGCACCTCCAAAGCACTTGGCAGCAGAGGAGGGCCTCATCTTCAAGTCCATTCAAATACGTTTGCCAAATTAGTAGATTGTCTTTATGTTGTCTTTCCCCAGCACTTAATGCTTGGCGGACGGCTGAAAGATTGTTTTTAACTTAAATAGTGGTAGAATATTAAACAAAAAAGAACAGACGGCATGTTACGTGTACAATTTTAAAACCATGGGAAAGTATAATGTATTAATAGTTGTCTATAATTTTTAGAAAAATTTAATAGTGCATTCTTGTGACAAATTCAGTAAAAACTCTTGCCATAATAGTATTAATCTCTGAGATTAACCCTGTATTTTTCCTTAATACAACGCAAGAGTCCCTGAAAAATTCCTGGATCGGGCGCAGATAGGATTACAAACTCTTACTCATTTTCCCGTGCTGTTGCCAAAGGGGCAGGATTGGGATTGTCGAGTACATTGGAATCATTATCTTGTGGCTTTTGATCCAGCAGCATTTTTGGCCTGTGGCATATTTGTTGTCAACGTGTATACGATTGAGGTTTAAGAGCTGTTCAACAATCCTAAATCAAAAATTGACTACACTTTTCAGAATTTCTGCTGTTTGCATGAGCTGTTTCCCACTTTAGCCAATCAGTAATCTACAAATTGCTAAATTACTGCCACACTGCAGACGCTGCGCAGGTGCGTTGTGTTTCTATGAAAACAATGGGAAGATGTGCTGTCACCACAGAGGCGAGTGCCGAAGGTCAGATGAAGGACAGGTTGCCGACAGAGGGGTTGTCAGTGCAGATGTGATAATTAAGGGACAGGTTCTCTGCTGTGGATGTCCCTGCCAGGGCGGAGTGGCAGGCAGCTGCCTCATGCAGCAACAGGGGAATCCGGTGGAGGGATGTCCCATGCTGCCCAACCCCACCAGAGCCACCCCATGGTTGTGAGGAAACCTCTAAGCAAGGGGATGGAGAGGGAATTCTGAAAAATGTACAAGTCTTTCTATTTAAATAGGGCTCCACAGTAAGTAGCCAACACGGAGGAAGAAAGAAGAGTCCGGGTTTCCTCTCCGCCAGAACACAGAAGAGATGGCTGAGTTGGTGACACACAGCGAAGCTCGGAGGCGTTTGTTTCAGCACAACATAGCATCTGCAGAAAGCACGTACGCTTGGACATCTACGTCCAGACACCACAAAAAGGAAGAGTGGGTGGTCAGGAACTGGAAACTAGAGAAACTAAGGAGGCAGATTTGTGACCACGGGCGGATCCAGGAGTCATCCGAGCATGCCGGCAATACTGCACTACCACCACGTAGTATCCATCAAGGCAAGCACAGAAGAAGTGTCTGCAGAGGAATGATTCAGGACACAACAGGGACCTTCTCTGTAGCTGAGAGCAATCGATCATCAACGAGGATTCTGCAAAAGGAGAAGAAAGGGGCACAAACAACAGAATTATGTACTTTTCCCTGATGTATAAATACAGCAAGACTGGATGGGACATCTCACGTCTCTCTTCTAGTAACAATACATAACTAAAATCAACAACAGTGCCACATGGGCAACCCCTTGAAGGAAGATGTCAGAGTCTTTTTTGCAGCTTCTTCCAGAAGATCTCTTCAGAGTCTCTTTCAATTTTCCCCAGGAAAAAAAACAGGAATATTTATGGTCGAAACGTTCATTGCTGGATCCTCTCCTAGTGAGGTGGCAGACTGCACAAACAGGAGGGTGCACATGACCGCGTGCGGGAGCAGCCGGCTCTGCTGGAGATTCATCAGAACAACCAGGAGGAGGTGGAACTGCAGAAGCAAACCGAAGGCAAATAAGGTAGGAGCTCAACTTCAGTCCTCCACAAAGATGTTTTGCTGAAAGCAAAGTGGATGATTTACTTCTGCTTCCTCATATATGGCTGCTAAGAGATGAAGTACCAAGTAGGGAGCACTAGATGTTTTAGAAACATGGTATATCTGCGTTAGATGACGTAATTGTGTCACTGAAAGCTCATGGTATGATTCACTTGGCTTGAACGTTAAACTGGCTGACTACACCCTGCTTAGGATGGGGAGGTTAAAGGAGCGGAAGGATCAGCACTTTAAATTACAAACATCGTTCTCTCATTTAGAGTTCTGGATAAACAAAAACTAATGATATTTTGAATACATATGGAACAAAATGCTGACTAAACGAGGCCAGAGGGGGGGCATCCGAGGGGTCTGACATCTCTGGTGTCAGTCAATCACTCATATCTATTTCATTTTATTCACATGTCAAAGAGAAAAAATATTTACTTACCTAACAAAGCTTCGTTTGCTTATGTTTGCAGTGGCCTGATGACATGAGCTACCCTCAACTCCGGTACGGAGGCAAATAGACTTAGATTACAGTTAAAAAAGGCACTTCTGTTTGACAGAGATTACACACAGAGCGAGAATGAAAAACCAGCTAAACGGGGACTTTGTTGGGCCTTTCCTTATTTGGCGCGCTGTTATACCAGATCAAAATCAGGGTGATTGACACCTAAGTTGTCATTTTAACCCCAGCACATAAGTTTGGGGATGTGCGATTAATAACTGGCCCTGGCACCTCCCAGCAGCAGGGAATCAGATAAGGGGCACGGTGTGAGGCTGCTGCTCGGGCCAGGGCTGCCTCAAACTCGTTTCCCTAAAAATATTTTTACTTTGAAGCATCCGTCTCTCTTGAATCTGGATGGAAACAGGGAAGTTTAGTAAGATTTGTAAGCAGAAATGCTGCAGGACGACTCGTTCTGCTTCAACATTTTTGGCCTTGCTGAGTGGCACGGTGCATACGGAAAGGCTGCCCCAGAGAGCAGCATCTAGCAGGCTGCAGGGAAGTACTCAAGCCAAAATAAACAACTTGTGTCTCCTCGGAGTTGTTCCAGCCGTGTTTTGGTATCAGTGAAATTTAATCATCAATGTTAGTAATCAGGGCTGTACAAATTATGATTTTATAAACACGTTTACCTGAATATTAAGTATTTTATTTATCATTTCCTTCCTCACCCCAGTTTCCTCTCCCTCTTCCCATCTCCTCAGCCATCAAAAGACAGTAGAATACAAGATTGTCTGTAGAGCTGAGAAACTGTCTAATTTAGATGATGAATTAACCTCTTCCTGACTTACAATTCAATGAGAAAAGCATGCACTTACATTTGTGCAACTAAAAGTGGTCACAGAATCTACTGTTTACTCCTCGTGCTAAAAAGAAACCTCAGACAACAGCAGTAAATCCAGAATTTTCTCACCTTATTAGCATGGAAATTGTTCAATTTTAAGATAATCTGATAGAAGCCATTCTGAAGCCTTCAAGATGCCACCAAGCCTAGGAGCCTGGTTTTAGGCTGGTAAAAGTTTGTCACAAAATCTACCTGGCATCTTTGCCAGCATCAGCTACTTTGAGACAGACTGACCCATCATTGCAATAAAGCAAGCTGCTTCATACGGACTTTGTGAATGGGAACCTGCCCACTGCAGCCATTCGATCTCTATTGTTGGGTATTGTAGTGTTAAATATGTTGGAGATGCTCTCCTGTGGATCTCATCCTTTTTCCTCCCCATGAAGTTTTAAAATTCTACATAGTATAATTGTAAAACTTCACGTAACAACCATTAGGTTTGCATGTGTAAAATGATTGCTCGTCTTCTATATCATCCTCTTATCAAAAACTTCTGGTTTACCCCATTTGTTTAAATGATTGCTCTCTTTTCCCCACCAGCCACAGCTATTTGCCAGCATATACCACATACACGGTCCCTTCTGACATTTGCCTGATGCTGACTCAGGAGTGCATGTTTCCAAAGCTCTCCAAAATCTATCTATGGATTAAAAATAAAAATAATAATAGACATGGCAAATCATTACTAAGTACTTGGCTTTTATCTATCTTGTTAGCCAGCTCCAAAACCACAGAGAAATTAGTTAGCAATCATACCATTCATTCTTGTTTGTCATATTTTTAGGCTCATTGTAAAAGTACTAATATTTTCATGGCTTCCAATAAAAGACTGAAGACTTCTTTAACAACTTAGATAAGGGACTTGATATTGTGAACCACTTCATTAAGCAGGCTTTAAAAAGATTGCTATTCGCTCCGATTCCCCAAGTGTGTTCCAGATTTATCCATAGCTATATAAATAGTGTTTCATATTTGGTTACTTTTTTCCCCTCTTTGGTTAAGGTTTGCTTTTGGACTCACAGCAGAAAGGAAATAAATTAACTAACAATAGTTATAACAGCTAGAAATCCTTCATATCATCCTCAAACTTTTACAACCCCTTGGTATTCTGCAGGGTTTTGGTAGCTGGTTATGAGCTACAATGAAATCCAGGCATTTCCCAACTTACATTTGGACACGTACATTAAAGTAAATGTAAACCTTTGAATTATTTTAATGGGAATACCAGGGCTGGCATTGGCTTTCAGAAGATAGCTGGGAGAATATTTACAATTCAGATGGCACTAAGCCTGAGAAGGCAGAATAGCTACAGTCCCACCTTTGAAATGTGTAACAGTACTTTACAGCTGAAATATTACAGGAAAGTTTTCTGAAGCTGTAAGAGGGAAAGCATGGGCTGTTCACAACTTGCACAACAACTCAGGAGAAAGGAGGCACAAACTTCACCCCCTGCTTTCTCAGAGGTAAAAGATGCACGCATTTGGGAGCCAACTGCTTTCATGGTGACGCTCTCTTCATCAGCAAACCTTCACATTTTCCCTTTCTGAATCGTTGTGTGACAATGAATCACTGATGATCTTCAGCTGCGGAACCAAAAATAGGGCTGAGCACAGAGAAAGGCTGGGGCAGGGGCAACCTTTCCTATGCTCAGCCCAGGGTCTCCCAAGCAACAGCCAGCACGTTGCTCCACCTCCAAGCACTTCGGATCCTCCCGGGAGCAATCACCTTTGCCTGCTCCACTGGCTATTTCTGTGATGTTGTATTCACAGATTAAAAGGGGTGCCAAAAAGCCACGCCGACAAGAGCCACGTTAGCATGTGGTGAAGTTTGTACAGTGAATAATTATGGTTTTCTTTGTCACAGTGAATCACTGTATGTGAAATTGTGGCAATTTCTCTGTGTGTAGATGTAGTCAATAAGTCAAAGCTTCTTACTAGATAATAACTGTGTTTCAGGTGGCTCCCAAACAAATGCTGCCCTCGAAACAATGGCGAAGCGTGGCCCAACCTAAAAGCCTTCGCGCCTGGGCAGGGAAAATTCAGCTCCTTTCGCTACTGTCTGTAAGGGCAGCACACCCCCAGCCGCTGCAGAATTTGCTGTGAAGGCCAGAAAAAGGGCCTCTGCCTGGTGACAGCCCATGCCTCCTCTCTCCAAATCTTATTATTTCTGTGTCACATTTCTCCTTTAAATGATTTCCTTCCTGTTTTGACGAACAAGGCTCTATTTTAGACCCTCAACTTCCATCCTAGAGTAATCAGCACTTTTCTAAGACCCTCTAACCCACATAAAGTGCATCTGCTAAGAATATCTTTGATGCCTATTGCTTGTTTACATCTTTCCTTTCTTTGAGTCCATCCACTGGCTCTTCCTATATCAAATTCCAGTTTCTTGCACTTAGTTTCAAGGCTCTTGACAACTATCTTTCTAGTCTTGCCTATTACTGCATCTCAACAGGGATGTTGTGAAAATAAACTTGTTAGTATTTTTGAAGCACCCCGAAACCATGGTAATGACTGCCACAGAGAAACTCATGAGGAAATTAATCATTCTGTTTCCATTGTAGGGCTTGAATCCTGCACAGTAAATAAGGCTTGGCGCTCAGACTTCAAATGAAATCACCACCAGCTCATCATTAATTCACTAGTCTCCACCCCCTGCACCAGATGAGGCAAAGGTCTTCAGGAAAAAAAAAATAGTAAGAGAGTGAAAGAACTGAAATCTGCAACTCGATACTTATACAAAAAAGAGGTGGCATTAGAACTATATGGGCAATCGAACTGGTATTTCCTAACTGTGGAGTGCTCAACATTATAGCCTCAAGTTTCCTTGAACAACTTCTCCTGTCTGCAACAGTATGTCATTTCCCAAAAAAAGTATCCAAATAGAGGTGATGGCTGGGCTTCAAGGTAAAGACAGGGCCGTTTTAGGGTAGGATTCAGCCTGGGATTAAGGGGGGTTAATGTTGATGTCTGGCTGTAGGGTATACTCCTGAGCTATATGTTCAGCTTCCACTGTCACCCACAGAGACCTGGGCCATACAGTCAGCACAGCGGGAGCAGTTCGGCTCACCTGAGAGCAGACACTTCTCCTCTGCTGAGGAGCCCCGAGGCTGCGTGGACCACTCGGTGCAGATCTTCATGGATTACGACGACGCAGACACCTAGAGATGCCTAGTGAAGTCTTAACATAAAAGCAAATGTACAGGGCCAAATCCAGAGCCAAAAATTGAAACAATAGACTGTTTTTTTCTTCTCACTCTCGTTGCATCACTTTTTTTCTGCTACTGTAAACCTCATGTCAGGCAGCCTGAGCCTGTGAAGAACATTGCACGCAAGAACTCACGCTGGTCAGATTATTTGGGCCCTACCATGATATAAACATTGAATAATATTAGTTGCAACACCACCACCATCACTTTCTTTCATTTTCCCTTTAAAGGGGTTATCCAGGGTGGGATTCAGTTGCCTGAACACAGGTGTTCAAGCCATCATTTTAGATGCTGTAAGATAGCCTGCCTGGCCTCAGGCTGCCGCTCCTGGTCTCAGGTCTCCCCCGAGTCCTGCCAGCCAGCTCTGGACAGATGCCCCAGGTCTCCCAGGACATCTCAGGAGGTACTGGGCACCTACCTTGGGCAACTGAACCCCAGCCTCACCACAAACACCAGCGCGGGGACAGAACTGGCATAGAGGCTTCTAATCAGCCGCTATTAACAATTTCACTGGAAAATGAGGAATATTAGAATCATAGAATGGTTTTGGTTTGAAGGGGCTTTTAAAGGTCATCTAGTCCAACCCCGCTGCAATGAGCACGGACAGTATTTCCAGCCAGGATCTGGCCAATGGCTAAACAGTTTTTCAGGGAACATATTTGTGCAGTTCCCTTAAGGGTGCCGTCCTGGGGCACTCTTGGACCACTTGCCTCTATCTCCTCACAGGGAAGCACGGGCACCCTCAACTTTTTCAACAGTGCTCTCTGAAGTAAGGATCAGGCTTACCACCAGTTACTATGATTGACCAAATTCCTGCCAGCAAGGCTGCGGTAAGCAGTACATGCGCCTGCATGGCCCAAAACTACTGTGTAACATCCAGAATATTCTCACATGCCGTCATTTAAAGTTTTGGGGACTGGGGGATAAACATAATTTATGAGTATTTCACCAAGACAGTTCACTGGAACAGAGAGAGACCTGACCTTGACAGGGTTCTCAGCTCTGGGTGCCAGCTCTTCTGAGCTTGCAATATTTAATGTTTTAAGTCCTAGGTACATTTTTCTGACCTCCATGTTTATTAAATACATTAACATTTCTAACCTTCATGGAGAAAAAGTCTATAAACATGAACCTCACTGCCCATAAAACTGTAAGGCAATGAGAGGAGCTAAAAATCTATTCAAAATGGTACTACTGGGTTGGGCCTGACTTGTCTTTTTTTCCATGTTCAGGTATGTGAAGTGCACCTACAACACTGACATCATCACTTACAAAGCGGGATTTGATGTCGATCCTGTGTGAGGTCTGAAGGCACCTGTGTATAGTCTTGCACCTTTATCACCTGCACGCTGTTGCCCCGTGTTTCTTCCAGCAAGGCCACATCTCCTGTCACGCAGTCCCTATGCTGCATTCAGGGCAGCATGCCAGGTCTGGCTAAGGACTTGCACTTGCTGAAAGATTTCCAAAATATTATCGTACAATGAAACTAGCCAGGACACTGCTTTAGGCAAAGACCTTAAAGCTTATACACTCCTGACAGAGTTCCATTCTCAGGATTATTTATTTTCACAATGGTAGCAGTAGCCACAAAACAGAGAGAGGAGCAGGGACCCCTCCTTGTGCCCAAGTTTAAGTGCAGTCCTTCCTCTTCTGCTGCTCCCTGAAATCCTTTCTGCAGTGTCAAGGGGAGAGACGAGCCGTGACGGAGTGACCCCATCCAAATAATGCTGGTGGCTAAAGTATTTGCCTGGGGAGATGAACATTTAACTCACTAGCCATTAAAGTTTCATGGACTCCCCGTTCTCGCACTTAAGAGAACACCATTAGTTCACAGCTCTACGGAAAGCAGACATGTTCAGAATAAGGACGTGAAGCAGAAAGGTATTTTAGATCCGTTAGTTATAATTTACACACCAGTGACATACGGCATAAAGACAAAATATACAGATTTTCATATATATATACATGGATCAACACAGTGCACAATTTCAAGTTATGTTACAATTAAGTGTACAATTTTAAATATGGCTTTATAAACTAGTAGTAATAACAGTGCTAAAATAATGTATGTCTCATGTAAGTTCATACAAACAACATAATGCAGCTACAGTATTAGAGTCCTCATTTAGCAATGTGTTGCTTCATTTTGTTAGTTAAACCTCATACACTGCAGCTAGCTGGATATATCCCTCCCCCCATACCCATCTACATATACTGTATTCTTGCTGGATTGCACACCCCAGTGATTAAAACTTTGGGACTTGCATTCTTCAAGTATCCTGAAAAATAAAAACCTGTACATTCCAGGAAAGATTAGTTGTCAGAACAAACAAAGAAGTGAGGGAAGAACACACACAAACATAGTGCCCAGTAAGAATATCAACACGATCAGTGAAGCTTAAAAAAGCAGTCTTTTTTTTGTTTGTTTAGAGAGCTTAAAAAAAACGATGGTCACATCTTGTTTGCCTTACTGCTCCAAATAAGGCAAATTTTTAGGTGAGGATAATTAGACAGAGGCATAAGAGAAGTGGTAAATTCTGGGTCACTTGGAAGCTCGGTCAGAAACTCTGGCCCCGCTGAAGCAAACGGCACTTATCAGCGGCTTCAAAGAGGACAGGATTTTATTTGTTCTGCAAAAGTTGAATGCCTTTTGGAAGCATATGCTCCATTTCAGCTTTAGTTTATTGAGCTGAATGTGGAAGTCATTAGATGAAATCCTACAATCCTTTTTATGCACGAGTCAGACTAAATGCCCATAACTATCTCCTCTGGCCTAAAAAACCTGGAAGTGGGGCAACCAGGACATGGTACTAACAGTTTAGCACTGTAGTGACACACTGAGTGTTTTCATTGACTGTACACAGACATCCCTTTTCTTTTCCAAACTCCTCAGGGAGCTGCAGAAACATCTGCTGAGAAGTACGTCACATTAGGGTACTTCCATAGGGAAGGAGTGCAAAAGAAGCCCTTGCCGATGGCCATCAAAGAGAGAATTGCCCCAAACCACCGAGACAGAGCTGATTCATGTTGCAACACTTTTCTCCAGAGGCAAAGCTGTGAAGACTAGGGTCACTGGCCTGAAAATTAAACCCCACCAGCAACCCATGCGGTACAGGGGAACACCTTCCCTCAACAGGGCACCAGCTGAACACGACGGCCCACGTTCACCAGGAAGCTCAAAGCTGTGCTCGCTGCAATGCTCTGGAAAGGGGTCAAACCCGAGCAGATCCTTGTCCTTGCCCTTCATCACCAGGATGCAGACGAGACTGCAGCGCGGGCACGGGATGACAGCATGCTGACAGCCTCACTGGAGCCGCAGCTACCGAAATGAGTCCCTGCGCTGCCTACGTAGCACTAATACCTGAAGCACAGCACTGCATACATGAATACCTGTAGCACTAATCAACTGCTGAAAACCACTGCAGTCATTTAAAGGTACCTCTCGTCCTCTTGGTCCACAGGATTAAACACTACTACTTGGGTACTCCTCCAGTTCACAGCCACTGACAAGTATGGGCATGACTCACACCTACACTATGTATATCC
Organism: Harpia harpyja; assembly: GCF_026419915.1. NCBI lineage: Eukaryota > Metazoa > Chordata > Aves > Accipitriformes > Accipitridae > Harpia > Harpia harpyja. The sequence continues at coordinate 15,163,913 of NC_068942.1, read as the reverse complement.
ATTTCCATATGCCAGCTACTGGGACATCCAATGTAATTATGCATTTAGAGAGCATAATTTGCTTTATTTCGATCACATGCCTAATTCATAACTTTGCAGTATTTGGGGATGGGAGGGGTTAGGCTAAATAGCTACTTGTCAGAAAACAGATTCAAATTCTTATTCAAACATCTAATGACAAGACCCACTTGAATTCATCCCCTGCCACAGAAATTTCACTTGGTGAGCTGCCCTGCATAAATCTGCACATAACACACTTTTCCAGCAGGCAATATTTTGTAAGGCTTAGTATCTGACAGATACAGCCCTTTCAATGAAAACAGTATGAAACTGTCATGATTACTTGAGCAGACATCACTGACAAAAGGAAATTCGTGCCTGAACTGTTGCTGCAGAAATATTTCAGGCAATATTTTTTCAAAGAGAATATAGATCTGGAGGGACATTGCCAAGGTTTTAAAGATCAAAATGTGTGACTCGCAGTGTTATAATTGGATGGAAACAGTCCTCCAGTTCTGAAACATCGGGTTTGGTTTGGTTTTTATATCAACCACCACATTTGTAGGATTTCTGTAGGACCTATACATCCCAGCATCTGTTTCCCCTACTCGGTAACAGTGAGCTTTGCTGACAGAGCCAATGAGTCCAACAGGGGTAAACGAATCCCTTTTGACATGACAAGAGTGTTACACAGTCAGACACTGCAATTCACATGAAAAAACAACAGACTGCTTCAAATCTAACTCTACTGGAAACGGAGGGCTTGCTTTAAACTCCTGTTTGCCAAACAAGGAGCAGACCAATTATCCATTCTCTTACAGCAGCACTATGGAAACAAAGGTAGTACACGGCCTTAGGTGGCGTTTAAGGCAAAGTAACTGGGAGGAATGTCACTGTCTCCTCACCAGCTCGTGAGCAGGGCAGGGCTCCCACCCAGGCCGGAGCAGTGGCATTAGCCAGGCTGCAGGTTCAGCCCAAGTCCTCCTGTGGAGACCCACCACTCGGCACCCTCCCCACATCCCACCGTCTCCCCTCCTTCCTGCTGCCTCCTCCCCTGACCATCCAAGGGCTGCCTGCCCTATTTTGGTTTGGTAGGGGCTGGATAGTGTGGAGGAGCCCCAAGCTAGCTTTCCTCCTGCCAGGACCACGTACCACCATCTACCCAAAACCAGCCTGGGGCTGCAGCTGGAACCACAACCAGGTTTGGTGCTGACAGCTGTGATGCTCTCGGAGACAACACGGACATTTGACTCTTGTGACAAGGGTCCCTGAACCCTTCCTAACATTGCCCCACAATTAGTTTCTGGCCACAGTGGAGGGACTCCCAGCCAGGGAAAAACCTTATGTGGTCCATGTCACCTCAGACATGACAACATGGCATCCATTGTCCTCCACGTCCAGCTTGAAACGGCCATCCATCCCAGCTCACCTGCTGGGTGGCTGGCACCCTGCGGCTGTCCCAGGTTTCACAGTTGCAGAGACACCTGATGTCCCTGACCCCCATCAGCAGCACAACCAGGACCTCCAGCATCCCTACAGTGGACTTGCTTGGAATTTTGATCAGTGAGGGTGTGGGAAGGAAAAAAAAAAAAACTGTCCTGGTTTCAGCTGGGATAGAGTTAACTGTCTTCCTAGTAGCTGGTACAGTGCTATGTTTTGAGTTCAGTATGTGAAGAATGTTGATACCACTGATGTTTTCAGTTGTTGCTCAGTAGTGTTTAGTCTAAAGTCAAGGATTTTTCAGCTTCTCACACCCAGCCAGTGAGAAAGCTGGAGGGGCACAAGAAGTTGGCACAGGACACAGCCAGGGCACCTGACCCAAACTGGCCAACGGGGTATTCCATACCATGTGACGTCCCATCCAGTATAGGAACGGGGAAGTGGGGCAGGGATTCGCCGCTCGGGGACTGGCAGGGTGTCGGTCGGCGGGTGGTGAGCAATTGCACTGCGCATCATTTGTACATTCCAATCCTTTCATTATTGCTGTTGTCATTTTATTAGTGTTATCATTATCATTATTAGTTTCTTCTTTTCTGTTCTATTAAACCGTTCTTATCTCAACCCATGGGTTTTGCTTCTTTTCCCGATTTTCTCCCCCATCCCACTGGGTGGGGGGGAGTGAGTGAGCGGCTGCGTGGTGTTTAGTTGCTGGCTGGGGTTAAACCACGACAAAAACAAAAACCAAAAAACCAAAATCCACAAACCACACACACCAAAAGGAAATAAAGATGCTCTCCAACTATATTTAGTTCTGTACAGCCCCTCAGGACTAAGATAAAAAATAGAGGTGATTGGGGGGGGGGGGGCAGACAAAAAAAAAAAAACACACACTGCAGGACTGAGAAAACATTGCTCTTCTAGTAGAATTTTGAAAAGTCAGAAAAATCTGTTCTGTTTTTTTTCGCCTTCTCTTTCCCCATGCAAACCCAAATGAACTACCACTTTTTCATAGATGTTAAAAAAAGTTTTTTTGTTTTTTTGTTTTTAAAGATTCCCCCCCCCCCCCCGAACACTTCACCAAGACCAGCTTCCAAAAGAAAAAAAGCTTGGATTAAATCCTTTTAAAGAGGTCTAACAGTCAGTATTTGTTTCTGAACGGATAAACAAACCCAAGGCTTTCCTACCAAACATGGACAAAATACTACACCTATAAATTCCTAAAGAGATACTGTTTCCTAATTTCACCTCTAGTTTGAAACACAGCCAACCCAAAAACACAGACTTTATCAAGAGTAGCTGTCATGAGGAGAAAGCCAACTAACTTCTCCTCTGAAGTAACCTGAGTAGTCCCTCAGAAACGGAGGGCATGTGATGAGCCACAAAATACATTCACCTCAACGATTAACACCCTGAAACACTCAGCCGACAGCAAAGAGCTGCTTCGCCTTCTGCAACCCCTTCCAATCCTCTCTTCAACCTCCCCAGGGGCAAGCCCATTACCTGGCCAGTCAGGGTGAGGTTCAGCCTCTGCTGAGGCACACCAGTTATTTGAAACAAAAGCAAAAAACATCAGGTGCAAACATAACTGCAGCCCTGCGAAGCACCTACATCCTCGGTGCAGGTCCCCAGGCTGCGGTGTGGCAGCACTGGCCTGCCAGCAGCTCCAAGTGCCGGCAGACAAATGCGGCTGTGCTGTGCACTGCGTTGGCATCTCCCACCTCTGCGCCCGCTGCTGCACGCGGCCACATAAAATACAGATCCGGCTGCCTGCACACAGGAGGGTAAAATGACATCACTGACTTCTGGTTAACCCGCTTTTTGGGATGTTGCAAGGGCCACTGCCACGGACAGATCTGTCAGCCCAGCAAAATTATAAAGGTGATACGGTCCACTGAACTCAGGCTGGTCTTTTAATAACTGTGACTCACAGCTGGGACTCATCTGCTGCAAGCACACCCTCCCAGCGCTGAAAAGATGGAGAAAGCACAGCCTTCAAATACGCATGGGTAAATGCATGAGAACATCTCTATCAGAATTTCCAACACACAAATGTTTTTAAAGAAGAGCTTTTTGACATGGATGCCTTTTATCCAGAACACCAATACCTACATTTTGCAGGTTGAATCTGCCCTGACTTGGCTATGAAGTTTCACAAGCATTTCAGGCCACCACCTCTGTGCTTTCAAGCCCAAGACTTATCTTCTTGTGCCCTATTCCTGTGCTTAGTTTACCAAGAAAGGTCCCAAGTAACTGGATGATACCTTCCTCCTTCTCGATTTTGGTTCACTTTGCAAGTGATACTTGCCCACAACAACGGAGACCATTGACTGCAACATGGCTCCAAGGACATACCTGGGGAATTGAGGAAACAGGTGCAAATTCACACCCATCTCAGACCACACCAAACCTGTCAGCTCTCGCTGCGGCAGCTCCCATGCATGAACAGACCTGGGAACTGGCTGCAGACATGTGTCCCTGCTTTCAGAGCCACAGCTAGCTCAGTGTTTCCCCAGAGCAAGCACTTTCCTCTGTAGGAGACACTCCACGATCCAAGAAAGAGAAGTATTCTTTGAAAGCTGGAATTATTTCAAGCTCCAGACTATTAGTACTGCCAACAATTAACATCCTAAAGCAGTTGTCTGCCCTGTCTGCTCCCAGAACGTATGGCACAACCAACACATTATAAAAATTTTGCTGAGGGATCCCAATTAATCTAACTGTAACTCATTGAGAAAGTCATAATTAAAATATTTTTAAACGGGCCACCACCAAAGGCTGCAGGCAAATACCTGATTTTATATGCATGTTTACAAATACCACAGCTGTCTATATATTCTATATGCTTTATCTCTACTTAAAACCAACTAATCATGGCCAAGCAACACTGATGTACATGCTTACCTTCAAAGTGGTGAGTAAATCCAATGGATTCATTCTCACCTCTAACCTGCATTTAGGGAGACACAAACATGAAGCATGTCAGCACCTGTGCAATCATTCTGGATTTGGGGTTCCAGATTCACAGATGTGCTAGCAAAGGCACCTTAAAATCAATTCTGGTCACACTTTCAGCACCCGGAAATCCCCAAAGACAGCAGTGATAACACAGCTGTCCTATCTCAACTGCCTCCCGTGCATCAGATTTAGGTATTGTGCACTGTAAGCCAGCACAGCGCCCAGCATCCACTGAAGCACCTTCCTAGGCAGCTCTAAAGCATTTGATTGCCTGGGCCAACATCTTGCATTTATACAGCATCCCATGCCTAGAAGTACTCCAAATCGCTTCACAAGCATCACGGGTTTGACATGTGTGTTGGTAAAGAACACAAAGCACCCACTACTGAGATGCACCAGATTTTTAGTAACAAATCCCAATTCTTTAGCCTTGCCTAGCAATAGCAGACAACAGCCAGTGGCAGGAAGTAAAACCATAATAATAATAATAATAATTTGAAAACACAGAAGAAATTTGGCCAACACGCATTCCAGATGAGTGTCTGGAAGATTATACATTAAAACTGACATTTCACTTCTGAATATTCTAGAGTAGCAATTTCAATCTTCTGCAAAGAACAGGAAACACTAAAAAGCTCCTTTCTGTATGAATATGTTTTCTTCCTGTCTTCCTCAACCGCCTCCGAAAGAACTGGGAGCAGTTGTTTCCTACAGACACTGTAATAACACATGCACCCAGAGTACAGGTAGCTATCAAATAAAATCCCCCCCCAAAACTCCACGAAATCAATACAGCATCAATCATTTTCTTCCATGGGAGAAAGGTGTGCCAGTCATGCCTCTTCCATTTTTGTCCTCAATCCATTCCTATAAAGATAAGATATCAACACAAACCAGCTCTGACAAATGCTCCACTTCCCAGAGATCTGTCCCACCTGGTTACAGGATCTGGTTTTGAACATGAACAAAAACATAGATTGAACAGTCCTGTTGCCCTCTGGACCTCCAGTTTGCCCATGTGTGTTTTAAATAACTGTTTACCTTGGTTCCACCTGAACAGTTACACAAAATGAAATGAGGTTGAAATAGTCCAGGTAACATGTGACAGCTGAGTCAAAGCACAATAGTCTCTTCCAAAGTGGTATAAACCTCTTCCTGACCTGAAGGAGAAAATAAATCAGACTAATCCCAAGAAACAGCTTGTCTTCAAAATGGGAGATGCTTGTACGCATCACTTGCATTGTTCATGATCTCTGTACTCATCCATGTCCACATCCGAATCAAAAAGGGATTGTCCAGTGTAATCTGTGTCAGGGGTTTGAGAAATACTGTTCCCTTCCTCATCAAATGTTTCTGTCCTTGAATAAAAACTGAAGTCCTGCAAAGGGGAGTAAGTCTTGCTTGCTTCGCTGCTTTCCTCAGATTCATACAGAGTGTTATCATCATCATGGTGCCATTCTGGCCAAAATTTCCTCCTTATTCTTTCACAATACATAGCAAGGTTAATCAGTTCACCTGCAACACAGCACAACAGACTCCAGTAAATACATCCAGTCAATAATGCTCTAACTCACCTGCTGATGCAGAAACATTAGCGCTGTTTGGAAACTGATTGTGCAGGCTCCTTCCAAAAAGATTTCAAAATACCAAGATCCCATCAATCCTCTTAGCGGCTCTGTTTGTAACTTTCATGTAACTTAAAACATGTATTATTAACATACATACAACAAGAAGGGTTACACTGGAATGAACATAAATGCATGTAGCAAAATAACTATCCCCAATTCAACCTCTGCAGAAATAAATCAAGACAAGATACTAGTTTTGCACAGTAAAATTCTTGCTTATTTTGCAGAAACTTGGTTTCTAACGACAGAATTCGATCCTATATACACAATACATTTATTAAAACACAGTTAATTTGGGTTTTCCACCACCAGATGGCAGGGTTGTCTGCAAGATAAATTCACATCTAAAAGTTTTTATATGTCACTGACTCACCCCTCATGTTCCTAGCCTTAGTACCTTACGCCTTATGTTTACACATACATGTACACTTAGAGTGTCCTTAAAGAAGAAGTTACAAAAAACTTCAAAGAACAAAGAAATAATAGTATATTAAAGGGAACGTGTATGTGAAACCTGCACTCACAATAGCATGAGTAGGTGGATGGGTACAGAGAATCATCCATACTCCTTGGGTATTTGCATCTATTACCATCTATTTATTTTCATTAGAGACAAACTAGTTCAACAAACACAGTATTCCTTGAAAGCCATGGACCCTTCAGAATTTTATCTGTGATTCCCCAGACATCAAGGGGAAGAACTGTATAGACAATACTTACGTCCTTATGCCAAGTGTTTTCTTCCTCAGTTTTAATAATGAGCAAGTCTATGCCTCCTAACTATTGCTTTAGTAGCTCTCTTGCGCAAAGTAGATCTACAGGTCACACTCATTCCTTTTACACCTATTTCCCACCCTTTTCCTCCTTAGCTCTTTCCATTTTTCATACCACATGGATTTATTCTGAACAGAGATGCAAGGCTACTTTCACATGCCTATCCCACCCCACAAGAAAAAAAGAAAAAAAAAAAACCAAACGTGTGGAGGGAAGGGGTATGGTGGTTTCCAATTCATGCAAAAACACAGGGACTCCAAAGTCAGGCTGGACTTTTTCCTTGCCCAGCATCTTCGGTAACAGCAAAGGCTGTAATTTCAGTGGGACAATAGCACTTGCAGTTCTACTGTCAATGAAACTACTCAGTTCAGCAGAATTTGGCTCATGGTCATGCTTCTGTCTTCTCATACTTTACCCAGCATTCACTCCTTAGAGGCATTCAGTCTTTGCTATGTTAAACAGGGAAAAGATCGAGTACAGGAATAGAAACAATTATCGTGTAAAACATTAAAGAGAAAACAAACAAGAATTTTAAGAGAAAACAACATTACAGGATACAAATGCTACATCAAAGGCAAGAACAGTCTGCGATGCAGCTGAAGTGCTGCTGCAGTCTTCAACTGTCTTTACAAGGTGCTCCAAGTTTAAATGTGGCAAATGCCACCAAGAGTTTTTCATCAGAGATCACTTAAGCTTTCTTACCTTTGATTAGTCTCTCTGGTCGAGTCCCTGGTAGTGTCCACATTGCCTGTGCCAGATGCCCGAAGACAGTGGCATCAACAGTGGAAACATTTGGTCCCATAATGTACTTCTTGTCACCTGTGAATACAACAGCAAACATTTCTCAACTGGATGTCCCTTCTCCCCACTTAAAAAAAAAATTTACCCTGGTTAAATCTTTAGCATATTTTTTTTTTTACTGAAATCATTTAGCTGAAAAGGTTCACCGGTTCAAAGACAGGGATTCAATGTTGAATACAGGCAGCTGTATTCAAAAGCTGTTGCTAGGGTTCAGGAGGTGAAATCCATTACCACAGCTTCCCCTGTGTTCACCAATTCTCTAACTAGGCCAATTACAGAGCCACCACTGGCCAAGTAACCTCCACTCATCACAGCTAGCAGTGCATACACACTGCACTAGTTCTGCTGCATTTAAAATCTTCTCTGCAGCCAGCAGGTGCCCAAAAGCATGATTTTCTCCTTTGGTGCAAACCCAAAATCATTCGGCCATGGTTAAAAATCATGAATGCACTTGCTGAAAGAAGCTGGTCACCCTGTATCTCTCATGTGTGCAGATCCAGTTTCAGGTAACTCATGTGATCACACAAAAAAAAGAAAGTTGTACCCAAAGCTTTCCTCTCCCACCATTTGTTCAGGCTGAAACCAATGCACCAGTCAGACTGGCAGTGACTGCTCCAAAATGACCTGCATCTCCAGGAGGACACAGCTGCAGGCAGGAGTGAACAGCTCCTCTCACCCACCACCAGTGTGGTGTCCCCACCCCCAAACACTGGTTTCTACCTGGCAGGGACCAAACAGAGGCACATCAGGCATGCTGGCAGGCAAGTGAAACAGCAGCCGCTTGGGACTGGCCTGGTCCAGAGGAGTGGCATTTCTGCTCCACACCGCTATTCTGCTTACCTCTCTGGGCACCCCAATGCCATGATGGTCCTAAGTGGCCACCACAGCACAAACAGGTGGATAACTACCTAAGACAGGGAAGAAAATCACATTTCAAAGCCACCGTTTGCAAAGAAACATCTAGTATAAACTCGTTTCCTCATCACAGGCACAAGACCTGCAGCAAAGACTGCACATGTGGCACACAGGTGAAACATGCAGTATTGCAGAGGTCAGGTTAGATGGTTGCACTGTCCCTGCCTTGGCCCAAAGCGCTAAAAACTCTGTGAAATGTGGTACATAATTGAATTTTCCAAATCCAGTTATCCCATCTCCCCAGGACATTATTCCCCTGCCCAATATAAGCTGCCTGTAATTCAGCAAGTTATTAAATGTTAGAGTTATTGAGTGAGTTTAGAAAAACTGTCCAGCAGTAAAATGCATCCAATTCTAGAGTATGGTACAAGGAATACTGTCATCTCCCTGTACTGTAGCATAGCAAAGCTCAGGAATAACCAGTAACAATAACCTCCTCTAGCCTGTCAGATGTAATTTTAACATGGAGTTAACTCTCCCCAGCTCTTTCACAGCTGCATCAATCTACTGTTTGAAAACCACGTACAAGGTAAATGTTGTGCCTTTTCAGTATTTATCTGATGCCTAGCATTCATTGATCTTAAACACAGCTCAAAAATTGGTCCCCAAACCACAGTTATATGCCAATACTAGGAATTTAGCACCACACAACTGGTTCTGAGACTCAATCCATAGCAATGTTGCGCTGGGAAGTAATACTGCCATTTCCATCTCACTACAACTAAGGCAGGCAGTGAGCGAGGGCTGAACCATCTCGCCCTTTTGCAAACACAACGGCTCCCCAGGCACAACACCTGCACCTTCAGGTACGTGGCAACAAAGGGGAAGAGGAGGAAATAGAGCTGTGGTTCCGTAAAACTGTAAATATGGTTTTAGGTCACCCTGCACTGCATAACACAGCCTCCAAGCACATTTCTTTCTACCAGTTCCAATCTGTTCCCAAAACTTCCAGTACAACTTTTTTCCAGAAGACTTTCTGACAGACCAGATACCATCTCTCAGCATCTAGTTTTATGCCAGATTACACAGCGCCTGTCACATCAAGGCTGCCATAGTGCTAATCTCAAACACCTCGCTGCATCCCCTAGCTAATCCAACAGAAATGCAATCACCTGGTCACACTGGACTTGGATCAAATTTGTACTGCCCAGGGATTTGACAGCACACAGCCCTGCTATTTAAGAACGCATGCACCAGAGGATTAAAAAGCAGCTACTTCAGCACTACTTCAAGTAACCCTGTCAAAAGACAGATCTATGAGACGGGCCAGCAGGAGACCTACACCCTTCCACAGCAGCATGTACAGCCCATGCAGGCTGCTGCAGGGCATTTCAACTAGCATTAGGGGCTTGCATTCAGGTTAGTCCCACCTCTGTGCTCTGAGCACCCCTGCCCTCCACAAAACATCAAATGCTTTTCAAAAGCCAGTTCAGGCAGCTGCTGCCCTGCAACTCCCTGCTCAAAATCCCCATTTACCCAAAAGCCTGAGGGAGGCAGACAGCTGAGAAGGCACCAACAGATTTATGGGCACCACTCACTCACTTGCATCTTTTAAATAATTACCAAAATGTATATTTTTAATTATTGCTAGTTCATATGCCCAGTTCCCCCCACTTCCTTACACTACTACCAAGCAGTAGGAAACTACTACAACACAAGGAAATCACATTTATGCTTTAAAGACTGCAGGACAGAGAGCCAGATGATACCAACAGGGCAGGCTGATCCATCATAGGAGGATTAGTTCCAGTTTCTTTTATAAGAGATCTGGTAGAGTCTGTTAGGGAAAGAGGTACATGGGAGAAGGAAAAATGATTCTCAGAAATGAAAAAGAAAGAAAAAAAGCATCCAAGATGTGACTGGGAATGTCAAAACGAGTGTCACAAGACCTGGCAGCTGCCAAGTTATCATCCTCTGGAAGCAGCTCTTGGAATTTAAAAATTATTCTTGTTCCTGTGGGAATGGTCTCTGTTAAAAAATGGGGAACATTAATCTGATATGCCTGATGACTGACAGCTACCGTTTGGTATGTGCAGCTATTCTGCATGATAGGCATCCTTTTTAAGCTCTTAAGATAGCCCTCTCACAGCCAAAATCCCAACTGCTTCCTCTTCTGGGAAAATACAAGGGCACATATATGTGGAAGGGAATCTCACAAAGATTTTTGTGCAGGCAATAGGCTGACTGACCGCCTTCTCCTCCACCCTGTGAAATGGGAGAGTCTCCAGTCAGGCTAGAAGTCCTCATCCCACCTCCTGTCCCCATCCCAGGCTACTACCCGGAGGCCACAGTTACTAGACCCAACCATAAACAGCTGGCTGGAGAAAACCTGAACATGCTGGTGTTAATGAAAAATCAAGGCAATTGTAGAAAAGCAGACAAATGCACCAATAAAAGGGCAAATATAATGATTCACATAACTGCACACTGATTAATCTGACGTCCGTTTCAGAGGGGAAGATGAAAAAAAATTGTACAATATTCAGGTGGTAATGTAGTAAAATAACAAGAATACAGCAGATGCCCATCAAGGTTTTTTGAAGTACACAAGGCACAACATTCTCATCAGTAATCTGGAAGTAAAAATAAAACCCCTGCTCCCAAGTCATAGGTTGAACTTGCTCCAGATCCTGTCCCAACCCTGTTCCTCTCTGCAACATGCATGGAGCCACACAGTGCCAAATTTGAAGCTACAGCAACAGTAGTCCCACAGTTGAGGGCACTTGAGCTGGCCACAGCTCTGCAGCAGATATGCCCAGACCTCTTCTAAAATGAGCTGCTCCCTCCCTCCCCCAGAAAGAAAAAGGACCTCTTAAGCTCCAAAACCAGGTTTTCTTTGAAGAGGCCTTAGAATCCGTAACTTTTTTTGTTAACAAAATGCAGCATGAGAAAGCGTTGACCCAAGAGGAGCTGTCAACAAATCTCCCCCTTGCCCATTGTGCCCATGCATCACATGTCTTTTTTCCACCTTGCTCCCAATCCAGCAATACAGCAGGTTTGTTTCAGAAAAAAGTTATAGAAAACTCTAAACAGCCCAATCTAGGTCCTCTGCAAATATCTTTGTTTCCAAAACACCTTGGAAGTGCAGAAGTATCTCTTCCTTCCCTGTCTCAGCAAGCACTCAGTTTCTGCCTTCTGCTGTGCTCTCCTCACCTTGCTCCCTCCATCCACTCCACACTTACCTACTTCGAGCATGTGAACTATAATATAACCTCCCTCAGGAGTGCAGGGCAAGGAGGCATCCCTCCTACCCTCCACTCAGCCACCTCTTTAAAGCAATCATAACAGGGAACAAAGCAGCCACACAGGTACCGTCTCTCTTGGTTCCTTGTGCAAAAGAGACACAAGCTCAAGGGAAGCGACCATCTGCCCCAAACCAATTCCTCAAAATGCAAACTTTACACAGAAGCACAATATGGTTAGCTCTCAGCAGACTGCAAGGCAAGAAGCACAGCATAAACGGCTCCAGTGCAGATTTCAGCCTGAGTTACAAAACAGAAATGAGGCTCATGTGATTCTAACGGAGATCAACCTTAAGACTAACCCTATGAGATCCACCCATGACAACCAAGAAGCCTAAAACCACCTATTTTGGCACAGGACCTGTCTCCTACTAGCAGCTTTGAATAAAGCTGCTAACACCAACCAAATACAACAAAGGCCCCCTCCCCCCAATATATAAATAAGAGGTTTCATCTGAAGAACTAAACACTATGTTTTCCTAAATTCACATAGCAAAATGCTCTTCCAAAATCGCAGGCCACATTCTGCTCCTCTAGATACACATACCGGGTGCTCACAGAAGAAAGCCATTTACCCCTCTGGAGACACAATTAGGTAGCCAACCTAATTTCCCCTAAGTGGGGAAAGGAACACTGTCCCTGCCAGAGCAAGGGTGGCACTGAATGACAGCAGCAGTGTGGACTCTACATACTGACAAATGAGATTATTTGTGTATGTGACCAAGCTGCCAGAAAGCACTCGCAGTCAATTTCATCCTGTGGACAGCAGGTTGTGAACAAACAGAACAGGAATAACTCGCTGTACATTACCCAGGAGGCCTGCTAGAGTCCGCATGTCCTTCTCCATCAGCGTGTACATCTCCTCCTCTGAGAAGCGGCCGATGCCATGGCCGTACATTTCCCGCTTCACAATCCCTTTGGTCAGATGGCAGAGGATCCACTTCAGCAAGTCACTGAAGGGGCCAAAAAGTGAAACCATCTTTTGCGTCTCATGAAGATTTTCCACCCACTGGCAATAAGCTAAAGTCCTAGAAGGATGTGAAAATAAGTTATAGCGGTGCAATACTTCCATCAGCAGCCCACCACCAACCTGCAAAGGCTCACACAAAGGTTAGGCAGCGAGCTTTCTTAAGGCTGAGTGCTCACTGCCCTGATGGAGAGGTAGTTTCCAGTAAAGAGTAGACCCTGATGCAACTCAAAGAGTGACAGCAGAGAAAACTGACTTTGCAATACTTACGCAGACTGCCCAGTGCTTATTCTCTCAGTAAATCATGACTCACTTCAAGAGAAAATGAGATTCGCATTGAAATATAAGACAAAAGCTGCAGAATTCTGCTAAACTCACATAACAAAATGCAGTGCCAAAAGGATTTATTAGCTCAAGATGATTGACTGCACAGGCCCGGGGAAAACAACAACAAAACAGCCCACAAAGAAACCAATCCTTCCCACCAACCTGTTCTCCTTGCTTTCTATACTGCTGAAACTTAGCCAAGCAGTAACTCTGCCCCAACATAAATATTGTAGCAGTCATTTTTCAGAAGATGTCTGCTCTCCTCAGAAACTAATAATGACACAATCTTTTAAAAATAAAATAAATGAAGGGATGGTTGTTATTGGGTTGGTTTTCCACTGTATTTTTTCCTCTCCAAAATATTGATTTTATGAGAGAGATATTTCTGAAGGACTGTTGTATTTCAGGCTGTATTTCAGCTTTATTGAATGGCAAATATATTATTTTGAAAGGTCTTTTTATAAAAATTTGTCTTACCAGCTGAAATTTGTTTCCTACATGAATTTTTGTTCTTTGCTAATATTGTAGGCAAACAAAAAATTGATTTGTTGCTGTCACTACTCAAGAAATTTATGAAAAAAGAAACATTAACTTTTTTAACATCTAGCATCTCCTGACATAACCAAGAAACCAAAAAGACCATATCACTTTTGTCACCAAGTTCAAGGGATGTTGGAAAAAGGGCTAAAGACATCTCAAAGTAAACATGACAAACCTATGAAGCCAATAGGATCTCAGAAACACTAGGAGTTGATACCCATATTCCATTATGTTTGTAGCAATTTCCAAACTGAAAAATCTAAAAGTGTATTTACATATTTGAGATCATATGAAAACACGCTCATGGAGACATGATAAACTAGTGAAGCTAGATTGAAAAGTTAAAATACCAAAAGTTGCAAGTTCATGTACACAATTATATTAACTTAATAATCAAATGTTTTCATTTCCAATATGATAGGAGCTCCATTGTTTTAGTTTGGAATATTACTTCAGTTTTATCATTGTACATATTTCTAATTGCACCTAAATTCCTTAGTGCTGATACAGACCGCCTAATTCAAGAAAGAAAAAAAAAAAAAAAAAAAAGGCAGTACGTCCTGGAGAACTCCTGTGAATTTTTTTTTTAAATGTATGTTTTATCAAACTCCTGTATGTCATGAACAGAAGCTGAATTCAGCACTACCATCAGGGAACAATTACGTTTACACCATGAAAATGTTCTAAGCTTCAAGTTTTCACAGATTCTTCACTTGAATTACTAATATCATGAGGTAAAAGGAAAATATTTGGCATAACAGCTGAAAAAAAAAAAATCCACTCATAGCTCAAATTTAGAATGCTCCCAACAGAGTGGGTAAAAGATTTTTTAATTCTATTAAAAATTGTCTACTGCAGGACAATGCCTTCTGCTCAAATTGATTTCACTAAAGTCAGTAACAGTGAGGCAAGTGCAGGTTTTATTGCAAATGCATGAACAGTAAATGCAAGAACAAAAATGCACCTGCTATGTTTCTGATGGCTTTTATCCCCAACAGTCTTCTCCACAACCTCTTGCACTGTATTAATATGACAAAAGCATCCCGCTGACGTTTCACACGCTTCAGTACCACTCTGAATGGGGGTGTTCTGCGCAACCATTTTTTTCAAAATGGATGGATCAACTCAAGTCATCGGGCTGGTTTCAGCACAGCAGAGTTTGAAACACAGCCAGATTTAGTGAGAGGCACCAGCTCAAAAGCAGCAACACGAAGCCAGCAAGCACAGGAGTAAACGGCTACTGAAACTCCAGAAGTATTAACTTTGGCTAGAATATGTGGTGCAAGACTGCCTCGCTCCAGGAACAAAGGTAAAACAGGATTTAAGAAGGATGGAAAGAAGACTGGACTGAAAGCATAAGGGCGCTCCACAGAGCACAATGTTTCAGTAGTCCTGTTTCGCAGGCCTGGGAAAGGACAAGGTCCTTTGGGCAGCTACAGCTCTGAATAGGAAGAAAAACTCTGGTCTTGATGCAAACACTGGGAAATAATTACAAATACTATCTATATCTGTAAATTATTATTTATTACTTGAATAAGCTAAGAAAAACTCGCTCTCCAAGAGCACTGCTGTGTGTCTCACTGCAAAGACCCTCCTTCCCCAGCATGGACCTGACAGGTTTCACCCGGCAACTCTGCAACACAACTTAGTTGCTTTAGGACAACAGGCCTGGCCAGAGAGGGACAACAAGAAAAAAGAAGCCAAAACAAAATGGAAAAAGAAGAGAGGAGACTCTGCTGCAGCATTTTTTAAAAGTCACCCCAGTCACACAAAACTAACTTGGCCCTATGGACTTGCCATCTCTATTGTTCACTCCAACCCCACCAAAAAGCTTGGCACCGCACCAAGAATGAGCAGCCACATCCAGGATGGTTTTAATTTCATGAGATGGGATGAACAAGGTTTCCCACACAGCTAATTAGCCTGTACTTTAAAGTACAAATACATTTCCCTAGCACTCATTTGCTCTGGGGGAGAAGGTCTTTGGGTCTGGAAGAGGCAGAAATCAAACAAGTGTTTAATGATCAGGACAGCAATGCAGGAAGAGCAGAACTGCACAGGATTTAGGTAATCCTGCTTAGGCTAAACTGTCAAGCACAATCTTAGACATCTGCTTGTCACTTTGAATGAGTAAAGTTGTCACATGTCCCAAATCTCAAATTTACACAGGCAATGAAGGCAGCTAAACAGACAACCACAGAGTCTACTTCTAAAATTTTACGTTTCTGAGCACACAAAAGCAAAGAAAAAAGTAGGCTCAGATTCAAAGAGACAGTTTAAAGCACTGTTAAAGCTGGCTTTACAAGCACTTTGTTAAAATAACTCTATTCAAAGGTTCATTAATCTGTGCTTCCTACCAAAACATGCTCCTCTGCATTTAATTCCACCCATCACCCCTCTGCTCAGACTACATTACTAGAGTATTACCAACATTACAAAAGGTTAGGAAATGCCAGAAATCAGGTAGTCTACATAACGTACTTCAGCATAACTATACATTTTAAACTACAGTTAGTATTTATAGGATGACAATTATTTTAAATATTGGCCTGAACTGAGCATTTTGGGAAACATTAACATTCCCATTTGTGCCAGCACGTCTGTACAAATTTTAGAGTATAAATAAAACAATAACACATTAAAGAGCAATGCTGCAGGGGTGAAGCAAATCTGAAGTCTAAATGTAACAGCAGCTTTGGCCTCAATACATAAATCAGGAGAGGAGATGGAGAAAGTGACTCACCATCAGCGGCCTGCCTGATTATCCCCAAACTGTCTGAACATCAAGGCGAGGGGGAGGTGTTCACAAGGATGTAAACTGGGGGTTATTTTTCCTATCTGAACCTGTGCAGACTGGAATTTCTAGATGTACAAAAGGATTATAACAAATTCATTCCACAATCAGCTGTAGAAACCCCACCTGCTGTGCAATTTCCCAGAGCAACTGGCTTTTAAGCCACCAGTGGCATTCAAGCCTCATCATTTTTAATAGCAGGAGAGACATCGCTCTTACAAGTGGCTTGATGTATTTAAACATGTTTATATTATAAACATATTTTATGTTTAATACATGGCAAGTCTGAATACCTACCAAAGTCAGATTCATTTGTATTCTCATACCATGCTTTTCCTGTACTTCAAGCACTCATCACATATGTGATATTTACACAGTCTTCTTGAAAGACAAAGCAAGAAATGAGTTAAATATATACGTATATATATATACACACACACACACTTACAAATCACAAAGGTTGTGTTTGACAATACAGCTAAACCAATCTAACAGGTTAATTTGGTTAAGCTGCATATTCAAGGCTTTAGGTTCTCACTAAGCACATTAGTGTCACTGATCTCAGACCCCTCTCCTGAGATTAAAGTGCCAGAAAGCACCTTGCAGGGACTGCTAGCCCTCCAGGCACCAGGACCTGCCTGGCTTGAATGCCGGCAGTGCCACCAAGCCCAGCATGCCAGCGGCAGAAGGACATGAGAATCAGGTGTCCTCGACCCATCTTACACAGAGGTCCAATCCCACAAATGTGCTGCAGATACACAAAAACTCAACAGGTCCTTAAGTCGGCTGTGGGTGCCCCGCTGGTTTCTGAGGGCCGACGGGTTGCTGCAGGCAGTGGAGGCGACCCAGGGCAACCCTTCAGCACATGACAAAGCTCTGCACCAGACCCAGGACCCAGGGCGAGAGCCACAAATCGGTCCACTCCCATCTCTTCCCTGCATCTCGTGCATCTTGGAGATATGCTCTAATCCCTGCACAAAAATAGGCACACTCGCTTGCTGGCTGTCTGCCTGACCCCTGCCAGGCATAGCAGCCTGGGGCGGAGGCAGGGTGTCTAGAGGCTGAGGTTCACAACAGCCCTGCATTGCTCTCAACTCCATCCAGAGCAGCAATTTCTACCTGTAAGAGGCACTAATTGGTGAAGATGAGCAATTACGTCAGCAAAAGCTAAACGTTTCAGGATGAAATGCTGAGCACCCACTAGGATTAGTTCCATCCAGAGACAGCACACCACAGGATGTACTTTGCTTCTTTGTTCGATAAATGTACTACAATATTACTTATTTATCATGAAGCTACTTTGCATGCTGCTGGCAATGAAACAGTATGAATCACATTTTATATCACTGCTTTGGAGGCTTGATTTTATAGATCTTATTCTGCAGAAAGGCAATCACTGTTACAAATTCCTCACCATGGGACTTGAGGACACCACGAACAAACGCTAAGCTTCTGGTGGGAAGTGGGCAGGTTCAAGGATCAATGTGAAGGGATCCCACAACCACAGTTGCAATGCTGTCAGGGAGAAATGCGGCCCTACACAGCTAAAGCCTGATTTTGTTTTGGTGTAACTACAGAATGGTTAAAGTTATTATCCAGGAATTACAGCAGTACAACTGTGATGCCTCATAGCTCAGGCTTTGCCTAGTAGAGAACCGGCATGGTGTAACCTCACCAATATAGCAAGCCTCTGGTACAGCCACACAGCAGGGACATACAGTAAGACTTACAGTTGGATGTTTTACTACACTGCAGCAAAAATACATGCCTTAGGGAAACTCAACCGTGTGACTAAACAGGAAAGGCAACAGGGGTATACAGCCAGGCATGCACATCTCTATTCTTACTTGGTCTGGCTTTGTCGACCCATTTCAATGTCATCTCCCTGGGTCAGCACCTGAATTTGCAATACCTGTCCCCCATGCTCCCCTATGTCATGCCCAGCAGCGTTGAGTCAGCTCAGAGGGAGCCTGGATGGACAAACAACAGCTTCACAGAGGAAAGCGCAATTTGTAATTGAGACACAACAGCAGTGTAAGTCTGTCATCAGTAATGTTACATTTAAAGCAGTTAAGTCTATGGACCGCAAAACAACCGACACTAAGGCAAGGAGATGGAGCATTAGGGGATTAAAAGGCCTCATCTTCCCTTTGGCAGCTATTATAATTGAGGAGGGAAAAATGAACAAAAAAAAGTTATATTTGCAGGCTACTTGAGTCGTATTTTTGAGGCTATGGCACTGCAGATGGGTAGAATTGGTGAAGGTCACACTTCCTGGAAGGCAGGGATTACATTTCTAAACCATATCATTTAAATCTTGCCTCCTGAATGCTAAAATTGCTCCCAGGAAACACTAAAAGTTATTTGAAGAACTATATGTACACATGTTGCTGCTCATCTTCGATCACAAGGTGAAAGAAAAAGCACATAAATGCATTCAACTTAAATCACACATTGTTTTGAAGAAAAAAAGTACAACATAAATGCAAGACTTAATACAACAAGGACTTAAATGCATGCTAGAAAGCAAACTACTGGGAAAAAGCCTTGTGCCTGCCGAGGCAGCCAATGCAGCATCCAAGATACATGTCCACCTGCCACTTCTATGAATCCAGACTAGAAAGGGCACTTAAAAAGGACTGAAATGTAAAGTGGGGAGTATTATTTTCAAAGGTGTCAGTAAAACACAAAGTACCAGCAAGGTTATATTTATGTTTTCCATTCATGTACATACTTCAGCTTCTCAGGATACTGTGACTAATGCTGTATTCTATCTACTGTCAGTGTTGCCAACAATACATATTAACAGGAGTATCCTGTGTTACAGAAAAGGAAACAATCCATATTATAATTGCACACACAGATAATTAAAATCAGTAACTGTAAGAACACAATATTCTGGATTCACACCAAATGCTGGATTTGTTCCCCTCCCCCCCCCAAACCACAAATGTATTCAGCCATCTTGATTTTTTGCTCTTTATTAACGAGGCTGTTTCTATACAGAGGTCACATGAAACTGGACAGAGGAACAGCCCACTGCTGCTCTGTTCGGCAAAGCTGCAGGCAAAGAGCCTGTCTCCTTACCTTGCCTGCACAGCACAACTCTCAGGGGAGTTACCCCCAGCTCATACTAGCGTACACAGAAAGCAGCAGTTTTCTAGGGTGAAGAGAGTTGTGAAATTAATAATTGGGTACCCAAGCTTTCTGCAAGAGAAAATAAGTATTCACATCCAGGCACAAGCAGAGGGGCAGATCTGAGAGCACAAGAACGCAGCCAGCTTCGCCATGCAAGCTTACCAGTAGAAGTGCTCCTCCACCATTTTTGTCACAGCTCTGGAAACAGCTCTTTCATGCGGACCAAGGTGTTTATTTAAATTCACTCCAAGTTTCTCTTCCAAAAAGTCAATAATGAACTCAGTGCCAGACACTTTCTTGTGATTGTATTCAATCCAAGGCATTTTCCCTTGAGGGGAAAGTTTTCCATCAAAATAGTTCTAAGAAAAAAAGCAAGTAAACAAACAAACATACAGACAAAAAAGGCCCTTCAGGTTCTGTTTCAATGAGAATAAAGCTTTTTAAATATTTTTCTGTGTTTTTAAAGGCAACATTATCCAACAAACTTTTTTTTAATTAATACTTTAGACTAGTGGTAGCTGTTCAATCAGATAAAATTATTTCCAGGTCTTGCAAGGTATATGCTTTTATGTTGGATCCCATGTGATGTAATATTATTTAAGTATCCAGGTTATTTAAGGGTTGGAAATGCTCAAATCTCCCAAACACCGAGTCAGTTATTCTAAACAAGTTTTTAATCACAGGACTCACAACTAAATTTGGCTCTTGCACAGAGCAACACTTTTCATGTTAAAAGATTAATTCACTACCTATCTCAGATAGCTGCATTACCTCCAAGGATAAAACACACACAATCACAACCATATAAAGACAGACATATCATTCCCTCACTGAGCAGGAGGGAAATGTGCCTTTACATATGCTTCTGCAACTTCATAACTTAGAAATCTCATACCTTTACAGACAGACTTGTTACAATTGGATTTCCGAAAGCCCAGCACCAGTACAGTACTGGTACATCTGCTCAGCATAACACTCACACAGAAGTAGCAACGTATTTTCCCCATTTTACAGTTAGAGAAGGTGAAACACAGAGATTAGAGATTTTATGTCTCCTCTGACAAACACGAGAAGAATTGCTGGCTTCCAAGACATGATCAGACATTTTACTTTAATTCTCTCTTACCCCTGAAGGCAGAGCTTTCTTCCTTTCTTGCGATTCCCACCCTCACATCCTGTTATTTAGTGAATGAAAAAACCTAGCTCAGAAGGCCAAACCATAAAGGCTCACAATAAAGGCTCAGCACTCAGTCTCTGGCAGTCACACTAAGCATTTTGGGATCTACCTCCTAATTGCTGGAGGTTTAGGGTTAGCAGTTCTGGACTGACCTGTTTGGGTCTCAAGTATTTATCCTTCCTGAATCCACTAAAGATGGATTAAGGTCCTCTCGCAGCAAGGAGTATACACCAGAATGTGCCTCCAGCTCAGTCTGAGAGCACAACATCCTGGCTACCGCTCAAAACACAGATGTGCAATGCACTACTAACACACGGCCATTCCCGGAGGCTCTTCCCTTGTGGATGAAAACACACAACACGGGTAGCACTGCTGGGAAAACAATGCCTTCTGCCCGTAGCCTTTTCTGGGACTTCTGCCCAAACAAATAGCATGGTAGGGACACCAGATTATATAATGTCTCATCTCCTGCATCCCTGCATGGGTGAATAAAGCAACTGAATCTACCTCGCTTGCACATGTGGGTGACGTGGGAGTTATTAGTCCAGTCCATGGAAGAAACTCTGAAACTGCTGAACACCTGAAACAAAGGAGAGCACTACCCCATCCTTCCACATTCCAGACTTTTGCTTCATCAAAAAGGCTCTTTCAGCTCTCAGACTGACTTGATAGGTTTCCATAATTTTTCATTATGAATTTAATACAGAATTGTAAGCTTTTCCTGGAACTACATACATAGTGTGTCTATATGGCACTGAGCATTGCTGGCTTAATCTTTGTTAAGCCCTTTCAATATGAGATTTCCGTTCTTCTGTACAAACACTGATGTTTTGCAGAAGCTACTAGACTTGAAGATGTGTTTATCACATATTGCAATTACTGTAGTCCATATCATTTGCAACCCAGAAAAAAAGCAAGAGCTAAAGTTCTTATAGGAAAGTTGGTTTACCTAAACTTAAAAAAACCTTCTCAGGATCTTCATGTTTCAATACATACAGTTTATCAAACAAAATAGGAAACATCTTTCAGTGACCTGAGAAAACCTTGGTCTCTTGACAAATCTGTCACACTGTTCTTGTATCCACTGTTCTCAAATGGGTACTTTTAGGCTTGAAACCTCGGTATCCTTATGGCTGCTACTAATTGCCATCAAATATTTATCAATATTTATCCCTGCAAAGCAGGGAAAAGCTGTGGTATTATCATTAAAAAAACAAAAACAACCCAACAAAATATCCCCTCCTACCTCACAGTACATTTAACTGAACCGCAGCCTGCAAAGCAACAATAACGAGAGCTCCCCAGAACCTCATTTACAGAGGAATTTATAAACAGAATGGCATAGGGCACTTCTGGGGTAATTTTATAGTACTATCCAGAAGAAATTAGGTTCCACATTTTCAGTTACTGCTGCTTATGCTTTTACTTTTATTCATGTCTCTTCCCAAGGAGGCTACCATCTTCACAGACCTGGCATGAAAACAGCACGTTTCTGCTGTGCCAATTACTTAGCAGATTACATAAACACTCAGGTCTTCATGTTCCTGAAGGAATCAAGGAACACCCAAACGATCTCCAGAAGCACCCAGAATGGGCTCCTTCAAAGCAAGCTTTATCAAGAAAAGCATCAAACATTTTGAAAGAACAGCTAGGTACTATTGACAGCCCAGCTGGGGTGGGGCTGCTCGAATTATTTTTGATGGAGAACTTGCACCTAGAAAGGCAGTTTCAAGAAAACATAAGCACATTACAAGAGTGCATCTGTTGGGAGAAATTCAGATGGTAGTAAGGTAGGAATGCATCACCCAATTCCACTTCTCACATGCCATTAAAGCATGTTGTGTAACACGCAGCACGTTATTCAATAGTCTGATGCATTATAATAAAGTATAAACACAAGGAATTGAGAGAGTAAAAGCAGTCTGACCACCCCTCTGCCTTTTCTTCACTCTGTTTCACAACCTTCCCTTCAAAGCATCCCCTCCCTGGGAAGGCAATGACCACAGCTAGTCTCCAGAGGCAGGCCCCCGGCACCAGCTGCCACCCGGAGTGCCATCGCTTCTCTATCACGGCCCCCACCAGCATGCAGGGAAGCGAGGTGTTTCCTTCTGTGTCCAGCCGTACCCCCCCCTACACACCCACCCCACTGCCCACTGGGAGGGCCATCGGTTGTCTCTGTCACCTACAGTGTCCTATAGGTAACACAGCCATGAGGGAACAAAAGAAAAGTCTCCATGTAGTCCAAGTACAGGAAACTTCGTAACTCCAGCTGAGAACAGTGCTGCCTGCTGGCTCCCCTCCTGCTACCTCCTGCTCCCCTACCACTTAATCCCATGGCAGCATGCATGCCTTTCTCCACCTGCTGGAGCCAAACGCAGCACCATACTCCTAACACAAGGACAGAAACACATCTGCCTCTTCTGGAAAAAAAAGCTGCATCCTCAGCTCGTAAGCTCAGCTCCACCAAACTGATCTCTAAAACCCTACATAGAGTCGGTTACCCCACAAACACCTTAAACCCGTATAATCTGGCACAGCTAAAAGCAGCAACGTGGCATTCACAGCACCCGCAGGACCCATTCCTGCTCCTGCAGTGTGGCCCCCATGGAGCATGTGGATAAATGAGCTGGGTTAAAACCAAACTAAATCTTCATGGCTCCCACTAGGCCACCTCTGGCCCAGCCTGATCTGGCACAGAAAAGGACATGCAGAAAGGGACAAGAGGGAGCTGCTGAAGGTAGGGCTGTTGCTTTTGGTGGTCCTGCTGACCTACACCAGCTTAGCATGCTCACAGCTAGCAAGTAGGGATAGAGAGAGATGGAACACCAAAAAGCAATGCTGACCTTTATTGCAGAAAATAAAGAACGGAAGATAACCATCTGGAAATCCCTCTCTCTCCGAAAAGCTAGGTAACTCAGTTCTACACAGCATTAGCTGTCTAAACGACTCCATCCTGAACTGCACAAATGCACAGTGCTATCTTTTAGAAGTGACCATATCCTGTGGCAACCATCTTTTATACTGCAGCTTTCTTTAACTACTCTCCACTCTGATCATCACAAACCTCTGAACTGCATCAACTGCCATTAGAAAGAAAACAGATCTCAAAATAGTCTTCCCTTCAAACGTGCAATTACTACCCAAATTACCCTGGGCGGAGAAGCAATGTGCGCAAAGTCCTCCTGCTCCAATGACATGTTCAAACTTCGGTATCTTGCAGGTTCTGTATGCCTAAGTGAGGAAAATATATCCCACAGGACAGAAATCTCCCTATTTAATGCTCTGAAGCATCTGATTCAAGTACCATTAAATCTCAAGACAATGAACATTAAACTCAGTCTTTTAAAGACTTAAGCAAAATGTTACTAACTAGAGCTTCTTTCACTTCCAATGTAAAGGAGTTTAATCACATACAAAGCTGAATGAATATCAACCACAAATGTGTAAAAAAAAATTGTAATATGGTTGGTTTTCCTCTGTAAAACACTGGACATAAATGAAATATTCTTCCTAACATCTTGGTATGCAGCAGTAAAAAGTGACTTGAACCCATGTGGGGTGAGCATGCAACCTACCCACAGCTCAGCCTCTTCGAGGCAAAGAAAGATGCCAAATTTACATCTCGGGGGGGGGGGGGGGGGGAAGAAAAAAAGACAGACATTTCTTCTACCCAAGATCGTTATATTTATCACCACTGTTGTATCGTCTTAAATGCACTTAATGCTTCACACAAACAGAAAAAAATCCATCCCATGTTTCAAAGAGCTTGCATGCTGTACAGCTTGCCGACACCACAACGAAGCATGCACCAGACTCGCAGCATCACAGCTAAACCCTGACGCTAACAGGCAGGACTGCTAGATTCAAATTTCTGCTCTCCTGGCTTTCATCCACCAGAGTAGCTTGGGCTTCATCCCCTGTGGGAAGATGGCACTGGATGCACCCAGCCACAATTAAGGAGCAGTATTCACGACCTCTGAAAGCAATCCTGTCCTCCTTCACTGGAGGGGAAGCACCAGCGATGGGAGGTGAAGCAAAAGGCAAGAACGCCTTCCCAAGAGAGCTCCAGAGAGAAACCCTCCAGGAAAATGAGCAGCTGCAGCTGCCTAATCTTGATCTCTTTAGCATAGTGAAATTCAAAGACCAAATAATGTTACACTTTAGCTTTGGGGTGTTATGTAGCATTATATAAACTCCAGGCTACTCTCCCACTTCAGCATTTCCAGCCAAGTTAGCTTCTAACATTCATTTAGCTTTGCCAGTTAAATCTAGAGCTGTTCCAGACCAATGTTATTCAAGTCATATCTTTAAAGGTTATACACCAAATTTAACCGGAGACATAAAAGTGTCGATGTACCCACCTAGTTGTAGGCGTATGTTTACATCTCCCTGGGTGAGACAGATTGGGGGGGAGGAGAGACAGGATGCCTATTTGCCATTTCATGCAATTATGGTGAGCCTCAATGTAAAGGAAAACTGCACAATGTACCTGGTAGGGTAAATCAGCCATCCTCAAGTAAGTTTCCATTTTCAGACAGAATGGAGATAAACTTGGAACACCATTGTTAGGCCTTGAAAACTGATGCAGGATGATAGCATCTTTCGAATCAAGCTCTTGCTCTTTCCTGTCAAAGAGAAAACAGAATTAAAAAAAAAAAAAAAAAAAGAACAGGCGTACGATACGTCAGTACGTTAAATACACGAAGGAGAAATCCTGGCCGGGGCAACACACGCGTCCTCCCTTAACGGGCGGCTGCAGGTTTTTGATTCACCAGATCCGGAGCCAGCCAGAAGCACTGGGGCCGCCGCGGCAGGCAGCAGCCTCGGCTCACCCTGCGCCAGAGCGCCGAGAGCAGCAGAGCCCCGCACCGCCCCAGCACGGGGGCTGCCGGGGGCCGGCCCCCGCGGCCGCCCGGGGCCACCTGTGGAGGCGAGCGCAGGGCACCTCTTCAGAGCCGCCTCCTGCAGGGCTGCAAAGGGTAAGCGGGGGGATAAAGGGCGAGAAATAAAGTGGGGGGGGGGGGCGAGTGGCAAAACCGCGGTGAAGCAGAGGAACCACCCCGCCAGGCCGCAACGCCCCCTCCCCTCAGGTGAGGGCCTCCCAGCGCCGCCACGGCCCGGCGGCCAGGGCGCCCTTCGCGCCCACCGCTTCTTGCCAGGAGCCGGCGCCCGGCCCCGCCGCTGCAGCCCTCCCCCCCCGCCGCCGCCGCCGCCGGGAGCCCCCCACAGCCTCACCGTATGGCCAGCAGCTCGTGGAGCAGGTAGGCGGCGGCGGCCAGCAGGGCGCCGCCCGTCAGGTACAGCGTCTTCTTCCACCAGGAGTCGGAGCCCAGCGCCGCCATGGTGCCGCCCGCGCCCCCGCCCGCCAGCGGGAAGGCGACGATCTCGCCCCCATAGAGGGCGGGCGGCGGCTCCTCGGGCCCCGCGCACCACCCCAGCGAGAGGCTGCGGTTGCGGCTCAGGTCCGCCACGCAGGAGCGGGGCGCCGCCAGGCCCACCCCCCACAGCATGCTGCGCCCGGGGCCCGCATCCCCCGCCGCACCGCGCAGCCCCCCACCTGCCCGGCCCCGGCCCGCCCGGCCGCGCTGGGCGGCTCCGGCGGCTGCCTCGGCCGCGGCTGCGCAAGGCGGCGGGGAGGGGAGGGAAAGGGAAGGGAGGGGGTGGGCCGGGCCGGGCCTTGCGGCGGCCGCCGCGTCCCCCCCCCGGGCGGGAGGGCTGCGGGGCCGGGGGCCGCGCCGGCAGCCGCTGCCCGAAATGCCGGGCGAAAAGCCGCGCCGCTCAGCCCGCTTCAGGCCCGGGGCCTGGCGCGTCGGCCAGTCCTGTTAAAACATCCGTGGCACGCTGCTCCCTTACGGAGGAAGAGAGGCCTCGTGTTGTATCCCGTGTTTGGGACGGCAGGCGACCGCCGCCGAACGTTCCGGCCACAAGCGTCTCCAAACGCCTGACCTCCCGCGGCAGTGTTCGGTCTGCCATGCTGGTGCTCGATGAGGTGCCGAGGAGAACACCTGTACGGGCAGAAAGGGAGGCGAAGTCACTTCAAAGCAAATCCCTCAGCCCGCAAGGTAGCGAGATTTTACTGGCACTGAGGGTCCCGGCGGTCCCTCGCCTGCAGCCCGCCTGCTGCGGTGGGAGCCTTGGGTGCCCCGTGATGGTATGAGCAGGAATTCGCCTTATATTCTGCCAAATATCCGCGGCTCTGCACGTCACACTGACCCTAAAACACTAACAGTGACCTTCGTTTTCTGATTAATACCACTGCCCAAATACCTAGTCCTTCGTCAAGTGCCATGGTATCTGCACAGCTGCTCCAAAGAGCTCCCACAAGTTAGGTATTTTATTACACCATCAAGGGGGCAATAGAAGTGACCCAATTCTTCGCACAGATGGAGCCGCTTTCAGTGTCTGGTAGGGGATGGACGGGGTCTGGGACCAGGGCTTTGTAGATGCTTTATCTCAGGGTATGGGACACAGTAGACAAAGGAGGAAGGTAAGGAAGAGGAGAGCCCTGGGCAAAGCCGTGTGGTTCAGATCCATGTGCTGACTTCTCCAAGTGCCAGCGGTGGCCAGTTTTGCATTTAGTTTTGCTGTGCAACATCAGCGAGAGCAATGGTCTCTGCCTGCACTCACCAGGAAGGCTGCTGTGCTCTGACACTTTGCTACCTTAGCTTCTTGCACCATTTTGTTTTATTCCTCACTTTTAACTTGTTGTTTATGGATGTTCAGTAACCACAGGCTACAGCGCAAGAGCCCCATGTTTGATACATAGCATGTGTCTGATACTGTGCTGACATCCCGCTCTCAGGAATTAATGGGATCAGAGAGGTCCCAGGGACCGGGCAAATCTCGTTCTGCAAACAGGTTGCTCCCTCCAAAACCTGCTGTGCTCCTTTGCCCTCATCCTTAGCAAGGTGCTGGCTGAGCACCTTCTTCACAGCTTTTGGGCCACTCCACGCTAGAGATGAGGCACAGGTAATGACGTAAGAGTGGAAGGTGAGAGCAGCAGCCGCTTCGTGCCACAGCTGATCATTTGCAGCATGAGGTTTTGTTAAATTCTTATGACAGGGCAGTGAAGAGACAAAGGAAAGTGCTTTTTCTCTGCCACAGCACCTGTAAATCTCAGGCTGAAGATTTGTTTCAAGTGGCAGACAGCCTAATAAATCTGGACGGTCACAGCCTGGTAGCTGATCTCAGCTTTTGCTACTGCAAGGGAATTGCTTGCTGTGTTACAGATAAGAGGGATCCAGTTACAGATGGGATCTAAGCTTGTGTGAGGGCAGAGAAAGGTCCTGGGCATCCACATCCCAGCTGCTGCCACTGCTTGACTTTCAGAGGCAAATGAGCTATCCTAAAACCTGTGTTTTGAATCACTGGCCAGCACAAGCAGGGAAGACCTGTGAAGGAGAGGAAAGAGGGAAGGAGGGAGTAAATCATTCACCTCCCAGTGCTGCCCCAGATGAGGTAAGCAAACCTGGTGTTTTGAAGGAAGCATTACTGCAATTTATGCTCCAAAAGTTGATACTGTGTTTTGGTAGTCTGGCTTGTGCCTTTGCTGGCATTAAGATGCTGTACAGATGGAAGGGAGACTGTAAGGCAAACCGGTCGCCCCAGGATTATTAGAGCAGTACTCTAGTCAGATGTTTAACATTTGTTCGACAAGGACACTGCCACTCTCCTTTTGGAGAAGGACCTTACGCTGTGTTACTCCTGTTCTGGGTACGGTGTTGCCCAAAGGCTGCAAGGGTCCAGCGCACAGCGATGCCTCTCAAGATGCAGCGCGAGAAGCCTCAGCAGCAGAGCCCGTGTGCCTCGTCATATGTCGGATGCAGATCCCCACAGGCACACCGGCAGCCTTGCCATCCTGCTCATAAACCAGATTTTAAGAGGTTGGTTATGACCTGCATGGCACTGACTGGACTTGAACATTTAAAAGGTACAGGTCAGAATGTCACATCCTGGTAGCCAGAGTTTAACACCGGCAAATAAAGAACACGGATAAAATACAAGTTCTGTACCCTCGTAGCTGTCCCACACACTTGACTCGCTAGCAGTGCTCTGTCAGCCTCTCTTCCTCACGCTTTCAAAGTCTCCTGCCAGCAGGTACTGAATCCGTTTGGCCTGGCAGTCTGGTAGCCAAGTTCATCTACGGACAAAACAGCAAAGAGCGCGTTCTCAGCCCACCTTTTCCCTGGCTGTGGAAGAAGGCAGTGTCCATTCCTCTGGGGAAGGGGCACAGCCTCGCAAGGCGGCACTGTTGCCTGTGACCAGTGACTTGTATTAGGGAGGCTTATTAGATGGCAGTAGTACCCAGGAACCCAAGCCGCAGCACTCTGTCCAGCAGAGAATATTGCTTTCTGCTCCCGTGCATCGCAGGTGCTGTAGTCTCGGACTGCTTCCTGACATATGGTCTGGTTTTCCCACCTTTGCCTCAAAGAAGCTCACAGGTGATGCCTGCCGGACTGACAGCCACCTTGCTCTCTCGCTCAGGGAGAGTGGGAATCCAGCTCTGCATCTTTGCTAAATTACCACTTTTCATCTTTTGTAGTGGGGAAAATAACAGCTAACAGTGATACACCCACATGCTTGTCTGGCTGCAAACACACACCAAGTGTGGCAGTCGGGAACAGTGATCCCTTAGATATATTGTGCAGAGCAAACCAAGAGCTAATACGTTGAAGTA
Organism: Harpia harpyja; assembly: GCF_026419915.1. Classification (NCBI taxonomy): domain Eukaryota; kingdom Metazoa; phylum Chordata; class Aves; order Accipitriformes; family Accipitridae; genus Harpia; species Harpia harpyja. The sequence goes on along the minus strand of NC_068942.1, from coordinate 15,134,538 downwards.
CACTTTTATCTGTAATCTGTTCTAGTGCAGTTGCCTAAAGGAAGAGAGAATAACAGAATAAAATAAGTAGATTTTTCTAGTTAACATAAATCTAAGCCTACTTCATTATATAACAAGTCAAATTTTTCTTCTGAAGTCTGCAGTTTGATTTGGGGGCAGGGAGGCACTAATAAACTCATTAGTATTACTAGATTCTGTATGTTGGTGTAAAGACTCGTGATGTTCTACATTAACCTATTTATTTTTTCTGTGATGTCTTTGGGTTCATCGCACCTCTTTAAACTAAGCCTGCGGTGAGCATGGCAGGCTGGCAGTAGGTGTTGAAACCACAGTCTGAGCCCAGTGGTTGCAATGGGTCTTTACAGAGTCTCCCCCGCGGAAGCTGTCCCATCTGTATTTTGGCTGAAAACTAAATGTTTTAAAAACCAGGGCTCACGCCAAATGCCTCACCCTGACTTTTGCTTTCCCATACTGCTGCCAACTGGGTTTGAACAGCAGAGCTTCACTCACCAAATCTCCCCTGGGGCATCAAGAAATAGAGCCACCCATTTTCCACTCATTTCCCGCACTGTTATCACCCATGGCTCCTACTCACTGCCTCTTTCTTTTCCAAGCAGCCAGAGTTTGGGCAGCAGGGAGCTTTTAAGAGCTCCATTAATCAGTACAGGTTGTTTTTACAGGTTGCTCTGTCTGAAGCAAAAGCACCTCGCCGTGCCCGGTGACCAGCTGTCCCCAGCCAAAGTGACACCCCTGCTCGGGTTGGGCTCTGGCTTCGTGTGCTGGCAGGGCATCCTCCGGTGGCACAGAAATGCTTTCCTTCTCTTTGAAACAGCCCAAACTTACTGAGCCCTTGTCTGCAGAAGACATAATTTAATAGGGTTTTGTGGTGAGGGCTGAGTTTATGAGAGGGGGAAAAAAGTCTTTTTCATTGCCAGCCAGCTCTCCAAGATCCTTCTGAAATAATTGCTGACTGCTGCCAGGATTGTTTTTGTTGTAATATTAATGATCTCTCTGGGCAGCTTGAGTTTCATATACATGTATTTTTAATTATTCAGATAAAATAGCCAACGTATAGCTGCAAAACACTTATGCTGTGTTTTGGTTTGGATTTAGAAAAGGGGGTAATGATAACTTTAATGACATACAAAGGTACAAATACAGAGGAAATGCAAAACATCCAGAATCTGAACTACTACTACTACTGTGCTATACAGAAGTACCTATATCTAAGTCCCCATTAAGTGCAATTCCAGCAGTTCCCCAGAATTTACCTTGCACTTTCTGGTAAACAAAGCCACTTTCAGAGGTGACACATACCCTGAGACTGCCCTGAATGATGTAAATAACTCGGGGTTCCTTGCTTTCACAAAAAAAAAATATTGTTTTGCGTGAAACCTCCTGCTTTCCGCAGGTGGAAATACTCAGGCTGGCAGCTGAGTATAGCTGTCTCCTACTCAGTTGACAGACCTACAGTCTCACAATTCTTTAGTTGTTTTTAATTTTATTACACTGTTTTACAAGCTTTTTGGACAACTGACAACCCTTATAATGTCATGGGGGGGTTACACACCTTTATAGTCAGATCTTTCATGTAAAACTCTCAGTAGCAGAACAGGATTGGGAACCAGCTACAGATTGCTTGCCATAGCCCAGTGCAGTGGCTCCCAGTCTTCGCCCATTTAAGTGCTCTCCCATTTACAGCATCCTCTGATCAGAAGTAAGATTTGCAGTACATACTGCTGTTACCTGGTTGGCGTCTTAGTTCATATTTGATTAATAATAGAGATGTATGAAGTTTTTGCAGATTTCCTTACACAGATTTCCTTTCTTTACCATACTTAACTCTTTTCAAAAGATGTATGTGGTCTTCAGAATTTACCCTGTTAAGTAAGAAGTGGTGGTTTTGTGGGAAAATTAGTTGTTTATTGCATCTGCCCTAGATTAGCTAGCAACTAGCCTAAGGTGGTAATGACAGAGATAAAAGCACTAGCTGCTGCAGACCCTGCAAAACAGCGATGTACCATTAGTGAGCACAAACCCTGTCAATCCAGGGCAACAGGATCACAAAATGTGAAGAGGCGATCATTCCAGCATGACACATTTGTTTGCAAATCAACTCCCAGCTGAAGGCAGTGAGAGGAGAACAAGAAGCGATGCAAACAGGGAGGAGGAGAGCCCCTTCCAGAGGCCGTGTGCCTGAGGCCAAGGCTGTGCTTTCATCTCCCAAGAGCTCTGGAAATAAAGAGGGATGGGAGAGACAGTGGCATAGCCGACAGCCTGCTGTCCGCATCCTCTGAGAAGGCAAACTGATGAGCACCGTAGCGGGATTTTGGTTTGTTGTGAATTTGGTTCTGGAAGAAGGTGCTTGTCAAATAGTCATGTAGACAGAAGCTTTTTTCTTATCTACAGATAGGATTCAATGAGGGAGAGACGCTGCACAACCCACATGGGAACGCTGTCCTGCCTAGACAGGCCATTTGAAGTTTCTTCCATTACCCGCCGTGAAGTATGTCAGCCCACGTAGCATCCTCCCTTTCTCGTCCTGCCCTGGGACATCATATCACCTGCCTACAGCTTCAGAAACTTTGGCATCGAGGTTCATCTGGGGTCTCACACTTCCTCTGGAGAAGGAAAAAACAAGGCATCTCCAGACACTGTCAGCAGCCATAGCAGGGTGAGCCAGATCTCACCCTCCACACGCATTTCTCCTTAGCGGACACCTTTTGTTGCCTCTGGGCAAGCCCACGCTCAGGGAACCACACCGCTGTTCAAAAGCTTTGTCAGATGGTCTTGTTATTAGGATTGGGAGGGGTAAGGAGGGGTGTAAGGAACACAGAGGCACCTCTCTTGGATGTTGAAAGGAAATCTGGTGCTGCTTTGTTTAGAAAGAACAACATTGGGGTTTACTGGTTTTTAACATTCCCCAGTGTGGCAGAGACGCAATGCTCAGTGTTCCTGCGGCCATGGCAGGCACTCGGTGGCTGTGGACGTGCCCCTCCGGGTCAGAACCTCCTCGGTTACAGCTGGGGAGCGGGGCAGATCCCCCAGGGCTCTGGGGTAGCCAGGTCCCATGAGTTTTGTAAAGCGTAACTTCACAGTGGATCAAGAGAGGCAAGGCACTAAGCTGCTGTTTCTCCAACAGCTGGAAGGCAAAGCTGGGAATTAAACCCCAAGTTTCAATGCTGGGGCTATGCTTCATCAGAGGGCATTGAGGGTAAATCTGCTAACTTTGACAGTTATTTATGCGAGTTGGATACATTCTTCTGAGATCTCCTTTTTATTGTGTATTTTGTTTACTTTCATTTTTATATGTCTTCAGGTTGTATGTGCTTATTCTAATTCAGGAAAACACATCTTTTTCTGTATCTTCTATTATTGCAAGTTTTTATAATACATCTACTGTACAAGGCAATATTAGCAGTTCAATCTCCAAGTTGTTTGAGGGCTGATTTTTTTTTAAGTTAACACATCTCATGAGGACGCAACAGAGGTTTCAGATTTATTAATGGAACACTAATGGTCTTCACAATCCTTTTAAGCAAAAAAAAAATATGTATTATATTTTAGAAAAAGTGAGTATTGATTATATTACTGGCGTGACTCCATGGGGGAATAAAAGCACAATAAAATGCAGATCAAAGTGTATATATCCTGAATTCCTAATGCACTGCGAGGTGGCTGTGCAATTAATGCATGTGTAAGTCAAGACAGGTCAGGTGATTTTACAGCCTAGGTGAAATCCCAGCCCTTCTGGCTAGAATAAAACATGACATCGTTTTATATTGCTTCAAGAAAATGGGACATCTGTCAATACAAATAAAGTCTACTGTTAGCACAAACTTTCAATGATAAGCATTTTGTCCTATAACCTGGAGGAACCAGGGGAAATACAGGCTGATTTTTATCACAAAAACATAATCTGAAAATAGTTATTTTTATTCAAATTTATAGTACTGTTCAGTCTAAGCAGAACAAAATGATTTTGAAATGGTTATAAAAGCAGCCTTCTACTTTCCATTGGAGAAGGGGCTGGGGAAAATACGTGGTTATGATGGCAAGACAGTGCATTACATAAAAATAACTATTTTTTGGTCACTCATCATGAAGTAGGAGACAATGCAACAAAATTCACCCCAAGTTGGAAAAATACAAAGTTATTCTGCAACAGCACAGAACCAAATAAACCACAAACTCTGCTTTAGAGGTACTGATTTTACACTAAGTGTTACTGCTCCCTTGCAGGCTCAGCAAAGCCCAGCAGAGGTAGTAAGGGAGAAGCAGTGCCGTGGAGCAGTTCGAGAACTTGAAAGGGGAGGTGATGGGAAAGAGAAGTTATGCATTTGGGCTTCTGCATTTTTCCCCTTTAACAACATAACGTTAGTAATTTTATTAAATAAATGCTGACTTAAGTCAACAGTGTTGCAGTTTTAGGATACCAGTTGTTCGTACCTGTGGGCATCTTCGGATAGATAGTGGAGAAGTTCTGCTCTAGTTTATGCTCCTGATAAAAGGGAATTAAATGCAAAGAAGTACAGTGGGAATACATCTGCATGTGGCAGGGTAAGAGGTCCTCTACACAAACATGGGGAGCACCATGACTGAGGGAGCTGGCAGCTGCTCATGATTACTAAGTGACCAATATTCAGTCTGAAGTGAGAGGAGCCCACCTTTCCTTCCCAGGGGCTCAGCGAGGGGGTAGGCACTTGCATGTTAACCTCCAGTGCCTCATTCCAAAACCAAGTGGGAGGCTGTGAATACCTGAACCATTATGCTTCAGTCTAACACAGAGCCACCCTCCCAACCATGAGTAGTTCCGTTCCTCTTCAAAGGCACACTCGAACCTGACTGCCCTCTATACCTTTGCTTGACTTTTCTTGTCTCCATTGGAATTATATTTATCTTCCTGGCATCACCCTTCTTCCTTCTACAATTTCTGGCTTTTCAATGCTGTCCCCCACTCCAGGTACTCCTGGGTGCCTCTCAAATCCCTGCAACTACAGTATCAACATTCATGCGATGATTCCTGTTCTGCCTCACTTTTTCTCCTCCAGTCTGCTTCATCAGGCTGGCTAATTACAGAAGCTGAGCCTTTTGACTTTCAGGCCTCTAGACTGCATGCAATTATTCTTTTCAAGTATTTCTTAGAAGTGTGTGGAAAATAAACTTCTTTTTTTTTTAATTAAAGCTGAGATTTCAACATAATGAAAGAACTTGAGAAGCCATTTTCAGAAAAAATTTCTACAAGATAGTCTTTATTCTTATCTCTACTCACAGCCACTACACGTTTCCTTTCCTACTACTTTCTCCCTCCTTTTTTCCATTCCCTAGAAATCTGACACAGGGTACATTTGTGGAAATGTATGTAAAGAAATTGTGAAGTCCTGCAAAAATGGCCATGAAATGTCACTGGACCACCAAGAAACAATGGGCAACGAGATAGCGTAACAGAACATCATGGAAGCTTCAAGTTCTGTTTTTATTTAAACAGGAAATTAAATGCAAATCTCCTCTGAGGCTCTCATACTACTCAAACTGGACTTGAGTGCAATTAATGTTTCAATTATTATCTGAAAGTGCTGTTCCACAAGACAGGTTGAGCCAACCTGAAAGCCTACTGCCCCTCAAGAGGCTGTCCTGCCCCACCTTCTCCCTGGCCATGTGCTCCCACTGCTTACCTCCTGGCTAGCACTAGTCCTCGACAGTGGGAAAATTCAGCTCCCTGAACAGCACAACCACCACCAGCAACCCAAGGAAAAAAAAATCGAAAGAAAGAAAGAAAGAAAAAAATTTACAACTCGGACAAGCATCAGTCTCAAAAACCAGCTGGGACTGGGACCGTGTGGAGCAACAGGGGAGAGATGAGACAACACAATGAGCCACAACAGAGCTGAATAGCTGAGACCACCCAGAACCATTGTTTGCTCTGTTTATTTTTTTTTGGCCAGATCATCTCCTTGCTCTGATTTGTTGTGTTGCAGAAACAAATGGCTAGGAATAGGAGAGTCAAAGGTCTCCAACCACAAATAAACACAGAGACTGAAAAAGAGCAAGCCCCAAATATGAAGTTTTCCCAATCTCAAGGCAAGAATCACCTCTTGCCTCACCCATAGTCCCAGGTGCATGCCTGGTGCTACAACATTTTTACCTCCTACCAGTACAGTATTCCCGTAAGCGTCAAAACTAAGGCTCCATACTCATCAACAACTTACAAAAGGAAAGCCAAAAGATTTGAAAATTTATTTGACTTAAATTCTGTCCATTTCAATAGCACCTATTAAATTTCCACAGCAACTGGGCCAAGAAAAGCATGAAATCTTGTTTAGTTTCCTATGCACAGATTTTAAGAAAAAAGTTTCTGCAGCATGAATATGTAGTACGTATTCAGAGCACAGTACTGAATTTGATTATGCTGTGCCAGAGATGTGCATTTATGAATAATGCAAAGATTTAAAAAAAAAAACAAAACACACACACACAAAAAAAACCAGCTAAAAAGCAAGGTGTAGGATATTCTTGCACTGTTTGTTATCACTAAAATTATCTCTAGTTCAATCATTTACTTTCTAGCTTCAAAAGAGGTTGTTTTAACCAGAGGGATGAAATACAGCCAGAATAGTTAGGATACTCCACCAGGAGAGGAAAACTGAGAGCTGGAGACCAAGGATGGAGCACATTGGGACATCTGGCGACATGCCATGGGTACAAGGACCCGTTCAAGCAGTCCCCACTCCTTTGCCCACACCATTTGCTAAACACTCCCAGATTGACAGGCCTCCTATACACATGTAGGAGCAGAAGGTCAGGTGCTTGCAATAAGGTTTTTGTCAAGAACAGGGGTATCCATGGACAACCAGGTCCGTGTGCTTGTTCCTTAAATGCCAGCCATTGTTAATTAGGTATGTGATCCCTCTTGCGAGCCTGGGCAGAGAACCCAAGCAGCATCAAAGGCTTTTTGTGCTACATGCAATAGAAATACCAGTGAAAAAAACAGTTCGTTCCCCAGGCAGCTCACAGTTTAATGAAAAACTACAAGCAAGCAACAATCAAGTGGGAAGAAAGGAAAGGATGAGAAAGCCAGGATAAGAGCTGGTCACACAAACATCTGGATTTAGGGCATTTAAGGCAAACAAAAATCAGCTGTTCTATTCCAGTTTTAGCTACATTAGTTTTATTTTGCTTGACAGGTCTCAAAACAAATAGGTGAAGGGGGGGACTGTCCCCCTCAGGGGATGTTTCTAGTGGGCTACCCCAGGAATCTGTCCAGGTCCCAGTGCTTTTCAGATACTGTTTCTTTCAATTCACTGTTGGTAAAATTTGAAACAGTCACACAGTTGTAATAACTCAGACTGAAGCTGGTAACTTGGTATGGGGAACTCACTCAAGCTGCATGGTTTAACATGCCTAAATATACCATTAGGAACAAAGACTGCTGGTTATCTGCTCTGGCTCCACATTTTTCCCAGTGTCACTCCTCTCCTGAACGCTATGTGCCACGCTGTATGCATGACCAACGGAGCAGACTCCCATGCAGAAGAAAGTGGTCAGGCAGAAAGAGAATGATGGTGTTCCTTCTATGGACAGTATTAGCGAGACCATTGCTGAAACGCTGCATCCATTTCCACTGTCATGCTTCAGAAAGGACGTTTACCACAAAATTTTATATGAAGACAGAAACTTACACCATAGTGGTAATAGCTGTAGAGATAATCTCAGTCCATTTATCTAAGAGAAAATTAAGGGGTGACTTGACTCAAAACTACAGGTAATAGAGGTCCTTAACCTAAAAAATGAAGATGTTAAAGACATCACTGGCTGCAATCTGAGGTTAGACCACTTCAACTGATGACCTTTTGGAACAATTTACTTACCAACACGGTGGCTTCTCCATCACTGAACTCTTTACATGAATCTTCTTCTCAAAGCCAAGCTATAGCCCAAAGAAATATTATAAAGCAGAACTTACTGTCATGGAAATGATCACACTAGATAATCCTTTTTAGTATTAATACCTATGAATTACTATTATTTCCATTATAAATTAACTATATTCTTCCAGGCATCATCAGATAAATCATGAAACTTGGATCCCAAGGTGACATGCAGATACTGCAAAGCAGCAAGAATGCAAATGTGTAAAACAATAATTTAGCCCACCAAACCTCTACAGCAGGAGAAATGCACAAGTAACAAAAAAGAAAAAAAGAAGAAAAAAAGAGAAAAAAAGAGAAAAAAGAAAAAATACAAAAAAGCGCAAAGAGCAACAAGACCAAAAAAAAAAAAGAAAAAAAAGTTTCATTTTCATCCCTGCAAACACAACCAGGCCACCGCCTCTACCTGTATAAAAGCTGAAAGAAAACGAAGAGAGAGAAGGAAAGAGATACAGCCATGGACACATCCAAGACATTTTATTTAGAAAGTTCTATTTCGTTGTGAATCAACACTTTTCCTTACCCTGGCACTAGGACTTTAAGACTGAGTAAGTATGGCACTTCAATTCTAGGATAGACTGCTAATGTATCCTTTTTCTAGCATAAAGCTCTGGTCGCTTAGTAAAATTTTACCTGCAACTTTACTTCCCTTTATTTGGGCAGAGGGAGAAATTTGGAATAATAGGCACAGATACAAGTACCTTTATGGTGAAGAAGCTTCTGACAGCTGAGGCACTCTGGTCTAGGAGACCCTTCTACTGCACAGTTAGCTCACGTCAGCTGTAGAAATAGCATGGCCCGACAGAAAAGGTTTGCTGCTCACTCTTTTTTAGAAACAAGTGTTTGTGGTTTTTAAGTGTTTCATGTATTTTAACTAAGTTGAGTAACTTAAATACCTAAGGTATTTTATTTATCATACATCATTGTGTTTTTTAACTCATTCTACATTTAAGCAATTATTCTGTGGAGATCTGTTTTCCTGGTAGGACTGAAAATGCCATCACATATAAGAGCTTCCTCCAAGCTACTGACAGAATAATTTGCATTTCCCTGTCCAACAATTTGAAACTACTTTCTTATAAAAATACTTACTCTTTAAAAGCTTTGCTCATTTCAGTCTTAAAAGATTCCTGAGATAATGGGCACTTGTTTTTTTCTGAGACTGCCCTAAAATATTTGGCCAAAAATAGCATAAGCATTATTAATGCAAACAGCAAGCTTGTTGTTACAAAAGGTTTTATTATGTCCATCTGGGTAAAACCTTCTTTTCTGTTCTGGTGACAGTCCGTCACCACACATCTCAGACAGTCACATGGTAGTACCAGCTGTGGCTGAGGGCTGTTCACTTTCCATCTCTGACGGGATGTCTGTTGGGCTTGACTGTCCCTGAAGCCCAGACTTCACAGCGTGCATTGCATAGTTAACACTCGTGCTTTCCATCCAGCTCCACGACCCCGAGAGGGGATTATACAACATCCCATTCACAGTCTTGACTGACAAGCCATCTAGGAAAGAAAGAAGCCATAAAGCAACCCACGTTCTTAAATATGGTAAGTCACTGCAACATCAAACCCTTTAGAACAGCAAGTCTGAAACACGCCTCTTCCTCTGAGCTGGGAATCAGTGCTTCACGAGCTGGCCTTTGTCAGACACCACCACAAGCAGTGACAACAGGCATCACTGGTGACAGTGGGTCCTGCTGTTGGCGGCAGCAGCAGCACTAGCTCTGTGCCAGGCCACATACCATTAGCACGCTATATGGTGAGCCACTGCAAAGTGGTATGCTAGAAACCCCAACTTCACAACATCACATTTGGGTGACTGGTAATGTTTTCTGTAGGTGGAGACATTCTTCAGATTGACATCACGCACTTCAAAATCAAAATCTGAGCATATCTTTGGAAGGATTCTGTAGATTTCCCTTAGGAATGGAAAATACGAGAAAGAGGCAGAAGAATGCCATCAAGGATGCAGTGCAAGTAGAGAGTGATTTAGCACTCCTTGCTGAGCAGATCTCAGTTCACTGCATGGCTATGCTGTGTCCCAGCAGGGTACATGAGGGAAGGCAGAAAACAAACACTCCATCAAAACAAATCACTCCGCTGCACCCGCTTCTCCTTTTGAAGGGAGAACAGAAAGAACCACCAGCATGTGAACCAGTATTAGTCATGTTCCTTATGGCATCACTGCAAAGTGCCAGGAAAAGACCTTGCCAAGAGAGCAGCTCAACTCGCACTTCAGCTTCTTTACAGTGAACTAAAGCACAGTGAAATATTTGGTGACAGGGCTTTTAAAACATCTGCATACAAGGAGGGCAATGGGCAGAACTCTTCCCAGCTCCGTGGTTTGTCCATTTTAAAAGCAATCAAACCAGCGCAATTTAATTATTTTTTTGAAATCAGTATCATACAGTTTCTCAAGAAATGACTAATGGATTTGTGGTAGGTTTCATCTTCACATTTTTAAGAAATCTTTTAGCAACGTAATATGAATAAAGAACACGGGGCAGCAACCAAAAATAAAAACACCTTATCCCAAGGGAAAGATGACAAACAATGCAGTGGCAGCAGTGCAGCTCTGGAGTGCCAATACAGTTATTTTCTCAAACCTCACCTACAGCATATGAACCACTTCAGAGCATACATTCCAACACCAGAACAGGATGGAAAACCTTGGAATTTTAATTTAGGCTATCAAACAGAGGGCAGCTGTAACAGTGATTTTGTTTGAGTAATCTCTGCATTCTTAGGACTCCACTTAGTTTATTTATTTTATGCAAAATCCAGTAAGCGGTAGTGTCTTTAAACCAGAAATGACACTCATAATATATGACTGGTAATTCACACAGGAAAAGCTGTGTATTGTTCCTAGCACTGACCCCACCTAGCTTATCCCCTTGCCATTTCTACAGGGATCATTTTGGCATCTCTCTGCATTCCCTTCATCTAGCCTGGAACTTACTTGATTCCAGGAGGCGCTCCAGCTCTTCTGGGGGAACAAACTTCTCCCACTCATGTGTTCCTTCTGGTACAATGCCCATTATTTTTTCTGCAACCACAATTCCCAGGACATAGGACAACTGTGTCTTATTGATTGTAGTAATGAATAAAGAACCTTCAGGCTAATTAAAAGATTAAGTGTTCAATTAGAAGAATATTTAATAAAAAAAAAAATTGTATATTTAATCATATTAAAACACATAGTTTGTCTATCTACAAGTCTACATGCTGCAAGAGTAAGAACTAATTTCATCCCAGGACAGGTATTTACAAGTATGCCATTGAAATACAATAAAGAATATAATGTTCTAACAGTATGACTCAGTAGTCCTCAAACAGTCAACATAATCAAAGTCTTGGGTGGTCTGAAAACCATTTCCTTGCCCCAAAAATATCTAACAAAGTCACTTATAACATAACATTGCCCAGGAAATAGATAAATAAAAGGTATTAAGGTATATACGATACCTATTGTAAAAAGAAACACTTTTTTAAAATTAAAACCAAAGTAAAATATGCAATACTGCCTAATTTTTGAGACTGCTGAATGCTGTGCTTGTTTTAATGATTACAGGGTCAAAAAACAAGCCAGAAATTAATTCTAAGTACTTAAGAGACTGTTTGGTAGAAATAAAGCATAATTTCTGTGTCCCCAGCAGGCTGAAAATTAGTTAAGCGTTCCATTCAAATACTCTATATTCCTTCTGATGACCAGGAAGATAAATCAAGAGATTAAAGGAAAGCTGCTGCTGCTTGTGTACTGGGCCTACCAACCCTCTTTACAAATGAAATAATATCAAGAGGAATAAACCACCCAATTAACTCCAAGCATAACTGTGACCCTTTAAAAGCAATCCAGGAGCACATCTGATGTGAGAGCTAGAATAGAATCCTGTGAGTCAGAAACATCATTACAATCAGTTTCAGTGCAGTCTGAGCCATAGCCATCCAACAACAGCAGCACTGCCATGTTTTCTCTCACCGAGGTGAAATCAGATGCAACCAGATTTCTTAAGGTCTTGATGCAAAGGAACCCTGCAATGCTAGGTAATGCCATTAACACTTTTCTAAGGCAGGGTTGAGGAAATAAATTTCCTCTAACTTCAATTATTGAAGTTGGGAAGATGTACTGGCATCATGGAGGAGAATGGAAGGCACCTCTAGAGCATGGTTCAGACTTCAAGGTGGAGAAATGAATGCAGGTGTAGGTGTTTTCACATTCCTTCAAATGAAAGCCTTAATAATAAAAGAGAATAAATATTCCCAATAATGAAAGCAAAAACTCTCTTACCTTTAACACCCGAGAGCAACACTTGATAAACATTTCAAGGTCAGCCACATGCTCCACTACTTCAGAAGCTACAATTACATCAAAGGTTTCCATAGACTCTTCCACAATCTCCTCCAGTGAACTGGACTTGTACTGTATTCTCTTGGCCAGGACCGGATCGAATGACTTGTGCTGATCTGCTGTTCTAATGTTGTCCTCCAGAGGATCAATTCCAGTAACCGAAGCTCCCAGTCTACCTAGAGGCTAATAATACAGAGTATAATTTATTCTCTGCATGAAAACAATTTACTTAAAGTTTGTGCCTGCAACTTTGCAATGTACATATATGATGCAGAAAACAGCCATCAGAGAACAAGACAACAGTAAATGATGAGCTCTGATCTGGCAGTTTTATTTTAAATGTTTATTAAAGCAAGAAAACCCTTAGATTTGGGGGAGGTGGTGTTAATTTTCTTAGAAAATTATATACTGGAATATATACATTTAAAATTGTCTTAGAATAAATTGTTCTGAATCCATTTTGTTACACCAAATAAAGATTTCCTCCACTATTACCCTCTGACAGAGGAAAAACAAAGGGGGAAAATCAACACAGTAGTTTAAAGGGGGGAAAACAATGCCGTATTTAATTACTGTCATTACTTTCTTCAACATCCACCTGTAATGGTAATTCCTCATATCTTTTTAATGGTTACTTAATATATGATTATCTCTGTGACTTTCTCACTGCTGAGAACTAAACACTGATGTTTACTAGGATAGCATCAGGCTTGGCTGTCACTCAAGTTTCTCCAGTGTCTTCTTACTCATAGGTTAACACCTCAGCCATCACCTCTTTTGAAACTGAAACAGGCTGCAGAACATGACCACATGTATGTTATTCCAACCTGAAATTCACCGGTTGTTCAGCCTGAGAAGGTGATGCAGCACACCAGTTTTGCCAGCCTTGTCGGAGAGCTTTCATGAGACTACGGGATTTTGCTCAGAATAAAAGAAATAAAAAAAAAAAAAAAAAAAAAGAAAACAAAACACAGGGAGAGATTCAGGTCCCTTTGTAACACCTCATTTCAGATGCTGATGAAGTTCCCAGAGTAAGTCAACCAGATCTGTAATCCTAAATTCACAAGCCATCCCTCGTCTGTTGATAGGATACAGCACTGTTCAGAGCCTGTGTGACCAAATGGTTCCACCACAAATAGTTACTTCTTAGTCCCAAGGTTGTGCAGACTCCTCGGGAAGCAGCTGTAACATCAGCAGGTGTTTGACATTATTCTGTGCTTTTCCCATGAGATCAAAGCAAAGGCAAAAATCTCCTCCCCCAATACAAAAAAACCTGAAGATAAGCACTTCAAAGACATTAACATGTAACAACAAGTTTTGTAATAGGAAATACTTCTTTGGTAATGAGGATTGTCATGATTAAAGTATTCTTGTGAAGGCTCATAAATTAAAAAAAGAAAAAAAAAAAAAGTAGTCATACTGTGACTGCCCAGAGGAATACTTGAAGACTTTTACACCATTCTTCCCCTCTCCTTTTCTTTACAGTGTTTGAAATCTTATTTTTCTGATGAACCTCAGAATTTTAGAATTTCTCATTACCAACTCCCTCCTTTTCTGTAAACCATCACTACGCTAAGCAAATATTCTATGGGGTTTATAGAACGCACTGCACCTCAAAACATTCAGTAACTAATATATCATAGAAAAGAAAAGCTCCTACTTAGAGGATTAGAAATTAAGCAGTGTAAAACAATTCAAAGACTTTGTACACTTTTTAACAAGAGAAACCAGAGCACACTGTTTCTTACCTCACTTAGCAGTCCACCGCCACAGCCAACATCGAGAATCTTTACTCCAGAAAGTGGATTTCCCAGATGATAATTACTACTCATGTTCAACAGAGTATCTCTGAAAGAAAAGGGATGTGATTAAGGGCGAACATACAAGGTGGTTTAGTAGATGCAATAAGCAGTTATCTTAAGCACTGGTAATTGTTTTTATTTTACAATGTTTTCTGAGATTATGCAGAAATAGTGCATATTAAAAAAAAAAAATCTGTCTTTAAAACCATACCTAATAAATGGCACTCTAATATCATTCATAGAATGAAGGGCTGAATATTCTCCTTCTTCATCCCACCACTTATGCGCGAGACGCTGGAATTTTTTCATTTCCTTTAAATCCACTGATGGGTGTGAAGTGCTGAAAAGTCTCTTCAAAGTGAGCCTAAATAATGAAAGCTGAATGTCATTAAACTAATACCGATATTTCATGTCAGCTGAAATATGGGAAAAACAAATTCTGCATCAGAAAATTAAAAAAAAAATAAACTCATGTTCCTTTAGAGACTCTAGTTATACTTGATTAATAACAAACAGATTTTATACACTGTATGTGTAACGTATCTTCCAAAACAGATGGCTACATACCTGTAATTTTTAAGTTAGTAATTAATAAAACAAAAATAGGCCACATCAGACATCTAAACATTTGTGAGATTTAAAAATGACTTCACGTGACACTGTCACAAAGTAAAATTAAATTGTTATAGAAAATGATAGTCCTTGTCACGCAGGATTATTTTAGATACAATACTTACATGCTGCTTTTTATTTCAGTCAGAGAGACAGGCAGAGTACTACTGGATTTCAGCTGTGTTTTCCAGTTGCAGTTCTGAAGGGTACCTCTCAGGCCTGTCTGAAAAGACAGATCAGCATGGTCATCTGCATAAATAAAAGAAAGGCAATCGAATGGAAAACATCAGCTTTATGAGAGCTCACAGGCAACAAACCCAGTTTAACAATGCCGCTCTAGAACAATACTAACCATGCAAATCTTTAGGCATTTGCTCACCATCGTACTTAGGGAGTGCATGGGGATTAAATAAAAGAGCACACGCTAGTCCATCACCCCAGTACTTCTCAAATTATGTACGATAACATGTTTCAGAGCCTGAATGAAAAGGAACTTTTCACGCAGCTAAAATGTTTCAGTTGGTGAGAATTTCACCGAAATGCTTACTCTGACCACAAGCTGTGCATACACGCACACATTTCGTAGGGGTCAACAGCGGGCTCCTATTCCCATTTCGTTACACATTGGAATAAGAAACATACAGCTGCACACTCAGTTTGTACTGTATGAATTGGTAAGGGAACACAAGTAAGAAAACCCCGCGGACGGTGCAGAGACAGGCCAAGGCCACCGTCTTGAAAACCGTTCCCCACACCCGCTCTGCCAACGTACGGCCCGGCTCTCCCCGGCATAACGCACACCCACTCGCGATCCAGCTGCTGCCCGGTCACCAACAACGCCCAGACCTCGGCAACACCGCACTGCGCCCAGAGTAACGGCCCCCGAGGCGATTTTAGGCCGCGGTGAGCGACGGAGAGATCTACAGAGACCTCTGGGCCGAAGGGCTGGCGGAGGAGGTGGCAGGGGGAAACGTCTTCCCTGGGAGAGCTGTGAGATGCGCGGCGAGCCCACCAGGACCCGCCGGCGCCCGAGGCCCGACGGGCTGGCGCTGGGCTGGCTCGGCCTTACCAGCGCGAAGCCAGGGCAAGCGGGCGAGGAAGGCCGCTGCGCGCAGCCGCACGCCCTCACGCCTCTGCCGCGGGAGAAGAGCGGCCACGCTCCAGCCCAGCAGACCGCCGGTGGCCAGGCCGCTGCGGCTGCCGGGCACCCGCCGGGCCGGGGGCGGAGGGAGGGGCGCCGAGCCCAGGCCGGCCGGCGAGGCCGAGAGAACGCCGCCGGGGGCTGCCAGAAGCACCCGCCAGGCGGAGGCCGGCGGGAAGTTTTGCTGGGGCTCTGCCGTGAGGGAGCCGGTAAACCCACGCCCCGCTGGGCCGCCTCGGCCGCGGCGGGCGACGCGGGCCGGCCAGGCCCCGCCGCCCGCGGGCACCGCGCCGGCCCGCGGCCCTCCCGCCCGCGCCCGCCTGCTCACCGCCCGCAGCCCCCGCCGCCCGCCGCCGCCCCAGGGCGCGGGTGAGAGCGCGGGCCGCCCCGCCGCCGCCGCCGCCGCCCCCCCACATCGTCGCGGTCGCGGCCGCCGCCGCGCTCGCCCGGCTCCGCTCCGCTCCGCTCCGCTGCCAGCGCCGGGCGTGCGGCGGCGACAGCGTGCCGGCTGCCTCTCGGGGCGGGCGGGCGCCGGGAAGGTTGGTTCCGCCCGGCGCGGGGGCCCGGCCCTCGGCCCTCAGCCGCCGCCTGGGGCCTCGCAGCCCCGCCGCGCTCGGCTTTCACCGCGGGAGCGGTGCGGGTCTCCTACCGCCGCCCAAGGCAGCGGCGGCGGCTGCTGCTGCTGGTGATGATGCTGCTGCGTTAGGCCGTGTGAGGCTTCGGCGGCTGGGGCGAGGCCGAATACTTATTGTATAAAACGTAAGGGAAGCAAAACGCTGGACAGACCATTACAAGCACTTAGTTTGGTTTTTTTTTTTTTTCTTCAAAAGAAAAAGATTCCAGCTTAAGAAGTTGCGATACAAGAAGCAAGAAACACCTCTTTATTTACCTCTCCCTTCGCAACAGGAAAGCACCGCAGCGGCCCGATGCCTTTCGCATTGTAACACTGCTGATACAGCAGGCTTGGTGCCCCTTCTGCCCGCAAGACCCGGCCTGCAGGAATGCCAGCCCGTGCGTTGTGGCACGTGTCGCCATGGCTTCACCTAGAAGCTCTGCTGAAAATTCACACAAGTGGTTTTATTTCAACTTATGCCCCCACACTCCTGCATGTGGACCTGATCCTTGCATGTCTTCAAACAAGAAAACACTTCTTCAGCAGAGGCTCGTTCAGATGACACAGTGATTAGCCATCAGTCTCTTTCATTACCAAGTAACATGCTGGACTTGCAGGGGAGGGCCCAAATGACGAGACTCCTCACTTCTGGGACAGGGGCAGCACGGGAGAGGAGAGAAGCGATACCCAACAGCCTGCGCTACAGAGCTGTGGCACACAGCAGAGCTCTGGGGCCCTCAAGATGGCCAGGGCTTGAGACAAACCTCTGAGCACTTTCTCTTTGGAACCATCCAAGCTGCTTTGCTGCCGTTGCAGAGGCTGCCGTGTCACGGTTTGCAAAGTCCAGGCTGTGGCCCAGGAGGATCAAGGCTGCCTTCCCCGCTCCCTCGCCCCAGCACTGCTGCCCAGGGCCCCGCACTGAGGTTCACCTGAGGGCTGTGAATCCATACACTGCTGCGAGCTGACAGACACAACGAGCTCTTCTTCCCCTCCTCTTTCCCCTTGGCAGGCCTCAGCATTTTCAGATCCCCACGGCAAGGTAGTTTAACACGCTTAAATGGTAAAGAATTAAGCCAGTTTTTAAAAATAATCGTTATCTGCCACTTTATGGAGCTGCAGGTCTCATGAGAAAGTCCCACAAAAACCAAAGCTGCCCAGAAGGGAGCGGCACATGAAAGCAGCAGCTGGCAGCACTGCCGTGCTTTCCAGGCAGATGAGCGCAGCGGCCGGGTTCCCTGCCCAGCCATGTGGACACCAGCATCCGCAGGCATCCGCAGGCAGAGGCAGGAGGCTCGGCCTGCACAAAGCCAGGGGCAGGAGCACCCTCCAGGCAGCAGGAGGTATGGAGTAGTGAAAGCAGTCCAGGTTTGACTCACTCTTCCCTCTACCTAATGCCAGTCTGTTCTATTTACTGACCTTGCCCAGTTCTACAACCCTCACTGCTTAAAGCTGCCCGTTTACAGGTCTCCTGTAAATATAGTGGAATTCACCTAGTAGTTAAAGTTTGGATTTTTTTTTAAAAAGCTAAGTAAGGACTACTGAAAGGTCTCAAAGAAGGTTGTTGCGGCAGCAATTAAACATACGGCAAACCTCCTTAGTGTGTATGTGCACCACTTCTCTATTCACCTACTTTCCATCTGGCAAAGCTCACTGTGTAGAGGACTTACGAGTCATTAATAACACCTCAGAGTCACTGAAAAAACAGAGCTCAAAGAAATCCTTCATGCTAAGACACATGGTCTCCTTAAGACACAAAACTAAGCCTTCCTTCAAAGTCTGCTTCTGCATATTACTTATGGAAATTAATTCATTTCATTTATTTAGCAAAGCAAACGCAAAATCTGGAGAGAGCAAGCCAATCCTTACATTGCCATTGCCATTGCTTTTATATTTGCGATTTAAAAAAATTTAGTAACAAGCAATTAAATACACGCACACTGGCATGTATTTTCCTTAAGAGGATAAGCTGGTTTTAAACTAGAGGTAGCTAGTCCATTTTTTCTATTATTAAACACAGACCTTAAGGTAACAGCAGTTAAAAGCAGCAGCCTAGACTCTAACCTCTCCCACAAGACAGGGCCTCAAAGACACAAGTAACAACAGATTTTTTTTCCAAACCAGTTATGCTGTATTTCAAAAAGCGTGTAGTTGCTCAATCTTTAGACTATTTTACCCAGCTACTTTGTTTTGGCTTATCCATGTCCACAGCCGGTTCCTGTTCTTAGATGGCATTAACGGGTACCTTGGGGTACATAATCACATTGCTTTTGTTGTATTCATCTTCAAAACAATTTGCATGGAAACCATTTTTCACTTGATTCCACACCATCCCTTACTTATTTAAAAAATATTTCAAGGGAACTGCCTCCGAATGTCATGTTGCTGCATGACATTCAAAATCGTATGTCTTGCTCTCCTGCAGTGCACTGAAATATTTTTGCAGTGTTCACTTTAAAATGTAAAAGAATAGAGCAACAACCCAATTTAGACTTTACCAACATTATACATCCCCATTTTTTTTATATATTTGCACATGTTTTAATTTAAGATCACTTCAGATGGAAGGAATTAAAGACTGGATGTCATTTTAGCCTTTACCATTGAAAAACATTCATAAGGGAGTTCCTAAAACACAGAAGAAGTCTAATGTATGCAAAGCTGACATAGTACCAATGTATTTTTAATTACTGAGTGCGGAGTATGCTGTATAGTAAGATTTCTGAAACAGTTAAATACAGAGATCGTATGCTCTTTTTATTGGCATACAGTCACTACCCATATAAGTGCATTTGTGTCAAAAAAATAATTTTCATATTTACAGGAAGTGACAGAATTGCAGTTGTTGGCAGAGTATATAAAGCTTTTCATACACAATCTTTTTTATTATTAGACAGAGAATATAAAATCTGAACTGAAAATCAAATTCAATGCATCATGGAAACTGTATTCCTCAATAGCTTTTCTTAAACTTAATTCTAGTTTCCTTCTCTCTCTCTCAAGACATCCTTCTAAGACATCTGAACTGTTATGCTACCTACTTACCAAGAGCCAGTAGTGTACTGAGATTGGATCAATACATCGTTATTTATATCCACACCAATGCAAGTAAAAGTAGTGTGTTACAAATTATGCCTTATTTTGCTAATAGGTATGACTGACTGCTTAGTCTATGTAAAAGGACTTAATTGGGGGGGGGGGTATGTTATTGATAACTGATTAACTAATTATTTATCTGTAACACTGTTTTGATAAACATGCATGTGTTCACCAGCCATTAGCTTGCTCAATAAACGTATAGTTAAAATGTGATTCTTTGCACTGAAGCAGTTTACTTCTGCGTCTAATTTATGAAAAAAATTACACTGGCAAAAATGCTGCATAGCTGAATTCTAATTTTAGTTAAATGGATTAATCGGTTCATGAAGACATGCTTTGCAAGTTGCCTGTACTAGTATATTTTTTTTTCTTAGAAGATACAGCCATCAAAGAGATCTTACTTTGATGTTAAACCTTTTATCTTTTTCACAACTGGTATCATACCAAACCTTCTAGGCACAGATCTCCAATCTTTTCCTGAATTAATGTTCTTCTGTAACAGTCACTGGCCTAGGGTTGTGTATTGTTGTTTGTTTTTTTTAACTAGTATTATTTCACACTCTTTTTACTAACAGCAATAGTTCAGTTCCTGAAGGAGGAGGTAATCAGTGACCTCTATCACTTCATGGTGATATTAAAAACAAAAATTTAGTTACATTGCTGCCTGATCGATGTATTAGCTTTACAGGAATCACAATTCTGATAACTCTAACAAAAATAACCAGCTTTAATGTTTACTACAGATTTAATGCATGTGCCAAAATGTAAAGTTAACCTATTGTCAGTTTTCTAATGTGTACTGAGTGCCATTTATAAATATATTCCATAAAAACAGCTAAAATAGTGAGTCTTGTTCCTGTAATATCCCTGAACATCGAGAAAGTTCTCTCTGAAAACTGGGTGAGGAATATAGTTCCAGAGCTCAACACTGTCACACAAGATCAATTAGTCGCACATATTCCTAATGGGGTTCAGTCTGTTTAAGTATAGCTTGTATTACAGTGACCCATATTTTACACACACAGCATATATTACTTGCTAGTCCAAATAAAAAGGTTATTAAAAATCTATTACACATATCTAAAGAAAAAATAATGTGTCTTTTCTTTGTTCTTCCATACCCCCCAATAGATTAATCTCATCATGTCCATGGATTACATATTTTGACAAGTGTTTTACGTTAAAATCTTTTTCAAGTACTTTAAAAATTTGTTATACCAAAAAAAGCTGCCTTTTTCTTTTTTTTTTTAAAAGTACTTTCTACAATTTAACACAAAATGCAGGTGCAAGAATTTTAAACAAAAAATGAACTAAAGAGCTTTATTGACATCACAGTACATTCAATAGTAATTTTAAGAACATTACAGCTGAAAGAGAATGGCCTGTTTTATATTCTTAATAAGCACTACCGTTCTTGAAAAAATGTAATACAAAGAAATCCTATTAGGTATTTAATTCTGAGCAGCATTTGGAAAAAATACACCTATTTACAGATAAAAAAAGGATTCTGGTTTCACCTACATAGCCACAATGTGCCTCTATAATGAGACAAGCCTTTTATAACTCATGGAATTTTTAAACGTCATAGCACTGGTGCCATAAATTCCTCAGCGTTTACGACGAAGAGGAGTCGTTGATCTGAAAAATAAAGGAAAAGGGGGAAAAAGTTAATTGGAAAAAATAAAAGACCCCCAAACCCACACACACTTTAGGCTTAGTAATTACTAGTTTTAAAAGATTTTCCACAGTTACTTTTGCCTAAGACAAAAAATTTAATAAATACCATACTTTATTAAAAAAAATTTCATATGCCGTACACATGAAGATGAATATCAAAAAATAAAAAAAAAAAAAAGTCAGACAAGATACTTAAAAAGTATACTACCTTGATCGTGACTTAGACTTGTGTTTGCGGCTTGCCTTCTTACCAGACCTTTGAGATTTCTCCATGGAGCATGACCGAATATGCTTCGATTTCTTAGCCTTCTTTTCTTTACTGCTTCCTGGTGATTCAGAACTACTCCTTGCACTAGACTCAGAGCCTGATCGTTTTCTGCTATCTTTGGTAGAAATTTTTTTGCTTTCTTGTCTGGAATCCTGTCTTATTATTTTCACACATATTGAATCACTGCGAGAGAAAGTTCTTTCGCTGTCTCTTTTTCTCTTTAATCTACCGTCGTCATGATTGCCAGCCTTACTTTCTTTTTCCTCTTTTTTGGGCTTATCTTTTCTTTTTTCCTGATCTCTCTCCCTTTCTCTGTTCTTTTTTCTGTCTTTATCTACACCTCCGCCCTGCTCCTTCTTCCTTTCTTGATCTTTACCCTCGCTTTTATGTTTGTGCCTATTTCCAGTAGGGCTTCTACGCTGGTCTTCAGTTTTACGTCTGTCCCTGCTTCTGCTGCGGCTTGCACGGTTAGCTCGCCTGTCTCTTGAACGGCTACTACTTCTACGTCTATCCCAGCTTCTCTCTCTTGAAGGACTCCGATTTCTTCGCCTCTCCCCTCTTTCAGCACTGCGATTCCTACTAGATCTTCTCCTTTCCCTTATTTTCTCCCTGCTCCTACTCCTCTCTCTCCTATTTCTGTGGGAGTAACTCCTGCTTCTACTGCGCCTAACTTTATGTGAAGGCGTCCTGCTGCGACTGTGTCTCTTCTTCCTTTTAGGAGAGGAAGAACGCGAAGAGCTGCGACTACTACCTGAGCTAGTGCTATAGGATGAACTAGATACAGTGCTGCTACTGCTACTGCTTCTGCTATTGCTGCTAGTGCTACCACTGCTAGAGCTTCTTGACCCACTCCTTCCTGTCCTCTCTTTACCCTCTTTTTTGAGTTCTGTATCAGCTGCGATTGCATTTGGAGATCTTTTCTTTTCATGAACCATATCTGCTTCAATTTCTTTTGCTTCCTGTGATGCTGAGTTACTGTTCTGTTCTTTGTTGATAAATTCATTCATCTCTTTTGAAACTTTTTCATTTTGTAGCTTTTCTTCTGAAAAAAAAAGTATACAAAAGAAAAATGCAATTAATTTGGAGTAATATGTCAACAATTTCCATGCTGTTACCTTTGGCAAAACCAAATTTCCAAGCACTTTTCATAATACTTATAATTAATACACTGTCTGCCATCATACCAACTACCTACCAAACAACTTGTTACTTTCTTTTATAATTCTGGAAAAGTTGTCCTCCTGGTTTAGAAAAAGTGTACAACCCAGACACTTTTAGAAGTCCTTGATGTTATTTCATGTTTCAGTGCGTATTGGGTCTGCGTGTCAAGGTTTTGGTAGTGGGGGGGCTACAGGGGTGGTTTCTGTGAGAAGCTGCTAGAAGCTTCCTCCATGTCCCACAGAGCCACGACGGACCCACCGCTGGCCAAGGCCGAGCCCATCAGTGACGGTGGTAGTGCCTCTGGGAGAACAGATTTAAGAAGGGGAAAAAGTTGCTGTGGCACAGAAATTGCAGCTGGAGAGAAGAGTGAGAACATGTGAGAAACAGCCCTGCAGACCCCCAGGTCGGTGCAGAAGGAGGGGGAGGAGGTGCTCCAGGTGCTGGAGCAGAGATTCCCCTGCAGCCCGTGGGGAAGACCATGGTGAGGCAGGCTGTCCCCCTGCAGCCCAGGGAGGTCCACGGGGGAGAAGATGCCCACCTGTAGCCCCTGGAGGACCCCACACCGGAGCAGGTGGATACCCCCAAAGATGGCCAGGACTCCATGGGAAAGCCCACGCTGGAGGAGGCTCCTGGCAGGACCTGTGCCCCTGTGGAAAGAGGAGCCCACGATGGAGCAGGTTTTCTGGCAGGACTTGTGACCCCACGGGGGACCCATACTGGAGCAGTCTGGGCCTAAAGGACTGCAGCCCATGGAAGGGACCCACGCTGGAGCAGTTTGTGAAGAACTGCAGCTCATGGGAAGGACCCACGTTGGAGAAGTTTGTGGGGGACTGTCTCCTGTGGGAGGAACCCCACACTGGAGCAGGGGAAGAGTGTGATGAGTCCTGCTCCTGAAGAGGATGAAGCGGCAGAGACAACGTGTGATGAACTGACCGTAACCTCCATTCCCTGTCCGCCTGCACTGCTGGTGGGTGGTAGGTAGAGAATTCGGAAGTGAAGCTGTGCCCGGGAAGAAAGGAGGGCTGGGGGGAAGGTGTTTTAAGATTTGGTTTTGTTTCTCATTACCCTAGTCTGGTTTGATTGGCAATAAATTAAGTCCAGCTTATGAACTTAAATCATGACTTCTTACCATTGTATTCATCTGTTGATCTAGACTGCTCTTCAGCAGTGCAAGGTGACTACTGTCATACCCTTTGACCTACATTATTGGTACAAAAGGACAAACCTTACCTTGTATGGAGAAGCAGAAATAAATCACAGATTTTTTTCTTTTTGTTTTTTTTTTTTTTAAATCAAACCTGCCACCTTCTCAGAGGCTAAGTGTGAACTGACTGGGTTCAATAATCTTTCCCTGGTCTTAGGTATAAAAACCCAGTTATGAAGATGCAGCATATGGAAACAAACCTCAACTACAACTGAAAACAGCAAGTCCAAAGAAACTGCAGCCTCCCACTGTACATTCTGAAAGGTGCACTGCTCGAAATTATGTAACAGAAAAGCAAGTTTTCATATACTTAGAGTATAGAACTGTAAGGAATCAAGTTCATATAAACTGCTGTCTGGTGCAGACAGGTGAAATTTATCCCCTAGTCACAACTGAGATACTAATAATTTTTCAAAAATACATTATACACCCACATGCATTTTTATAAAGTGATACTATTATTTATATAGTACAATATCTATAGCATATAGATATATATGCACCATGTCTGCTCTTTTAACACTGAAGTAGAATGGTTTATGGAAAACACTCCATGGATTTTTTCTTATTAGAAAGAAAACAAGCAAACCCCATTTTGATTCAGTAGCTCAAATGTCTTTTTTATTAAAACTTTTAAATTAAAGAACATTTCTAAATTTGGCTTCAACATTTTTTTGGTCTAAAATGCATTTTCTCTCCTACCAATTCACATATACTAAGTAGTAAACTCCATATAGAGCAGTATAGTAAGAAGACATTATATGATTTACCTTCTAGCTGTTTTTCTAGTAGTAGTTGCTGTTCTCTCTCTTTTCTCCAAAATGCTTCCTGTTTTTGCCTGATTCTGTGTCGTAATTCCTCATCATCAGTATCAGATGATTCAGAGCCTCTGTCACTCCTCTCATCTTCACTGTCTCCTGATCCATAACCACCCAGTCCACCTGCGTGCATAAAGTCCAGTCTATCACGAGGAAAGATTAAGCTTTGTTCTTAATATTTCTGTGGGGCAAAGAGGAGCGTAACATTGCCCTTCCTTCACTTCCTCTTCTCTGAAGAAGTCACTTTATGTTGTTTGACTGGTGTGATCAAGGCCCCCATATCTGCATTGATGCTCACTGTCTGGTTCTACTCCTTCTGGAACAGCTTGTCTATTTTCAGCAAGCAACCACTGTGATCACGGTACTTTTTCCATTGTATGGAAGGGCAAAAAAGCTGCCTGCAGAGATCGTAACAGTGCCTGCCTCTGTGTCAGCAACCGGACAGAAAATGCCTGGGACCTTTCCCAGAAGACATCTCTGAAATGACTTCAGCCGCCTCCGTAGTCCAAGGCTACAGAAATTCTGAATGCCATATCAATTTTTCTATATTGATCTAGAAAACACTGCACTTTGACAGGTACAGAGATGGAACAGAAATGGACTTTCTTCTCCCCTAGAGATATTAATAACTACTGGACTGATAAGAAAGATAAAGTCAATTTAAACACCTGACATGGAGATATTTTACTTTCTTTCAATCTGAGGTTCTTGCAAACTTTATTGAGTTAGTTTTAAAACATGTGAATACTTGTGATGATAACATTCAATCTAATTCATCGGAATTCCACGTAACTAACACATAACTGATCACTGACACTGCTGTAGTATGATTTAGGTGATAAAAAGCATGTTAGGAAAAATCTTTTCCTCTTGTGTCTCAAGCTGGAATTTCAATCTCTTTTTCCTGTGTTGTTTCTGGTAATATATGATATGGGAGCCTCTGTGCTTATGTAGCTTTTCAATAAAATAATAATTCCAGAGATCATAGTATTTTTGTTTATAGACTTTCACTTTACTCTTCTATCAAGTTTCCCTTCTTGTTTGGATGGATCAAAATAGGAGAAAAATATAAAACAGTATTCCTGTCTCTGAAGACTGCAGTGTGCTTCTGAAACAATCATACTTCAAAAAGTAAATTTATCTAAGTTTTTTATGTATTTTCAAAATAAGGGCAAGATTCTCATACACTAACTCACACTGACTAGTCCTTTACTCCAAAAACCATCCCACTTATATCAGTAGGATCACCTGTGGAACAAAGGTGCTGATAATGATAAAGTTATCGGAAAGTGACCCATACTCCTGGGCAATTAAGATCTAATTTCAAAATGCAATTTCTAGAAACGCAAGGCAAGAGTGAAAC
Source organism: Harpia harpyja (assembly GCF_026419915.1). Classification (NCBI taxonomy): domain Eukaryota; kingdom Metazoa; phylum Chordata; class Aves; order Accipitriformes; family Accipitridae; genus Harpia; species Harpia harpyja. The sequence continues at coordinate 15,108,505 of NC_068942.1, read as the reverse complement.
TCCCCCTTTAAGCCCTCTCAAAAATAAGGAACATACTTACCGAGTCCAGTGAGGGAAGCCAGTGCACTGGACTGTGCCAGCTGTTTTGCAGGAGCTTTGTATCACATCAACAACAGGAACAACATGTTAACACAAATAGCCACGATTTCATAGTCATGAGTCTATGGTATTGTTAAATCTACTACTATTGCTGTTCTTTGGAGGGAGAGAAGAAACATTAAAAACGCATCATCCATTTAAAACCACTTCTAGATTTTCTGACCCCGAAGATTTAGAATTTAAATGCAAATTAAGTGAACAGAAAAAAACAAATATATAATCATAAATCACTTTCCAAGTTACAGCATCTGCACATAATTTCAAGTTTCAGTAGTTACATATTTAGATTAACTCAGTTATGTTAAAATCTGTTATGTAAGTACAATAAATGTTAATACTGAAAGCAAATGAATTACTAATTGAGGACTCAAAGTTTGTCTCTTTTCACTTCTGAACAGCTAAGAACTTGAGATAAAGATGATAGCATTAAGAAACAGCTACAACTCAAGAGCCATTGACACACAGGTACCATTTTAACTAAAATGAATTGTATGAAAGAAATGGAATAACTGAAGTAACTCACAATACACTGCACAGGACAACAGTACATGATTACTGGATTTGAACTCTACCAAGTTGGATGCATTATACTGGAATTGTTTTGGGGGGATAACTATGGAGGTTAAATGTTCTAGAGACATGCAAATATAGAATATTCACAGAAGAAACTTAAAAAAACAAAACAAACAAACAAAAAAAAACAAAAAGAAAAACCCCCAGCATACCTTTAGTTGCTTTACGGTGAACATCTTTGGCCACGTAGTAAATTTCTTCATTTGTGACATCTAAGAGAATCTCTGTCAGCAGCATTTTTGTCAGCATCATCTGAAGAAAATTGTATGTACAATTAAAGGCCAAAACCTCTTGAATACCTGCTGCATTCAAATTACATCCATGGAGCTTCACTTCTTTTGATGGCTATGAAAGTACTCTCCTGCACATTTTAATGACTTCTTTGAACAAACATGACTTAAAAACATAAATCTGGAACTGTTTAAATTTGACCCGATTTCAAAACTTTCAGAACAGTTTGTATTTTGACTGTGAACTGCACCCACGTGTATTACACACAGCTATCCAGGGCACAGATTCCTAATGTAAAAAATGATACACCAAATGAATATGTAAATGAGAAATGTACTTAGACTGATCCCATTTATTCTTTCAAAAAAAAAAAAAAAAAAAAAAAAAAAAAGAGCACACTTGTGTCTGGTATGCAGTCTCACTGACCCCAGTCCTGCAAAAATCATCAGAGGTTACTTATATAGAATTTTATTATTACATATTTACTACAAAAATGGAAATGCTGGCAGCTAGTTCTCCAAGCTGCTCAGTCTGGCCATGTGCTTTACAAAAATACATTCATCAATCTTTTTAGAATTCAGGGCCTTCATTAACAAGGTTTCAGTTGCACAATTAACATACAACTGTGATTTCAAAGTACAAAGTTTCTGCAGACACAGTGAAATTGTTGCTGGTCTAGGACTTAGGTTTCTAGCACTTTCTTGCAAGAATACATTTCTTAAATTCACTTTCACAGGAAGTGAGGTTGAAGCGTAGATTTCAGATGGGTACATTTAATCATTGAAAGTTTTCAGAAATTTGACAGGTTAAGCAAAACCATAGAATTAATAATGATCAATGTAAAGATCAGAGTCATTACATTCTTTCACTATTGTGCTAAATATGAGTTATATAACCTATATCCTTGCCTATATGAGAAAGACAGCATTATAAAGAGACATGCAAATATAACCCTGCTTTACTGTATGATGTGTACTATACCTCTATTGACAGTATCAGGCAGAGAAAAAGTGTTTTACTTTGCTACGCCTGAAAAATATGAGCAAATAGACAGAAATACTTAGTGAGAACTACATTATTAATACCATTTGATACTCCTTTTCTTCTTCTGTCATTTCTGGTTCACTTTGCTCCTCTTGAGGAGCCGGGGATGGACTCCTGCTGATTTTCCCAACGCTTACAGCTTCTGTGTTTTCAGCATCTTCATCTTCCTCATCACTGTCCTACAAGAATAGCACCATACAGTTCAGTAAAAACTTAAGATGTCAAGCTCATTAGCTTCTATTTATGATAGTCACCTTGATTTACTTTGTACTGAAATCTGTATTACAATAATCGTAAAACTCTATTTCTTTTCTCCCCTCCTAATAAACATGCAGATAAGAAAATACATAGTTGTCAGTTCACTGCCAGACAGGTACTTGGAACTGCAAACAATGGGATAACTGCGAAAGTGAAGGCAATGCAAGGGTTCCTAAATGGGCTCAGTTTAGCAAATACAAGTATCTGAAGTTGTTCAGCTACTGATTAAGAATTCAAATCTTCAAAGACCATGTATGTTCCCCAAAATACAGAAAAGAAAATAAGCTCAATTTCATCACTGTTTCTTTGCTACTACAGATCAAATAATATACTTTTACCTCTCAGACATTAACATAACATTAACAACTTCAAAACACCAAGTAAATATCAACAAAACTGCAGCTTAACTTTACTTAAAGCAAGAGAAACATAAAGAGATAACCAGGAATACACAGTCTCTCTTTTGAAGAGACCAAAATGTTGATACCTTTCAGGAAATACAAACCTGAGCAAAAAGCAAACCCTTCTACTTACAAATTTACTTTTCTGAGGTAAGCGTGGGCCATCCCCTTCTTCAGCCTCCTCACTTTCCTTTTTTTCTTTTTTAGACATCTGTGAACGTTGCTGCTCCATCCTCTCTTTTTCCAATTTTTTCTGTTTTTCTCGTTCCATCTTTTCCAGGCCCTCACGAATCCAGGCAGGCAGAGTTCTACGCTTCACAGCATCTACATAAGCAAGGTTTATAATTTCATAAGATGAAAAAAACCTTTCCCCCAAAACCAAAATACAAAACAAAACCAAAGCAGCAAACCCTCCACCCAAATACAAACAAGCCATACATCTGATTGTGGGGAAAAAAACATTTGTAATAGCTTTTTCTTTCCCTTCTTTTTTACTTTATGGAAAAAAAAGCTTTCACATTTTGCAATTCTTTTTAAAACACAGCTTTTATGTTTTTTCATTAAGGAGTGGTTAACATGTACCAATCTGTGGAGGCTCCTGCTTCACAGGCATCGCAATAGGTGAACGCTGTCGGTCTCTGAATGAGGGTCTTTCCCTTCGATTTTGAGGAGGTGCAGGAGGTGCTGGTGGACCTGGCGGCCCTGGTGGTCCTGGCTGCCAATAAGGTGGATGAAATCCACCTTGAGGTGGACCAAAAGCAGCCCCATGCTGAAAGAGTAATGCAGTTTATTTTTCTTCACATGGTAACACTAAATACAGCATGTGCGCAAGTCGGTCTACAGAAATCCATGCAAGTAGGAATCCATGATTTCTAGGCTACCGAGATCTCTCAATCTCTTTTTCTGTGGTCCCCAAGAAAGAAGTTTTCCTTAAATATTTAATGAGTAAACTTAGATTTAAGCAAGGATGCTAACAAATCTGAAAGGGCTTCAACCAATCTCCTTTCATATTGTGCTAAATATTAAGCCCTATAATCACCATCTATCTCCAGCAGTTCCTTGCCAACCTATCAACAGAGCATGCAGTTAAGTGAAGAGTATACAAAATTAAGGTTTAAAAGTCTAGCTACGTTAGCAGTCTTTCCTTGTAACTACAACATGAGGACAAAAATGAAAAGTTCAAGCTTTTATTACAAAAGGATTTTGCACTGTGCACTTTCTAGTAATCATTGATGGATGTTATTAGTATGGCTGATTAAAATATTAAATGCATAAATATGCAAGTTTAGTACAGACCCTGGGTTCTGAGCAAGCTGTACACAATCCAAAAGTCACAAGTCTTGAGGAATACATGAGGGGTTTTTTGTTTTAATATTTGCTGCCCAGAAATACCTAATGAAACTATTTAAGAGGAGAGTGTTTAGGAAGAAAGTTACAGCATCAAATTTTTTTTTTATTACATTCTATTGACTATTTAAGTCACTAGTGCTAGAAGCACTCTTCCACTACAATTTCAGTTCAAGCATCCCTCTGTTATTCACTGCAAAACAAGTCTTCTGTAGTATTTAGGGAAATTAATTTTAAGAGTTGGTCCCACAATAGTAAACAAAGGAAATTATAAATTAGTGTATTTGAAAATTATTGGTTCACTTCCTAACAATATCGCTGAACAAAAGAATTTAATAATAGAGAAAAGTAGGCCAGAAGACAGATATACATTTCTGCCCATCTTCCTTTGGGTTTGTTTATGAACAGGAGGTAGGTGTTTTAACAGGTACAGTTTGTCATTTATATCAAGGGTTTTGAAAGAATACTGAAAACAGGGGGAAGATCCAAAACTTCTTTGTGTTTAAAGACTTGTGCAATGCCCCCTGCTATTATGAGTGCTAAAACCACCTACAGATTTATTATGCTATGCAACTTATATGCCAGAATGAAGAAAAAAGTGGATGTGGATTTTTTTAGAAATACCATTGTTTATTCAAAGAATCACAGTAGATAGATATGGAAAAGATCAATGGATCATCCAGTCTATCTCCCTGCAAATACAGGACTGTTCCCTATGGTACATTATCTAGTGTATTTAAGTATATATTTCTGAACTTTATTTTTTTTTTCCTCCTCCTCTTCTTTTTTTTTCTTTTTAAACACAAAACTACATAATGTTAATTTATATACTGGAACACAGTAATTCATTTTAATATTGCAGACAACAGCCATTTCTCATTACTAGTATAGAAAAAAAACCCTTTCGCCTCAGAACAGAACTGAAAACTCTAAAGTCTCTTCTGTAAAGTATTTGGTAAAAATGTAACTTAGCAGATAACAAATTCTGTAGATGTTTGTAGAACTGAAGAATGAAAGTCGCCGCTAGATGATATTAGAGGAACACATCCACGGAAGGGACTCTGCGCGTCTACAATATTAAAGCAACAAATATGTTTCACCTGATAGTCAAACTGGTTCACTGGCCCCATTGCAAAGTTATCGGGAGGTCCCCCAAAGTTGTGATTGTTCTGGTTAAATATATGCCTGTTGTCAGGAGCAAATTCCCCACTGTCCTGACTGTTGCTGTCTTCAGATGGAGGAACAATTTCCATTTGACCTGGGGTTGGAGCCATCCACTGCTGATCTGGAGGTGGGTGAGGGGGCTGGTGAGGCATTCCCCATTCTGTTTAGGATTTAGAATACAATTCAGTACCAAGTTAGTACAATTAACATGAGTCACCAATCACTCAATGTTCTTGCATTTATCACAAGGTTCCTCAAAGCAACATGGATGATAAAGTTATAAAGAATCATCAATCTACAGACTGTATCTTACTGTCTCAAGAAATTTCTTCAACTAAATGAAGGAAATACAAATAGCTGTAGCTGAACTAATACATGGGGGAGGGCAGAACTGGACAGACACAGAGACGCTGTAAATTTGTTTTTATAAATTTCCAGTGATATTGAGGCCACGATAGCACTTACGAATTGTGTAAACTGTTAAAGAACTGCTCCTATTTCTCTATTTCTATGTTGTTTCAAAGTAATGAGCTATTTTATTCCTTTGCATAATAGACTTAAAAGATCTATTATGGAAAGCAAATGGGTTTGTGAGCAGCAGAACCACTGAAATCTGCTTTCCAAAGTCTTGTGTCTTTATAATGGATGATTCCCTGGATTCTCCAATATCTAGCAGAGGTCCCAGCATAAGCTATTCATAAGGCCTCAAACATAAGTTACAACTGGCTAAGAGAATGAAAAGGGTTTAAGGAATGAATTAATAGCTCATGTGGCCAAAAACTTTGTTGTCTTAGGAAATCAGCCTAAAAATTATGTCCACTATACAGATATTTATAGACTGTGACAGAACTACCCTTCTTTCACCAGTAACAGAATTAATACCTAGCCTCTCACGTTAACTCCTACCTTCCACACAGTCCTTTAATAATTCTTTCCATTTTTCTCATTTTTACTGTCCTTCCCACCTGCATCATAATTGGATCCATTACTGTAGCAACTAAAAAGGGTTAACATAGTTTTTCTACTTCGTTGGTCTTTTTTTTTTGTCTGTTCAAAGACTGTATCATTCCTTTCACTCTCACTGTCATCCTGGTAGGTCACGTTTAGCTGATTAATCAAATCTTTTTCCAGAGTTAATACTCCTGAAGCATTCTAATGGACAGAATCCTTTAAGTACAGCTTACAAGAGTTATCGTTCATAAATGTTTGTGTTAACATTTGACACTATTTAAATGCTCAGTTTACTTCAAGTCAACTGACTTGAAAGCTTGCAAGTCACATATAACAGATGCTGTTTTCACTTGTGGAACATGAATCCCTTCAAAATGAATTGTCTGCTATTTACACAGTTGGTTTTCAGATTGCCGTTTTGCTTTTCTATTAGTAGTGTGTAAAGGACTTTTGGATCCAAAAAGAAACTTGGAGAAAGATGAAGCTTTGTAGAAACAGAGTAAATACGTGAAGAGAACTTTGGCTAGCCATGCATGCTATGATTTAGTTTGTCTGCTGTGACTACTTTTACACAATAAGAATGACATCACGTAAATTAAGGGAAGCTGGGTCATATCTGCATCAGCACGGTCTTCATCAGTGTCCCAAAAAAGTCAAAAAACCCCATATTCTTTGAATAATATACCCAATGATAAAAAAATGCATTGGCACATCGTTTCCCATTAACAAAAGGTGTCACATTATTCCCACTCCTAGGTCTAAGATGTTTTCCTGTTCTGCATTTTCCAGGTGAGCTTGGGCGCCTAACATTTATAATTATCAGTGAAATGTCTTCCTCACTTTTACCATTCTGTGACTATTTGCAAAAACTACCACATAAGATATTATTCTCTTTCACCTCACAGATGAAAAAAGCATAGGAGGAAGAACTCACCACCACAGGATCATATGAAAAACAGTGTCATCCAATAATGACACAATATTTCTGTAAAAACCTCTACTTATTATACAGAAATACAGCTAGAATACAGTCTATGTACTGCCACACAGTAAAGTTAAAATTCTTACATGTGGTTACAATAACTTACAGCCCAGGGCAGGTAGGTTAAACTTAAGTGAAAGGGCTACCTCCCTTTGTTATGCACATGTAAGAACCACCAATGATATTTTAAGCCTACTTTTATTAAACATTGCACTTAAACAATTTGAATAGTCACAGGGAAAACTGGAGGTGTTATTCCTTCAATCATTAACAGAATCAAGCATGAAGTGCAGTTTTCACCAAGACAACAGAAGGCATGCACACAGGCTTACTACCTACCTTGCTCACACATTTCAAATTGCATTATAGTGTGGTAACGTTAACAAACCTTTCAGAAAACAACTTCAGAAAAATTCTTAGTGGAAAATACCCAATCTCTACCCCATGCTTATTGCCAGTGTTATTTTATGAAGTTTGAAAAAGAAAATGACTTTTTTGGCCGAAACTGAAGTTCTGAGGAAGTAATAAAGAACTGAAAATAACAGATACTAACAGAAGCGTTCAAACAACTTTAACTCACAATAACTGAAAAATTATGCAGGTGACAATCAGATACATAAGTCAAAAAGGGCAAATACTAAGTATATGAAACATGTAATAAGAACATACTTTACATACAGAATTTTGCTCATCTGCTTTTTCAAGATCTTAAGACACCTAAAGCCAGCATCTGCCAGTTATATTGTGAATTCATACATGCCAACATCATACCAGCAGCAGGTATTACACTAAAGGAGAGGGCAACAGATGCTCTTTAATTCTGAGGCATCCTGTTGCCTTCGGTGCTGCTGTTCCTAGTGCAGTGGGATAAGCAACAAAACACGTAAGATATAAGATCCAGGGAAATAAATATATAACTGCAATTCACACTTTATCTTTCTACAACATTCAGGGACAGAACAAATCTTTTGCATATGTGTATTATGAAATCAATTTATTTATTTTATATGGAGATTACTCAGTTGTGTTATCAGACCTTTGTGTCCTTTACTGTTACCCATTTTGTGGAACACCTGACTGGAAAGTAGTAGCTGTGATAGTTAATTAGTTGATGCTACTGGTAGTTTTGCACCTTGAAACCTGAGGGACAAGGCATATTCACACCCAGAAATGTCTGACAAAAATAAAATTCCATTACATGAAAAAAAGGAATGAATGGGAAGGAAAACAAACCTGGCTGCCACATTCTGTTGAAGTTGGGATCCCCCTGAAAATTATTATGGTTGTTTGGACCAGACTCTATTCCTGAAATATCCTGTCCGTTTGGCATCATTCCTTGTTGTTCCACTACACTCTGTTGCCCTGAGGCTTCTCGCTGAGCAATCCATGCTTGAGCTAATGCAGCCCAGTCAATCTGGCCTAAAATAAACAAAGGAAATTTAAAAGGTTAGTATTCACATGTCTGAAGTTTAACACTCTTTCTCAGTTACATGTCTCATTGCTCAAGAGAAACAGGCAACATTTACCTTCAGCAAGTACCATGAGCACCATTAAAACTTATTCACAGTGTACAATAAAACAAACTGAAAGCAAATGTCAGTGTACATACTTGCTGAAGTAGTTTCTCTGCATATGTTCAAAATGCCATAAAGCAGATTATTGAGGTTCACTTTAGCACTGAATGGGTGGTAGTAATACACTTTTTTCGTAAGTGAACTAATTTTGGTATCAGAAAGAAATATATATAGCTTTAAATTCTAAATTCATGAAGATTCAAGTGTAAGAAAGATACATAGTTAGAAAACTACATTTTGCAATGTATAATCTTTGTATAACCTGCAATTTCTAGAATGCTATTTTATGTCACCGTTCTCCCCCCCCTTTTTTTCTTTACTATCCTTCCTACCATTGAGTAAGTAAATTGCACTCTCAGATGCGGGCACTAGTACGTCTTCTGCTCATTATTAAGTCAGGAAATCTCTCTAGCGAAGTTACAGAAATTGAAGTGACAGAAAGCAATGTAAAACCAGTGTGCCTGATCACTCTGCCCAAGTATTAAATACACACCTCCACTCTCTTTATCCATTTCTGTATTTCTCTTGATACATTAAATTGTTGTCACCTCACTCTCAATTTAAGGCATGTTATGTTCTATTGTTTAAAATGGGGTTTTTTTGGTGGGGGGAAAAAAATCCAAACAAAAGATCATGATCATCACTGCTGTAACCTAAAACAAATATAATAATCTTCCAGTGAGAGTTTTTCTGTGTATACATCTGCATTAGTACTTCTGCCACACAGGCACTAAATAAAAAGCAGATTTTCTCAAATAAATGGTTCAGCTTGGCTAAAGAACTGACAGGGATACAGATTCTGTACAAGAACATGAGGTCTAAATGTTGATCTGTATGACTGGTAAAATGTTGATAATTTGTCCAGGATAACTCAGGTTGATTGCCTGTATTTTGCATATTAATATTAACTATGTCAAAACATTTGGAACTGATGTATGTTTTCTGTTTTTTCTAGTTGTTCAGAAAAGCATCATAAATGTATTATCTTGACAGCAGCTACAAAAAAGCAACTATCAGTCATGCTCTGTAACAAAGATTCAAAAATTTAAATTACAACAGATTTAAAAAAAAAAATTAATCCACAAAGCTTTCTATATACTTACTTGGATCTTGCTGGTGCTGAAATGACTGCATCCACTGCTGTTGGTTCAAAGGCCATTGCTGCCAAGGTTGTCCACCTTGATCCCACATCTTTTAAGTCTTTATATAGTCTATATTTCAACTAAAAATAATAGTTGTATGTTTAAATAGATGCCCATGAAATATCACATAACTGAAACTTACATAACTGCAGATATAGTTAAGCCTTGCAAAGCAAGCTGAAGCAATGCTGGCTTAATATTTTAAGCTGGAGGAAACGGTTCATCCTTTAGAGTAATATCTGAAAATATTACTGTAAGATTTCAGAAGCCTAGTATGCTTTCTCTGTATTTTCGCAAAGAAATTAACTACAAAATGACGTTCAAGGAGAGATATGACAAGTTTGTAAGACAAGAACTCATCTGACAACAAATGCAATTTAAAGTAAGTCAAAATATAAAAAACATTACTTAAATTATATCCTTGCCTGTTTCTTAGGGAAAGATGTGTATTTTTCTATACAAGTGTCATGCAAGGCTGTTAAGCGAGACAAAGGAACATCACCAAATGGTAAAACACATCGTTAACGATTGCACTGGAGAACTGCACAGGTACAAGACGGTGTCCACATGCATTTTATGCATTGCACAGGTTCATTATAATTTCTAAATAATATATTCCTTCAAATCTGAGAAAGAAAAAAGAAATACCACTGCATAACGGCATATTTACCACATGGTCCCTTACAATCACAAGAAACATTTTTTGGTGCCATGTTGTATATCCTCACTCAGCAGGCAGCAGCAGCCCTAGGACCTGATGACATGGGAGCTCCACAACCTGCTTTAAGTAAAGCTCCAGGACCAGCTTTGCAAGAATTTGATGAGGCACAGCAGTCTACCAGGTAGGTATGCCTATAATGGCATACCAGTTCCTTCCGGTCATTTGTATCTCCTGCGTACACCTAACCTGCTACACGTGGAAGACCAGAGAGCGGCCACCTACGCTGCTCCAAACAGCTTTCCTGAAGACAAAGCCTGGGCACAGTTTTGGGAACACTTCACTCCAGGAACTGTTCCCAAACACCAGTACAGGTAAGACTGCACCGACTGTGACTCCCTCTGTCCTATCCAGTCTGTTAACAACTTCTCAACAGGCTTTCCACTCTCAATGAATATATCCTCATGCCATTCAACACACAATCCTTGATTTCATGCTATAAAGACATCAACCACGTAAGCTGTTTCAAACACTCCAAACTTAAAGGAAACAGAGAAAAATTCATTCCCTGAGGTCACAGGAGCAGCACACAAGACCTAGCTGTGGCTCACAACCAAGTGCGATACAGAATAGATGAATACAGCCTGTCCGCTTCAGAGGAAACAAGCTCAAAGCAGCCGGTGCCACTCGGGTGGCCAGCCAGGAACATAACCCCAACGGTTCTTACCGAGCAGGGCGTGCGCAGTCCACAGACAGAGCCTGCTTTCGTCGGACAGAAGAAGAGCAATTAGAGTGGATCCTGCTTGCAAAAGGATCTCGTGCTTAGTACTTACACATTCATAGAAATAATTGCATGACTGCATAGGAAGAGAGCATCACACTACAAAAATGCACAACAAAAAAAGCTGTACATAACATCATGGGGTGTTGGGTCATGCAGAGATGAATGTAAGCTCATATTTTGCATACCTCTGTCAAATTTTATTTTTAATCTGAAAAACTGTAGATCACCTTTGTTTTGAGACCACTTACATTCAAACCAGTACAAAAATTACACATGTATGGTTCGGATAAGTTCAGTTGCAAATGCCTTTTTTGATGGGCTTTAAACAAGACCAACTTTTGGAACAGGGGGGAGTATTGGGCAAAACCTACTTTACTATTTTCACTATCTTTTCTTGACAAAATAAGTATGGATTTTTTTCCATTTCAGTGATATCTTTATGATATTCAAACCTTTAGTAGGTAAAGACAGTATCCTTTTCTTGTCTTTTTTTTTTCTTTTTACATTTTGGTCTGTACCTAGGAAATTAACTCTTACACCAGTTGAGTGTAAGAGTGGCTAATAATGCACTTAATGGAACATTTAAGCTGGCCCTGCCATACCTGGCTCTCTGAGTATTCATATATATGTATTTCATACACTAAGTATGAAGTAACCTCACATACTATTTTCACCCTAAAGTAAGAAAAAGGTAACTGTTTCTTCCTCCCCTCAGTTCATCTTTCCATCCAGAATCCAAATTCTTTCAATGGTCAAAATAAACTTGTTTACATCTTAAAATAAAGTTCTAACAATTGTGGTTCAAGATAACCACCAGCCTTGAAAGCACTGCACAGCCTCACAGTCCTGCTCCCTTTGTTTCCAGCTGTTAAATCACACTAGCAATAATAAAAATGTATTTCAGTAATTCTGGTAGCAATTTTTTACCTTAATACATAATACCTTGGAAAAAGTTTGTGAAATTTCACTAAAATAAACTCAGCAAAAGATTCAGAAGATTAAATTGTTTCAGCAATAATGTAAGAGGCAGGTTTGCATATAACTGAATGCCAAAAAATCAAATTTTCAAACAGTTAAAGAAATACCAATTTCTCTTATGGATGTTTAACAATATTAAGAGCACCTCTACAAATTCAACTGAACTGGAACCTCCTACGCACAGTTTTTACTTGATTGGATCAGATGAGATTTATTTTTACCAGACTGGCTACATCTCTGTCCTAAAATCTTGGACATTACAGATTTTTTTTTCACATGTTCCAACTAACACAATTAGCTTGTAATAAACTTTTGTACCTGTTAAAATGCCTATCAGTTATCTGTTTCTCATGGACGTTTAGTATTCCAGCCTTTTTTTCTTTATTCTCAGGCCTTGACCCTCACTACGGACAAACTGAAGCACTAGTCTGGAGCGTAAGAAGGTCTAAAGTAACAAATGCCTCTCCTCTATATAACCTGCCCCAAGATAGCAACGACCTTACTATTCTACAAGGTGTTCAAAGAAATTAATTCAACTTTTTTTATTGGGGAGATAAATTATTCTGCACCTATATCAACTGGCATCTGAAAACACAGGAGACAGGCAGTGACTTTGGGCAGCAGCAGCAGCATTTGCTCCCCTCCTGGCTTCCCTCTCAGCGAGTTATCATGCACTAGGACACCAAGTCCTAGTCCACACTCCTAAGGGAAGCGGTGCCGAAGGACTCCACCATCTCCCCACGAGAAAGCAGCACTGACCCAGGCCACCTAGCACTCCTCCGGGCTGCTCCAAGCATGTTTCAGGTGTCAGCACAGACCTGGGACCCAGCAGGCAGTTAGGACATGTCTGTTCTGGTTTGGAAGGTCAGAGACTTTCATTCAGTGCCAGCTGGCTTCAGGGACGGAGTAAAAAAACCCAGCCGGGTTTTAGTTGTTAGCATACATAGCTCCTTCTCCATCACTCTGCAATATAATATGGCCTGGAGTCTTCAACTTTCCCCAGAGAGATTATTTCACCTTATTATTGCTATTTTGGGGAGAGAAATCAGGTGGGGAACTGCAAAGCAAGAGGTCAAGACATGGAGTTGATTTCTATTTTGATGTACAACAGTACGACAAGACAGCAACAACTGCGTAAAACCTTGAGAAACTTCAACATTTGGTTAATTCAATTTATGCCATCCAAAGCAGACTGATTTAAAATCACTGCCATTTGAAACCACTAATTTTAGTTTGTGAACTGTATTTGAAAGCTTTTAATTCTGTATTGCATTTGTACTTTCACAGTTTTCCTGAAGAAATGCTGATTTTCATAGGTTGGCAACTATAAAACATGCTGACTTTCAAGTACACAGATTTATTACCAAATTCAATGTAAAAACTTTACTAATCAGAAGTATGTACTATACAAATACTTAAGCAATTACATCACTTTCTTTATGCAACTGTATATGCAAAAGCCCTTTTTCAAATATCATGTGAAAATTGGCCAAAACTATTTCTAATTTTCTATTTATTTCAACTCATCTTCATTGTTGTGCTATTTGTTTGACAGAAACAGGAATAGGATATGGAAGGAACAAAATTAGCATCTTAAAATATTTACAAAACTAACTTTAAGATATACTCACTAAAAGAGAAGACCACATGTATTCAAATTCTTTTAGTATTGAAAACTAAATGATGTATTTTAATATGCACTATTCAGAGGTAGTGAACAGACAAGGTTTGTTCCAAGGCCTCTATCTACATAGTGACCTGAAACAGCAGAACATCATCACTTTCTGAGAAACAGACTTCCCTGCTTTTCTGCTCCCCACTTGGTTTCCTGCACTTTTCCCAAGTTTTCACTAAATGGTATAGGGTAAACATGAAAAAGGCACTTGATGTAAAATTTTCTCACTTACTACAGGGAGACTACAGGAATTTAAAGGTGGTTTATTGTCCTTACAAATTGTTTTGCTAAGCACTGCAGTTTTTAATGGTGTCATCTGCTTTTAAGTTTCAGAGGCAAACAAACTGGCTTTAGCTCTTTAAGTTAGCATATTCTAAAAGATAACTACGGAAATCTTATATACAGACACATCTATTAAATTACATGCATATAGGCTATTTGATGTTACCCTTTTTTACATAAAAGTAATGTAACTTAGTATATTGCTTGTGAAACTCTACTGAGAAGAGTATGTAAGAACTTTTCAACAGAATCTTGATATTGTCCCATCAGATATAACTGACATTTTCCTTTGCTAGTGATGCTATTTTAAAGATGTCAAAAATAAAAACAGACCGAGGCAAGTCTTAACGTTAATGAACAAAACAGATGTGAGAATTACCAAAACAACACTTTTGAACCTCAGTGCCATAAACTGGAAAGCACGAAACACAGCGAAGAAAGTGTAGCCTGTTCTCAGTAATTTTAAATTTACTGCAAGGGAAGCACCCCCAATACTGGGGTGGGGTGGGGGGGAACCAAACCCAAAACCAACAATGCCTCTCCCCCACCAAATCAGTAGCTTAAAGGCTTGAAACAGCTGAAACGTCTTGTACTGATGTGACAAGAAGCAAACGTTATTTTTCTGAGACACATCAAGTAGTAATAATGGGAAAAAAAGAATCAAAGTCCTTTCCCACCTAATTAAAATCTGCATTGCCAAAACTAACTTAGGATGCTGCCACATGAATTATGATGAGTTTTAATTTCTTACAAAGTTCCCAAATCAGCATCACCTGAAAGAAAGAGGCTTCACCTAACACAATAGACAGCTCTAAGCCTACTTCCCACTAGTGACACACAGCCAAATACACAGCAGAGCATCCAAATCGCAGTGAAACAAACTTTATTTTCCACTGAAAGGCGGGGGGAAGATGAATACTGTCTAAAATCTACTAAATTCAAACATTAGCAAGACACACACTTACTAACAGAGGGTCCATCAACTGAGAAGTCATTAAGACACTCTGGTTCTGATGTCATCAGTGCATCCAACAGGTTTTGAAAAGCAAACAGGTTCAAAGAATGGACCCATTTTACAGGTACCTACTTGCAAAGGAAAATGCAGATACTACCCTCCCTTAGGATGATGGGTTAAGGTTCTTTTACTTAGCTGTTCTACCCTCCAATTCAATTAGATATAGCCTTTCTACTTTCTCTCTAGCAAACACGAATAAACAAAAGAACATTTATTGGTCCTTCAAGAGCCGTTCCCTGATGTCAGATCACAGAACAGGAACCTGAATCTATTAAAAATCTGTTTACCAATGAAGAAACAGAAGCCAATTCAGGATTCTTTTTGTTTTACACAGAAACACAATCACATGGGAAAAACACCCCGTCAATTCACATTTAATTTCAGTTACATGTACTTAACAGATTATGAAAAGTTAATGTGGTATCTTCAAATTTTCCAAGAGTTTTTAAGAGCAGACATGTTCTGAAATATGTTCTGTTGTATGTTAAAAAATAAAAAAAAGATTCCTATTCAAAGGCTGGACCTACTGGAACTTTATTCAAAGGCAGGATCTGCTGAAGTTTTATTATAGCAAATTACTGGTACTAAAACATGCCACCTTTGAGAGGATTGCTGGTGAAAGCTCCCCTGCTGGCGATAAAAGCTGACATAGTGGCATAGATAGGACTTACCTTGATCCCCAGCAGATAGCAATATCTGAGAGCCAACAGCACCCAGAAAAATTTAAAGTTGGTGTCAAACTCTCTACTAGACTTTAGTACTTCACCCAACAAAAAGCTAGGTTAAGACAGAGAAAGAACAGATATTTTAAAAGGCACCTTTCCACTCCTCTTCTCGATTGTGATGTGCACCTCAGCTACAGATTACACCTTAGCGTTTATCTGTTCTTTTAGGAAAAAAGGCATCTTCTCAACCTGCCTATTTGTCTGCAAAATAAGATATTGTCCGATACGGTTTTATGATGTGTCCAAATACACCACACACACTGAAAAGTATACAATTAGAAGCTACTTACCAGTAACCAGAGTTTTGAGTGATAATTCATATGCTCACCATTAACTCTGAGAGACTCCCCCCAGCACTCCCCACAAAACACAGTTACCTTGAAGCAAATTATAGACATTCACACTGATGGGAGTGCCACCCTGTCAAATAGAGCATGGTTTCCTGACGATTTCCCAACAGCACAGTGCTTGGTGAAGGCCCCCGTAGCTAGTTCCCCACTGATGCAAAGATGGGCCCATTTTTTAGACAAGGCCACCAACAGAACTTGAGCTCTAACAGACTCGCTCAGATTCCTTGGGCAATTCTACCTTGGCAGCTTCATAGTGTAGGGTCATAAAATCTGTTATCCAGTTCAACAGCACTTGTACAGAGGTAACTATGCTCAGACCTCTCAGCAACAGAGCAGAGCAGTCTTAGGGAGTGAGGCTCAGCCCTGTGAATGTCAAAAAACAAAGCCCACTTGTCATCCTGGAGATGCTATTGTCCTCATATGCCTTATGACATTGGCTGCAGCAGAACTGAAAAATATCAAGAAATTTCCCCCAGAAAGATAAGAAAGACCTGCCCCTAAATAAAATTTAATAGAGCTAATGGATAATCTGAATTGCTCCAAATCATGCAGATCATCCAAGAGAAGAAGCACAGACTTACAAAGTTAACTCAGCTCCAGAAGAGCATCAGTAAGATAACTAACCATACCTAGTTGGCCAGATGAGTACATCTAGCAGATTCTTTCTTGCTCCTTCTAAGAACCTGGCATCATTGTGACAATATGCTTCTCCCCAGCATGAATGTTACACAGCAGCCGAACTACACAGAACACCTTACACATCAACAGTTTCTGCAGAAGAAGAGATCTGGCAATTCTGAGTGACTGGTCTCAGGAAATTCATGGAAGTGAAATATCTTGGTAGTGAAAACCAAGTATTCTTTGGAAGATGAAATTAAACAGGATATTTGTTAGAAGCAAAATTACCTCAACTCCAAGAAATCAGGAGACAGCCTAGGACTCAGGCTGCCCCTAGGAGGAAAGTAGCAGGCACCTTCTGCTGTGTCATGAGCTGAAGAGATCAAGGTTAGGAAGTCCTACATCAGACATCAACGTCACTTGACCAGATATCCAGGACACAATCTGGCAGTCTGGTTTATTCAACTCTGTAGACAGGTAGACTAATGACAGATGATTCCGGAGCCTACAGAACCAGAGCCAATAATCAAGTGCTTTATGATGCGGAAGAGATGCTGTTGCATCACCTTTCTGCATCTCATCATCTCTGAAAGGCAGGTCCATATGTGACATGAGTTGGCCTGACAAGTTTTACTTGCAATCTGAGCTCTAATACATAGCTGCAGAAGTTCTTCTGGTGACTAAAGATCTTATCTTGCAGGCCTTCCAAACAGGCATTGCATTTTAGCAAAGAAGTATCCATTATTTAAATAAAGATGCTGAAATCGCAGGCCTTCATGCATACTTTGAGAACCCCTACACAGTTAGTCTTTGGACCCCAGGGTTTAAAGACAACACGCTCTTCTTGATATTCCATTCATAAGTCAGATATCTAGGTAAAAAAACAGATGTTCCATCTCCTCTAAGATAACCTGCCATTGCAGCCATGACTTTTTGACTATCTTTAGGTCTACAGAGTAGCTGAAGGGAAGGACCCCAAGAGGTTTGTAGTAAACTACAAGTACTGTTTTTGAAACAAATTAATAATAAGTAACCAGTGTCATTAGCCAGGTAATCTTTTGGCATGAGCTCAAGACAACACAAGCAGCAAAGGTATATAAGTCTCTGTTTGATGCTCTTTGTGGAGTTCTTAGGCTGCAGGGAGTCGTCCACGTCACACCTTGAGAAGGATCTTAAAAGCACCACATACTCTGTGGGCAGAGCTTCCCTGTCCCATATAGACTTAGGCTCTGGGGATGGACCTAAAGGAAAATGGAGACATCTCAGAAGCAGAGGTCCTTGAAATCAACAGCCTGATCTCTTGATCTTTTCTGCAAGTGCCTTGTTCTAATGTAAGCTCTTTTCCTTTCATTCAAGGTAGTTGATACTGACTCTGTGAAGTTTTAGCAAGTGACTGAAGGTTTATGGTGAATTTTCATGATGAATTTTGTGGAAGCGTTCAGTTGTGAACAGGATAAATCTAACCACACATTCACAACACCTGGAGCAAAGCCATTAGCAGAAAGACAGGAATCAGACCGATGCCACCAAGAGTTCAGGCTGAACACTGTTGCTTGAGAGCTGTTTCCGCCCCCCACATGCCCCTTCCTCCCACTATGCTATTGCTTCATCAGGATCATGATAGCAAAGACATCACTGATGAGACTGGAAGGACTAGTGGATACTCTAGGGATACAACTCCAACAGTTCACGTTTCTTCCAAGGAATTACACAGAGCAGCTCATCCATGGTACTATCGACATGCAACCGAGCTGGAGTCCAAAGTCAATAAAGGACACAGACCGTGTAAACTCCAAGAATATCTCTCTCAGTGTACTCCAAACTGGAAGGAAATGTAAACTGAGCTTTCACGGCTGTGTCACTGGAATAAAGAATACTTTACTGTAAGAATCTGTTCACAACAGGTATGACTGAAAAGAGAAATGCAAAGGAAAAATGGTCTCGCACACCCAGAGGAGCCCCTCTACCAAGAAGAAAAATTTAATGCAGAAAGGGTAGTGCAAAAAACATCAGCTGGTGGTCTTAATGTGGGAGACCCAGGTAAGTCAGAACACCTCTGCAGCTGCAAAGATCTGGGAGTATAGAAAAACACTGCACCCTATGCACCTGCGTAGGAATGAACTCTAGGAGTTACTACAGAATGGCTGCAGACACACATTCACTCAGAGTCAGAACAAATGCATACCATCACTCAGACAAAAACATACCAGCTTCCATTTTATTTGGGAAAACGAGTATTTACTACTACATTATACTCAGCTGCTGATCAGAAAATGAAACATTTGTGGAGTGAGTTAAGTTTGCAATAAATCAGAAAAAAAAGTTAAAATAACTGTCTTGACTGCTACTCTGTTTCACCCATCCCACTTTTAGTTGGTCAAAGACTTCTATACATCACCTAGGGCATCACCCTAAGTTGTTGCAGGTATTTAATGCCCAGATACTACACATCTTTTCTGAGAACCAGAAGCTACACCAATGTGATTGCTGGGATCTGTTAGCAAGATGTCCAGTCAAAAAAAGGAGTGTAAAATTCTTCCAGCCCATTTACAGTTGTGTATCACTAGAATGCTGGAAGTCAACTTCAGTTACACCACTGCATTTTTTAGTATCAGAACTATTCTTTCTCAGATTGAAGAACAGAGGCTTTCCAAATGAGTAACCGAGATCCAAAATACAGAACCAGAAAAAGAACTGAAGAAAACAGCTTGTTCAGTATCTACAAAGTTTTCCAGAACCTGGTTCACACGTCAGCATGTCTGACTAATATTTACAGTGCTACCAAGATGAAGTAGGCTGAACAAAGGCCAAATAGAAAAAAAAAAAAAAAAAAAAAAGTACTATGAAAACTTCTTCAGTGAGTCATTCAAGCAGTGTAGCTTCCAAGGTCTGTTATTTTAAACTTAAATCCACATATCCACCGAGCTGAAGCCAACCCTTTTAAAAGAACAAAAGGACCAGATATTGGCAACTCAAGTATCACTTACTTATTTTTTGTATTTTGAAGACATTAAGGACAAACACATGCTTTGATCATCATAAAGCACCAAAACCACTGCTAAAACATTAACTATCACAGAAACATCACAGTAACTTAAATAGTTTGAGTCAAAAGTCTATTGGGTTTGGGGAGAAAAAAAAAAGTCTGATCGGATTATTTTTTGCACGTATCATTCCACTAGAAGACCTGATGATAGATTTTCAATTAGCCATTTAACGCAGCATTATTTTTTTTCTGGACTGTCCATCTGCAACTTCCTCCTTCATGAACATGCTCTGCACAAAAAATTAATAGTACCAATAAATAAATAAACAAACTACTATTCCTCGTCGTTCATGAGCTGATATTACCCTCAATTATAAATACAGTTATCACTTAAGGAAGAGAGATCAGATAGTAATGAAAGTAAGAATGTTTAATAAAACCTACCCACAGTACTATTTTTTTCCAAAGGCAGACTTACGATAATCATGTACCTCAGTCATGAAAAGAAGGGAGACTGAACACTCCTGTCTCCATAATACCTTTCCATAATCCTGCACCTAGCTGAAAATCAAACATGGTTAAGACTCCTCTCTACCACTACAGGTTATATGGTGAGTTGTCCACTAAAAACTTGTGCAACTGCGCTAAATTTGTGGACTCTTCAGCCCTGCAATACCTCTGAGGCCAAAAGCAGAGAAACCACTCTTTAAGGGCAGGAGTTTGCATGTCACATGTGACAAAGACAATACAGGAAGCCTCGTAATGGCATGACAGCAGAGATGACACAAGGTTTGCTGCTGCCCCAGACAAATTAAAAATCAGTAGCTTGCCATCTGATTTGTCACTGAATTCTCAGTAATGCTAGCGACTTGTCCTTGGACAAAGCCGAGACTCCCCGTTCCCACTGCATTCTACAATCAGGGGGAGCCGCTGCATCTGTCACCTCCGCTAGAGGCACCATCTCTCACAGCACGGCCTGACTTTACAATTCAAAAGAGGTTTCTTACTCCTACACGATACAGCTATTCAGCTGGACTGGACTGTTATTTGTAACCCTGTCTTTGGAAAATGATGCCTGAATATTGTCTGCTGGTATACATGCCTTATACTTTGAAGACCACCACTCCTCATCTTTAAAAGGTGGCCGACCCTTTGCCTTAAAACAAATCCTTTAGAGCATCCCTTGCTCCCTGTATCCCACACCTTTCAGTAAAGATTGTTTGCATACATTTATAGGCATGACTGTAAGAGAAGAAATAAACCACCACCAAGGTGGCTGTATACTCTTACAGTAATTTGTTTCAGAAAATTGGTACATTTCAGCTGGGGTAGCACATCATAGAATCGTCCAACGGTTTGGGTTGGAAGAGACCTTCAGAGACCATCCAGTCCAACTCCCCTGCTGTGGGCAGGGACATCTTGCACTAGACGAGGTCTCTCAAAGCTCTGTCCAGCCTGGCCTTGAACACTTCCAGGGATGGGGCATCCACAATGTCTCTGGAAACCAGTCCTAGCGTCTCACCACCTTTATCATAAAAAATTTCTTCCTTATGTCCAGTCTAAACCTGCCTTCTTTCAGTTTAAAATGGTCGCCCCTTGTCCTGTCACTACAGGCCCTGGTAACAAGTCTTTCTCCACCTTTCTTATGAGGCCCCTCTAAATACTGTGAGGCTGCAGTAAGGTCTCCCCGGAGCCCTCTCTTCTCCAGGCTGAGCAACTCCAGCCCTCTCAGCCTTTCTTCACAGGAGAGGCGTTCCACCCCTCTGATCGTTTTTGTGGCGCCATCCTTAACTGCAAAGCCTAGCACATCCCATCCAGGTTTAGTCCAACGCCAAACTTTGTGAGACTGTCTAAAAAAGTACTGAGAATCTGTGTGGATAAGTGCTTAATGCAAAAAGGCTTGCAAACCAGCGGCCTGTTCAAGGATCGATTTAGAAACATCCTGCATTTATTTGCCAAGCTACCAAACCAGGGTCGGGTACCTTACAAACGTTGCTGCATGTGACAATACTGTTAATTTTCGTTCTCTGGAGCCCTCCAGTGGAACGACCTCGTGGGAATAGCCACGAAACCCATGAAACAGCACAAATATTCCACAAACGCATTTCATCTGCTGGAGCCAGGCTGTCGACACGGTCAACTGCCAACCCCTGGCGCACGTGTTGCCTCCTAACCAGGCTACCGAGCAGACGCTCTCCCCTGCGCCCCGCGGGCCGTTCCGCTCCTAGCCGCGAGCAGCCTTCCTCCGGCAGGTCCAGGGCCTGCTTGCGGGCGCTCCTCGCCGTCCTCCTGCGGCCACCCCGCAGGGCCCGCGGCGCCTGCGGCCCCGGGCCCCCCGCGCGGCCGCGGGGCATGCGCACTGGCAGGTAACGGGACCCGGCCCCGGCGGCCACCGGGGACCCCCCGGCGGGGCGGCGGCGCATGCGCGCTGGGCGGGACGGGGTCCCGCGGGCTCCCCGGCGCCGGCCGCCCCGCGTCCCCCCGCGCCCCCGCGCGCATGCGCATGCGCAGCGGGCCACCCGGGCGGCGGGGGAGGCCGAGCGGCTCGAGTCTTCCCTTCTCGTCCGGGCCGCCGGCTCCTCGCGCCCGGCGAGCGGCTGCCGCCACGGCGCGCGGCGCGCTCCAACGCCTCCCGGCTCGGCTCGGCTGGGCTGGGGGAGGAGGAGGAGGAGCGATGGGGAAGATCGGGTCAGCTCGACACCCGCCGGCCCCCCGGGAGCGCTGGCGAGCGCAGCCTGCCCCGCTACTTACACTCGCCCCCGCCTCCCGCCGCAGGCGTTGCCGCTGCTACCGCTCGGCGGCCGCTTTCTCCCCTCTTTCGCTCCTCGTCTTCACGAACAAGACAATATGGCGCCTACTGGCGCTCACCCGGAAGTAAAACGCGTCACGGCGTTGACCCTTGCCTGGGACACGCGAGCGCCTCTCGCCGCCATCTTTGCTGCGGGCTGGCGGGCGGGCAGGCGGCGCCGCCCTTCCCCCTCCCTCGGCGGGAAGCGGCCGGCCGCGGGCAGCGCCGCGCCGCCGGCATCTTTACTGCGGGCGGCCACACAAGTTCCTGTCGCTCGCCGCTCTCCATGGCAGCCGCGGCGGGGGAGGAAGGCGGGGCCGCGCTCCTGCCGGCCTCCCCCTGCGCGGGGAGGGAGAGAGAGACGCCGGCCGGCGGCGCCGCCCCGCCGACGGCCGCCGCTGAGGGGGCGCCGGGGCCCCGGCCCGGCCGGCGTGTGCCGCCGGCGAGGGAGGGCCCTCCCTCCCTCGGCCCGCATCGCCTTATCAGCGCGGGACGCCCCCGAGGCCTCCCGCGGCCGGGCGCGGTGGGAAGCAACCGGGATTCACCTTCCCGCCTGCAGGCGTCGGCGCGAGGAGGGCGGCGGGAAGGAAGCTCATCAGCCCTGCGGCCTCCACAGGTAAGTGCTAGTCAGGGAGCGCGACCCATGGCTCCGGCGCGGAGGGCGGAGCCTACGTGAAGTGTGCAAAGCCGCTTCGTTAGGTGGACGCGGCTCCCGGCGATGATACCGCGTTGAAATAGGGGTAGGTAACTTACACGCCGCAGAGCTGCGGGGTGTCGGCGTTCTGAGTCAGTCAGGTCAGTCTGTGCCTGTCTGGAGCATTCCTGGAGCAGGACAGTTCTTTCAGTGGTTTATTCAGAATATCCAAATCAACTTTTAAGTTATCATGACATTTACCTTGAAATTATCACTGTGTTCCAATGCATGAAGATAAACCCAAATCACCCCTGGTAAATAGCTCTTCTTGTGTCGACGTTGGGGTTGATTCTGTAGGGGAGGACTTAGCGGTTGCGTCGCTTTTTGCGAAACAGAGGTTTTTCATTAGCTAGCACGTTACTTGCCGCTGTGATCACTGCCTTTCCTTCTTTTAGCGTCACCTGATGTAAATGCCCAAAACATCCGTAATCTCTTTGATCATCGGATAAAGTAACACCAATGCCCACATGGAGTAACAGAATAAATTAACTTTTATAAATCTATAGAAAATTGAAAGCTTCAAGAAACTTGCGCTTTACTTCATGTAATGATTTCGTTGTAAGATTTGTTGGTGCCACTTACGCTACATATTACTGTTAACTGAAGGGTTCTAGACTTTTCCCTCTTTGTGTCACAAGGAATGGCTGGACCAAGAATGCTTTCCATGGACAGAAGTGTTCTGGAAGTTTTAAGTCTGTCCAGCGCTGACTGGCGCACAGCTGGAACCCTGGAGTGGTACTTCTGGATGGGCAAGCTTTAAGCTACTACTGAAACTGGGGATGTGAGGGGGACCCACTCTTGGTTCTGGTCTTATCACAGAATTACAGAACACGGTTCTTGTAAAGGGAACAAATGGTCTCTTGATCTATGACTTATGCCGCAGATGGTAAGGCAGGGGGAAACAAGTGGTGTAGCATAAGGGTTCAAGGATATGGACTCATCTCTGGGTAGCTCCTCCAAGTGCAGTGAAGTTGTGATGCAAGACAAAAGAAAAAAATATTCACTCAAGTTGGGAAAAAAATGGAAGCTTTGTGAAGTCAATTGTACAACATACAGCTTATATTTAAACAATATAGTTTTCCAAATGGTTGGATGTTTTATTTATACATTTGTCAAATAATATATAACATAGGCGAAAAGACAAAATGAATAGAAGACAAATGGCAGCTTTATTCTAAGAAACTTCTTAAAGCACCTAGGATAGATTGGAAAACTGATCAGACTTGTTTTTTAAACACAGTCTGTGTTTAAAGCCCTGTTTACTCAGTAATATTTGGAATTAGAAATCTACAAAAAAAGTGTACAATGTATCAGTACTGTAGTAAAATTCTAAAAATATTATTTGTTATTTAAATACCTGCAGAGTAGAGTTAGACTATTAGTTCAAACAGATGAAAGAAGTAAACAAATTAAAACAAGATGAAACTTTTAACATGCTTGGTTTATTGCTCACAAGTATTTTAGACTTAGCAATGGGTTTTTTTGATTACTTGGATTGTCTTTTGTATAAGTGTAAGCACATATGAACATATTGGGGATTATCCCCATGTATAAATGACAGTAGAATCAGAACTCAACTTTGTGAAATGGCTAAATAGGGAATGGCTGCCATTGACATGGTGGTTTCGTTACAGAGTTCACTGTAATGATCCCCAGGTTACATAGCTCAAAAACAAAAAACTAACCTAGCAAAGCAATGAGGTAAGTGTTAAGAAGTCATAAACCTACTCAAAATAAATGCTTTTCTGTTTTCTTTTAAAAGCAGTAGTGCACCTTTTTATTTTGAACTGGAAAAATATTGGAAGCTGCAGTAGATGTAAGAAACATTCTTGACACTTAAAAAATAGTTTTTCTACTGATATCAGTGAAGACAGAAGTATTTATAACTTTATATAAATGGAATATATACCAAGTAGTTACAACGCATTGCAATTATATATTTATTATAACAAATAAATTCATTTAGATGTTTTATTTAATGTTGTGCAAAGGAAGTGTTTTGACTTGCACTAACAGGCTTTGGTCTGAAAATATATTTTATAATCTTAGTTTACAGAAAAAAAAAAAGATTTTTAATCATTTTGAATAATCACTTTCCCACTGTTTCTGCAGTTTATTTATACACCATGGGAGAGGTAAAAACAGCTAAAACAGCTGGCAAAATGACATCCTAGGACACAGTAAATACAGAAGCAAAAATAATCCATTCTAAAATAGTTAGACTGAAATGGTTCTGAAAATTTGTGGCATCTCTTTCACATAGATACATAAATCTTTGTACAAATGCATCGATGTATACAGGGCACAGCAAAAAAGTTTCCAGCTGATGAAAACTGAGGAATATAAAAGCAGGGCTGCTGTGAAGCTGTTTTGTGAAGTATGCTACCACTTTTTAATTAAAATTGGATTTGCTAATTTTGCTAACACAAGAGTTGTATTCAGATGCTTTGTTCCCATTTTAATACATCTTAAAGTTTCTCCTCAAGAAATTATTCCTTTCCAAATCTTAGTTTGTTACTAATATGTTCAAATAAGATTTTTATAATGGGTTGAGAATGCAGATGCATTAATTTCATGTCCATTTATGATTCAGTTTGTGTTAGTGTAAAAAAAAAAGTCCAAAGAGAAGTAAACGGTAAAGTTAAGACATTTCAGCCTTTTTTAATGAATCTATAAACCACTCTTACCTGCTACCACTTGAAATGCATAAGCAAGAGCAGTTCATTGATACACACAGACAGTGTAGATGGGGATGGGGAGCAGAAGGTTTGGCAGACTGCATGGATTTCATTTGCTAAACAAAGATGATTACAGTGTGTACATTTCTGGCAGAGAAGTTGAGGGTTTGTTTTTTTGTTTGGTTTTACTTCACCATTAAGTGTTTGTAGCCCTTTCTTAGGAGAACAGACATACAAACATGATGTCTGTACAGGTATTGGTGTAGATAGGTTAGTATAATACATCTTCTCCCCATCACTTTTTGCTGTATTTAGCATAAACGGTGTATAAATCTAAAGATAACATAAGTTCGTTCTGAGGAGAAAGACTATAATCTGGACTAACTCCTTAGCCATCTTTGTTAATGCCTCTGCTCTGGGGAAACTTTTGTAGGGGTTTCCAGTTGTCCATATGCAAATCAAGTACTTCTCATAATTTAGGTTTACTTACTGAAGAGCGAGGAACTGTTTACTTTGCTTTCTTTCTCATTGTTCTAAAGGCACTGTCTTGTGACTGGTCAGCAGAGAGCTGCTCAGGGGTCACAGCTTTTCTCAGATACCTGTATTGCAGTCTGTAGGGTAGAGCCAGTGTGGTGGTAGGGAGAGGCAAGACTATAGTTACAGTAGCTCTTCCGGGAAGAGTTTTGCTAGTTGATGGGACTAGGAAACATCATGTTATGGCTAAGGATTGATGAAAGAAAAGACATTGACACAGAGGCTTGTGGAGATCCCGAAAACATAAAGAACAGATGAGGCTGAGGAAGAAAACAGTGGTGGTGCCCTTGTGTCCTGGTTTCAGCTGGGAGAGAGTTAATTTTCTTTCTAGTAGCTGGTATAGTGTTATGTTTTGGGTTCAGTATGAGAAGAATGTTGATAACACACTGATGTTTTCAGTGGTTGCTAACTAGTGTTTAGACTAGGCCAAGGATTTTTCAGCTTCTCATGCCCAGCCAGCAAGAAGGCTGGAGGGGCACAAGAAGTTGGGAGGGGACACAGCCAGGACAGCTGACCCAAACTGGCCAAAGGAATATTCCATACCGTGTGACATCATGCCCAGTATATAAACTGGAGGGAGTTGGCCTGGGGGGGAGGGGGAGGGATTGCTGCTCAGGAACTGACTGGGCATCGGTCGGCAAGTGGTGAGCAATTGCATTGTGCATCGCTTGTTTTATATATTCCAATCCTTTTATTACTGTTATTGTCATTTTATTATTGTTGTTATCATTATTAGTTTCTTCCTTTCTGTTCTATTAAACTGTTCTTATCTCAACCCATGAGTTTTACTTTTTTTTTTTTTTCCCCCAATTCTCTCCCCCATCCCACTGTATGGGGGGGAGTGAGTGAGCGGCTGTGTGGTGCTTAGGTACTGGCAGGGGTTAAACCATGACACCTTTTGAGAACGGTGGGATGAAGAAAAAGCCATTTCTAAGCTATTCCACATGAAGAAGCAGGCTACCGCACTTTCTCAGGGTGGTGGGGGTATGACAAAGGTATGGTGTAGCTCTATGAAGAGTAGATGCTGTAAGCCTGAAAAGATTTTTGGTCTGGTAACAGAAGATATTTTAAGGAGAGTCTTAAACGTTAGAGCCCTTCAGTTAAGTTCTGAAAACACATAGCTTTTCAATAGCATGCACGCATCTGGCAGTTGCAGGAAACTGCAAGTTCCTAGACTGGGCAAATATCCTCTAGTCACATTTAACATTTTAGGAAATATAGGATGTACACCCATTTTCCTGGAATGCTCTCACCTTCTCTTGCAATTCCTGATAAGAAACTATAACAAGTCTTCAGTATGCATATTTATGTACAATCACTTGCTTTGGAGCCAAATTTTGCCACCCCACCCCACCCCTCACCCCCATGTCTTAAAGGACACACTAAGAGTGACTTGCATCTAAAATTGTATATGACATCTCATGTTAGTCATCATTTGTTCATTCTAAACATGTAACTTCACCTGTTGCCCTCATTTTTAGAGAATGTTTCATTCTAAAATATTTTCATACCTGTTCCTGACTCTGAACTTCCTGGAGTTGCTGCTAACACTGCTTTTTATTTCAACTCAGGAAGCCTCATCCAGGAGCAACAATGATGGCTGTCTTAGATAGATAAAGATGTTGGCTTTTTTCATGCCATTTTCTCTCCATGTTCTATAAAATACCTTAATAGCAAGGAAATGTTCCCTGGCTGTTAATGAGGAAATAATCCTGCCAGCGTCTTTCATGGCATCCTAGTCAGTATGTCCACTTGGGAAGATTTCAGTGGGCCAGTGTGTGAAGTGTGAACTCTGGTTAAAGAGAAGTGGACCACCTCAAGAGTTTCCTGAAAAAAGCACTAAAGTAAGAATTAACAGGTTAAGAACCTTGTTCTGTTTCTGTCCTAGTTTTGTACTCTAGGGAGGCAGTTCTAGGCTAAAAAGTAGGAAATTAATATAGGTACTTCAGTAGGTTTACAGAAGTCAGCAAAACTAGGAACTTCAGGCCTCATCTAGTCAGTCTGTCTGCTTTAAAGTGGATGAAATACACTCCATCTATGGTCTCCTAGCACGACTGTGTTACAGAAGTGAAACTTAGTTGGTATTTGCTGTGACTTTTGCCCAGAACTAATTCTGAGTTTTGATAAGCTATATGCAAAGAGGGGGGAGGTGTGTGTAGCTGGATGAAGGGTATGGGAAGGTAAGGAGGTAAAAAAGACTTAGTGTATTTTTACCAACTCTAGTCTAAACATTATTTTCTTTCTTTCTTTCTTAGTGTAGACTCAGGTTAAGATGTGTTTAGTTGGAATACAGATGGCTAAAGTTGACTACTTGGTTTCTCTGAGTTTTACTACTTTTGAGTAGACTGAGACAATTTTAATCTGTGGAGGGAAAAAATTATTGCATTGGCCAAAGCACATAGCCTGATTTTGACCTAAACAAAGGAATTTTCCTTTGGAAAATAAAATCCTGTGCAACCAGGGTCTCACTCTGTTATGATAATCAGTTGTCTGGCCTAACAATCCTTACTGCCTGCACAAGTACATACAAGTAATATGACTATAAAATATACCTCCTCAGTTTGAGCAAATGCAACTACGGCAGGTTTTGCTATTTTCTTATGCAAAAGAGTGAATGCAAGTGGGATGAAGCTCTGAAACGGAACTAAAGAAAAGGAAAGTCATGCAAGTAGGTATGACAACCCATGGTAGAGATAGTAATAGGGACAGCATGTTTTTCTCACCAAAAAACATTTCCATAAAAGAAAATAGTAAGCAGAAATAAACATAGTCTTTTCTCTACCAAAGAGCAAGTTGGACAGGATGGAACTGTTAGAGAAGTCATCTGTATTTAAGTAACTGCTTATTAAATAAATGAATTACCACATAGCTTCAAAGTAGTCATCAGATTCTGACCTTAAAATGGATCTATTACTAAGATGGAAATGAGAAATTACCAAACTCAAATTAATAACTCAAAACAGGGCAGTCAAACAGGATACAGAAGCAAGTTCTGCCACCAGGGTACAGAAAAAAGTTCTACCACTGGGACACCTGCTGTCCTCCGCTGAAGGCAAAGGGAAGTCCAGACATGTTATCACAGGGCAAAAGTAATCATTTACTGTCCAACTCACACACACAGTGCAAAAATAATTTATAGTTTATTATTCCTGTGAGAAAAGTATTCAGGAACAGATAAACAAATTCATGTTTAGAACCAAAAGTAACAGAATTACCTAGTTACACTTAAACTCCATACATATTCATACCAAGCTTATATGCTGTACATTCTCATAATTATGAAGTTGAAAATTTACTAAATACAGAAGTATTTGCAATTCTTTTTCCTAGTAGGTAAAATGACAATATATATTCATGGATTTATGGTGTCCATACACACACACACACACACACGTGTGTGTGTATATATATCCAAGGATATACATATGCACAACAAGTATATATTTGTATTAGAACAGGAGTACATTGCTATACCAGTGCCAGTTGGAGACAGCTGAAAGGGTACTGGCCAGGTATTTGAGGATTCACTGTCACTTTGTGGAAGCCATGTTTTCCCAATCTATTCCCATCTCTATTGGGAAAGTGCACTGCAGCAGCACCCAGAGACAGCTGTTGTTACTCCATTCTGGAAGCACTGTGCTTTCCAATTACTACATGTGGAAGCAACATGATTTGACAGGTTCTTGTTTGCAGAAATCTTGACAGCTGACATCCAACCCAGTGATGGGAAGGATCTAAACTAGATCACAAAAACTTGAAATACTTTATATTGTTACTGTACACCAGCAAATCCAGGCACTTAACGCTATCAGTATTTTTATTCTCAACTGTTGTAAAACTATGGGTGAAAGCTTATCTTTATTAAAATAAAAAACAAACTTTCCCTAGACCTCAGTAGGATAGGACATCATCTTACATTCTAATGGTACTGTATTTTAATGAATCCAGGAATTTTAAATGTTTGGCAAAGTGCATACTTTTAAGAGAACCATTCAGATATTTGTAATAGCTTGACTGAACTTGAGAGTCAACATACGATAAATTCTCTACGAGATAAAGGCACAATATTTACAGGTACTCTTACCACTGCAGCTTTAAATAAGATAAACTAAATAACCACTAACATATTTTAAATTAAATTGTTGAGAATTAATATAATAATCTTTCATAAAAAAGTAGATATGCTTGTGCATTTAGTACTCTTGATTCTGGAACCATCTGAACATGGGCATCACTAACATACACCCACTGTCCTCCTGATGCTCCCATGGCTTCTTTTAAACCTGAAATGCAAAAGAAAAATAAATTCTTTCTTGTCTTTCACATCATCATCAAACAAATACAGTGGATATTTCAAAAAGTAAGAGAAGCTTCTAACCCACAAGAATAACTCATGACTTAGATGCAGTCCAGTATTTGTAGTTTGAAACTTACATGTCAAAGAGTACTGGAAGAGAAACTGGTGGAAGACAGTGCTTAAAAATGTACACTGCCATCACTTTTTTCATATTTTTTCAAAAAGCCTAAGACATTTCAAGTACAGCTTGCTGGGTTCTAACAGTTATACTAGCTCACAACCAGTTTTGACATAGAAAAAAAAATCATATTTCAAAAGCCAACCAGTGGACCAGTGTGAAATTAAGAACACAAAAAGATCTAATCTGTTCTAATAATCATTGCAAGGGAAGCATAAGACTGAGGGAGACTTTGATTTCAAAAATAATACAAAAACTTCTCCTTTTGGGAAACGAGCTTCAAATGCAAAGTGACACTCCACAGGATAGACAGGATAGTGCTTGGTTCTCACTCCCCCCATGAAGGGAAACAGTAAATATATTTACCTTACTCTGACAGCTCAACATTGTTGCCTCCACAGATCATTCACTAACAGTTTCTATCCTAGAATATTATTTTATTCTGCATATCCAAAACATATTAATAAGAACTAGTGTGCTGTTTTCAAGATACCAACAGAAACCCTACAGCAAACCTCGTGTCCTCCATGAAAAAGTTTCTTGCTGTTCACATTAAACCAGAGTAATCCAGATTTTTAAGCATTAAAAAATTTCCAATCCTACAATATGCAAAATGCTCAAATATACAGAAAATTTAATTTTAATTGTCATGGATTCGGCTATTGTACTAGAACATTTTCAAATACCAAATATGCCAAATAATTACATTTTACCGGGCACAACTATTCATCTGGATATATTATTTTGACTAGGAAAGAGAGGAGAATTTTCCATCAATTCTCTGTTTAATAGCTGAACCAAGATTCCATTATTCACTCAGCTCTACATGGGGTTAATACAGAAGTAGGTCATACACTGGGTGTAACAGCAAAAAATAACATAATATTCTGGCCCTAAAAATAAAAGAATATTCTGAGCTAAAACAATTATTTGCTATAAATCCCCTTAAGGATAAGGAGCTGTAGCCAGTGGTTGCTTTTGGTTTTACTTACAGAGAAAGGAGGCTCTGTTTGTACATACCCAGAACATTTTTAGTGGTAGAAATATGCTCTAGTAATTTCTTGGAGGGTGTCCTGACTTTCACATATGCTGCATAATGACCACCTCTCATTGACCCACTGTGCTCCACTATTCCGTAAAGACTGTATAGCACTCTTGCACCATCCGTAACATTCTGCATTCCCAGAAACACAGAAAACAAAGAGAAGTAATTTCATGACGAATTTTACAGATATCTTAACTAGCTATCAATAGTATTACTTTAAAAGAAGCAAACAGACATCTACAGCATTTCCAATAGTGAAACACATCTATTAAAAATACTCAATAGTCTATTAATTGAATTTAGTTACCATGGAAGCAGCAATATTTGTCCTTAATGCTGTTAGATAGACTAACGCCATCAGGGCACCATATCTTAACTAATACTAGTTAACATCTGTGATACTCTTGATATGAATGGAATTTCAATTAGTTACAATTCTGATCTCGGGATACTACTTGAAAACATTCACTCTATAATTTCTCTAGGAAAGGAAGGAATAATAAACATCATCATCATCTTGCAGCATCATCATCAATCCAGTTTAACTTGTGCTCAGGACAACAACTGTTGAAGTACAATAAAAATAAAGATTTGGAATGGGTACCTTGCAAGATGCAGCACAAAATGGTGCTAAGTCTAAAATCAGTGGGAAATCCACATGCCTATTTACTTTCCGTAGACTCAAACCAGCCTTCAAAAGAAAAGGAAAAAAAAGACTGTAAAATAAGTATTTTTACTAGGAAGCTTTTTAAAGCTAAGGTGTATTACTGTACTATTAAAATAAACCAAAACCAAGAATAAGATCGTAACTGATTTAAACATTCTTTGTTATGTTTTCAATACAGTGCCTACTACACATAAGCATGATGGACACGTAAGAGGTTTCCCTGGATACATCTGAACAGCAAAATGCACTCTGAAGGTAGTAGACAGTCAAAAAAAACCATAAGCATGTTTCAAATAGTGGTTCTACCAGTTCTCCACATAAAAAGCAAGTATCAGTATGCACAATAACACTTAAAGAATTGCGTGTCCACCCATGGGGCAGAGGAATATACAAGAGGGTTTTGGCCTTTTACCTGTTGGAATCTTTTCAGATGGAGAATAAGAATAGCAGGAACTGAAGAAATCAGCAGCTGTTTCCGAGCATTTGTGTAAACACCTTCCGTTTTCTTTTCTGTATTTATGAATATCAAAATAATTTGTGAAGTGAAGGCAGCCACACAGAATTTAAGTATTTTTTAAACATCTGACAGAATAGATCTATGTTGCAATGATTTTGTACATTATATAAAATGCAAGAGAAATTTTGTGGAGTAACAGAAAAATACTTTCTCATTTTTCTCATTTTTAATAAACATAATCTGCCAAATCTGAGCATTATTTTAGCCTGTCCTTTGCAAATCAGATCAAAAGTTGGAAGCATGTACACTAAGTCAGCTTGCACACTGAGATACCTACATCGTCTGTTACTATAGCACCCAGCTTTCCCGGGAATGCCATTTCACCTGGAATAAATGGATGATCACTGGAACAAGAAATGGAAGACGCAGGTCTCTATCTATCTATGCTAATGTCCTAACCAGTGAGATAGAAATTAATTTTCCATTCTTCAGTTCTTTCTGAATGACTACATACTTTGGGCTTATTTAAGAGAAAGGTCTGAGGAGGGGTATCTACTTCAGGGTGCCTCATAACCTGCTGGCTTGAGCACACAGGATTGGGATATGTGGACTCCAGTCCCACTATGGTGCAGAACCAGGAATTGAACCCTTGGCTCTTACCAAAAGTAGCTCTGTGGTTAGCTATACAGTAAAAGGAAACATGCCACCAGCATTTTTTTTTCTGAAAAAAATAATTTACTGGTTTTACACATATTCAAAGGAAAATATTTCATTTGAGGTAGAATGGAGCATTTCATGTAAAAGTAGGTGACTTCTTAAATCTTTTTTAGAAGGAAAGAAATTAATAATGATTAACTGTGAACTGATTTTCCTTTTTGATTTTTCACTGTGTGCATGGAACCAAAATATTATTTATACAGCACTTAACTCTCAGTTCAATAATGATAAATGAATGATTACAAAATACTATTTTTAGATTAATTTTTTTGAATTTACTCATGCTTAACTTGTATCTCTCCAGTTATCTATAAATGCACAGCAAATGGGCAATTTTTTGTTACTGTAAGACTTCCCTTTATATTATATTTACAAATACTCAGAAGAGCTTTATTTTTTTATCCTTCTGAATTACTGTACATCCAAAAAAAAAAATCTTCCAGTCCTTTTTAAAGGTTTATTTTTCATTATATTTAAATTGCTTTTCTTACTCAGTGAACCCTAATGGTCTGCTTGGGCTATACAAGCATTGAGGAAAACATTGTCTCAAGAAGGTAGTTCTCTCTCATCTCCATTCTTACAAATCTTTGCAAGTTTTTTTCCCTCTTCATTACAAGTGTCTTTTTTTGCCCCTCTTACATACTTAATTACATTACTTCCCTGAGTATGTAAGTTGCTAGAGCTGAATATTACAGCATTTATTTCAAAGCTTCTAGGATTGTAAAGAACAGAAACAGCAGCAAAGATTAGTATCGAATGAGGCGCCTATTCAGTTTATGGTCATCTTTAAATTACTTATCTTAGATAAAATACAGAAGAGATGCAAAATAAATTCTAAGTTACATCCACGATTATGTTCTAATATGAAATTTAGTCTTGTTGCCTTTGCAGGATGAAGTTTTAAGTTGTTACAAGGAAGTTCTGCCTGGGGAGACATTTCCTACTTAACCACAAGGGGGAGGCCCATGCTGGAGCAATGAAACCGCAGCAAGTGCGCAGGTTTTGACAGGCGGTTTTGTAAAGTGTCCAGGCAGATACAAGCACTGTACCTGTGGAGTTGGTTCTCTTCTGATACTTCTGTTTCCTTTCTGTGCAGCTCTCACATAAAAGCTTGTTGTTCCCCATTAGGAGCTCTACAGAGGTGAACTGGTAAAGGCAGGACTGAACAGAACATTCCTTTGAGCTAGTTATGTAGCTTTGGGAAAGCGTCTGGAAAGCATTTTGAGGGTTTTGGGGAGAGCGGGGATTTGTCTACTGAGAACATGGAATTATTCGATAAACCTACTGCCGGATCGCCACGGCTCGATTTTTTATCTTCATTTATAGTATCACAGAAGCTGAGTTTGGATATGGCACTGGAAATCATCTCTTCATTACTATCACTTGGTTTGTTGTGCGGCATTTTAACATTTATGTGGTTGACGTGCAAACCAGACGTGTTGCTGGACGGGCTGAAAGCTTTTTGCTTAGAAGCACTTTCACTTTCTGAGGCTTCACTGTCTGCATCAAAGCTGCTTTCAGAGCGGCTGGCTTCCTTCTCACTGCCATCCGTCTGACTTCCATTTACAGCGGAGTCAGCAGCTGTGTCTTTGGAGTACAGGACACCAGAGCTACCTTCCAGCTCAAGCTTTTTGGTTTTTTCCTGCATGATAACAGGACTTCTTTCTTCTTCGTTAGAGGAAGCTTTTCTGGCAAGCCGTCTCTCCTGGTTCAATTGATTCTGTAAATTATGGCATTATTATTTCAGTAATATAGAGGAGAAACAGAAAACAGATCTGTGATCTAGCATAGCTTTTGAAGCAGGACAAATTCAAAGCAAATTAAACCTATTATTTTATATTCTCTATCTCTCACGTGTTTAAGCTAGCTGATTTCCTTAAGATCTTTTTAAACCAATTTAGGATTAGAAACCTACACCCCAGTCAGCTAAGAGCATTATACTTACTATGAGATCAATACTTCCCACAACTAATTACAACTAATTCCATTCACTTTGTGACAGCTGTGGATGGCACATTTGAAGTGGTATTCACTTAATCTAACAGGCTTCTAAGAGGTCCTCAAGGTTAAGGTAGTCCCTTAGCCTCCCATCAGAGGCCTTAGCTGTTGAGCAACTCCAGAAAAAATTCAACTCACCTTGTAGGCACTTGTCTTAGAATTAAATAAAGCATCCCTAGTAGTATGTTTGCTAATTTGTATGTTATCTGAAGATGATTTTTTTTTTTATCAAGATTGCAAGAAGAAAAAAAAACTTTGCTGCCACAGAAAACTACTCCTATAGATTAAAAAAAACCCAAAGCTGCCATAATTTTAGGTAATTTATAAATGTTCATGATTCTTTTCTTTCTTCCTTTTGTTTGGCTGCTTTCCTAAAGAAATGAGCAACTTTCCTTCCCCTTTGCTTTTTCCTTTTTCTGAGTTGGATCAAAATTCCAGTGATGCCAGTGGGAATCCCTCCATTTACCTCAACAGTTTGAGGTTTTTAGGCCTTTTCTTCTATAACAGTATCTGCACATCCTTCTTCCTGTCCTTTCCTTCATTTCTACCACATGTCCTTTTTCTACTTCTATCTCATTCTCTTCTCCTATCAGTCTTTTATATGGTTATTCAGTTACATTTTTTCTTCACATGTATTTGGTGTGTTAGGACCTGATTCAGGAGAGTTTTTATGGTCCCCAACAGGGCACAGACCCTTTCAGTAGGACTCACTCAGATACCAGGTACAAGAATCTAAAATTGCCATGACGTCATAAGCTGTAGTCTAGGCACGTTCCTAAAATAAGGCTCGTAATTCCCTCTGAGCATCAGGAGCCCTGCACTTGCATCTTCCACTTCCTGGCATTAATAAAGTACCTTTAAACAAACAGACACACAGCACGAGTTAAGCTCACATCAGTGCTTTCACAGAACAAACAACAGAAACTAACTTTCACAGGATCCTAAGTGGAGGGAAATACCCTTCTGCACACTTGATCATGTGCCTAAGCTGCAACAAGGGTGTAACCTGAGACAGGGCTTTGGGTTTAGTATTTCCTAATGACTATCTTTAGGTAGCTTCTCATTTGGTAGAGAGGATTTCTGGACTGTTTGTGTTTTGGATCCCACTCCAGGTCATGGGTATGCTAAGGCACTACAGGTAACTGCCTAACTTGCAGGCACTGAACTTTGTTCAAGTCTATCCCTTAAATATATACCATAGACTCAATTAATGAAGAATCCTCAAGCACATATTCAGTTTTAAACTTTAAGCAAGAACTTAAGTCCAAATGAAGTCCATGTGAAAGACAAAAAATATTCCTGAATATTTTCTTAAACAGGGTTTAAACTTACACTAAATGTACGACTTCAGAATTTAAGTCCTTAAACTTATAAGCAAGTGAACAGTTTAGCAAAAAAAAAAAAAATCCTAATAAAAATCATTAGAAACCACAAACACTATTTTCCATTAGGACCATTTTTTGTCTCAGTTAAGCTTGTTTGCCTTATAAATAGAGAAAAGTGAGAAGAACTTGCCTGAAATTCCTGTTAGTGTTTAGGGGTATTATGCAAACAGCAGTCAAAAAATTCTTAAAATTGTAAAGCTCCCCATTTCAGGAGAAAAGCCTAACAAGGAGTGTTCAGGTACTCTGTTACCTACAAAACCACCCATGGGACACCTCCATTTTCACAAGCAAACTTACAAACTGGTGAACTGAAGCCACAGAATATCAACAAACACTGACTGAATTCAATAATTGTTTGTTTTGAATTAGAAGTTTTACTACAGAACAGATATATTACACTGAAAATAATTTTTTTAAAAAGACTAAAATATTGATAAATACGTGTCTGAAAAGATGGAGGGGGAGCGGAGAATCACAAAGCTCACCAATTACACAGACATACTTCATAGGTCACTTTGTCCATTCTTATTGAAAGCAGAGTTTTTGCTTCCTTTATATTAGTCTGTCTAGTCTAGTTTATTGAATCCATACTTTATTTTCTTAATTTTGAAAACATTTCAGTAATTGTGTTTGCATGTATCCGTATTAACACTATTATTCACACTATTTTTCTATGTCTCTCCCTAGTATAGATTCTAACTGGCCACATAGCCCTATATGGACGGTAAGGCTTGTTAAAAAAAGTGATGTTAATAATGACAGTAAGAGCCTTTGTCACATTTCATTAACAACAATATATGTGCACAATAGTTACTTCATATTTCTTTTAGTCTGTAAATACTGATACATACAAATAATCAATTCTGTTAGGCTGGCACATCTGCAGAACCCTTTTGCTACCATCAGAAAGAACTGTATTAGGAGGCTACACTGGAGATGGGCTGAACTGAGCTCCCCAGCCCTTGGGCTGCTGAAGGCCAAGTGGAACACGGAAACCGTGCTCTCGGTCTCCAAGAGTCTCTGCTGGCTGTACTATTTTTGTTGTACCCGCTGCCACCTAGTCCCTTGGACGGCACTAACGCAGACTTGCCTGCTCTCTTAGCCAGCATTGCAGTTCTTGTGATTGCAACCAGAAACAAAGAGGACACCAAAAGAAAAGCAGTCAACAAAACCAAGAGCAACATGAATTGAAACTAACGTGCGGATTATTTTTTTTCCTTACAAATGAAACACTGTAACTGAAAACTAAATGGTTCCCAATGACTGTAGTTTCTCACACTAATAATGACCTAAATATTTTAAAACAAGTCTATGTCAGCTATATGTATACAAAAAAGCCCCCCATTGATAGGTGTCAAAATTCCCACCCCTGTAGCCGTAGAAACTTCAGAATAAACTCCAGATGATTGGTTAGTGTATTTAAGTTCTTACCTTATCTTTTGTTAAAGCATGTTTCTTCACAATTTTGGGTTGATTATTCAGTGTAGTGATAGAAGAACAGTTATACTGACCAAGATCTGCCTCTTGTACACTTTTACCTTTACCTGTTCTTCCCAAAGGCACAGGTTTTGCAACCTAAGAAATTAGACGGGAAATTAGGAAAGGAAATATGCCAATTTTGTATTCCTTTGCAACCTACAGAAAAGATGGATGTAGGTGGGTTTTTTCCTTTACTTTAGAAAATAGTGGCCTACATAAATCCAATTAACTGGCCCCTGAATTGTGGTATAAGACTACTTTCTAATTTTATTTATCATAAACTCACTATCAACATCTCTGAAGGATCAACCGAGAGCCACAAGAAATAGGAATGATACAAAATTCCTGTACAGAATACATACCAAATAATCTATTCTAGTGTTGTATAAGCACATCCATAGGTGTATGAGATGTGAATTTATCAAAGGGGACATAGCTCCCTGTAAGTCAGTCTCTGGTGCAGCCTACCACCTTATGACATGATGAAGGAGCTGCCGCACATCCCCCATCACGTTAATGGCAGCAGCGTATCTAGACTACAAAAGAAAGAGACGACCATAAAGTAATGCATGTCCTCAAGTAAGTACAGCAATTGCTAAAAGCCAGCAGATCTCTCTCAGACAGAGCCACAAAGTTCCTGTGTTACACAAGTGAGCCAGGAAGCACAGGGGCCCAGATACTCAAAATGCTCTTAAAGCTTTAACTCCCACCAGACATCTGCACTCTATGCAGCAACAAAGATGAAGAATTTATTATGAACAAAACTGGTGTTTGGACAAGAGTACATTTTATACCGGATTAAATATTACACTAAATACTCTTCCTTAAATATACATGAATATATGCAGGATGGGGGAAGAACCACTCCCAAACCCCTCCCCCCCAAATGAAAACCCCAAGTCCCGCAAAACCAGAGTATATGCCTTCAGAGGAACACAGTTCCTCTGCAGCTAATGGAGGCATTCTCTAAAATGCCAAAAACACCAGAATAAATATATTCAAAGTCTATCCATTTTTACACTGTCTCATCCCATTGGTGCACTTCAGCCCAAGGGACTCAGGTTCTCTAGATGCAAACCAATAGGCTAGAATCTAACTTTCTGGACCTTCAAAAAAAAAAGTTTATAATCATTCTTTTCATGTAAGTATATACAAAAACTACTACTAAATTAACCTAATATCACACCTACATACACTGTAAATTACTACAGTTATTTGTTCCAAGTTTGGGCTAATTTAAAAATATATGCACTTAAGACATTGTATGTCTATATATATAAATAAAATCATATAATGAACAGACATATGACAGTACATGTATTTATGGACAAGCATACATCTTTAGTCTTGAAATCAAAACTGTGTGTATACACATAAACATCTTCATAAAGGTATGTAAAAACAATCCACTGGAAGCACTAGTTATTTATCAGGTATTCTGTTTCTTACCCTCTCCTCTATTATAGGAAGTGAAAGATCAATGAAAGGTTCTTTTACTGTTGAAATCTTGAAGAAGAAGAGAAAATGCATATTAAATGCAAAGAACATTATATGGGTTTAGCATATAGTGCTCTTTTTTTTTAATCAAATTATTATCAGAAACTATACAAAAAGCTAATTACAAGATGTATCAAACTACAATGAAGAACTTCCCACAAACATTCTTTAATTTATTTTAAGTTAGCTCTGATTTTCTTTCTAACACTGCACAAAATTTCAGCATACAGACATAAAGGGCAAGGCCATTCATCTGGGCACGAACTGGACCTAGAAGCAGTGTGGTGCTCAGTTTCTCTGCGCTCCAGACAGATTTTCAAGTCATGTGGGCCTTCTAGATGGTTCAGTTTGGCAGAAAGCTAACTTTAGAGTTTCCTGATCCTGGACACTTCTGCACAGGCATTTGACCTCGTACACTGTTAAGCAGCAAGGACTGGTCAATGACAGTTAGATGACAGGTTCTAACCTGATGCTCTCAGAAAAGATTAAATCAAGCTTACTGGTTACAGCCAAAAGCTTTATTAGAATTTTTCACACCATAACATGCACTAGTAATTGTTGAAATAAATCCAATTACTGGGGAAAAAGGGATTGAAAAAAAAAAACCAACCTTCTCTTCTGTCCTGAAGTTTTATTTTGCCGTCTATAAGCCATATAA
Source organism: Harpia harpyja (assembly GCF_026419915.1). Classification (NCBI taxonomy): domain Eukaryota; kingdom Metazoa; phylum Chordata; class Aves; order Accipitriformes; family Accipitridae; genus Harpia; species Harpia harpyja. The sequence goes on along the minus strand of NC_068942.1, from coordinate 15,067,596 downwards.
AATCTAAGCTCTAACTGGAAATATCTGGCAAAGCATACCTAAAGACATTCTCTCTCAGCACTTTCCATCTGCCTTTATGACTAGAACATGTCATCCAAGCCTGTTCCTTAAGCTCTCTCCCTTGCCGTTCTCAAATTCCTTCCAAAACTGACTTATCTTACCTCTGGAAAGGCTGAAAAACAAGGCCTTAAAAAAAAAAAAAAATCATGTTGTACGTGTAAGTTACTGAACGCAGTCATGCCCTCAGTTACTGTCATTGTTGCCCTTCTCTTACAGTTGTGACCCTGTCTTCCACCTGCGACATTTGATATGGACTGTTGGTTTTTTACCTGTTGTATGAAGGTCTCAGCATGGTTTAGGTTCCAGTAAAGCAATAAATGAGATCAAAACTATTATAACTATGATGACTGACTGCCTGATGAGTGATGTTCAAACAGGGATTCCTCTAAAAGAGTGAGTTTGCATGAACAAACATTAGTCAAAAATATCTTTGCCAATGCAGGCAAAGGAAAGCAAATGCTAAACTTCCTCAAAGGGCTACAGCTAGCAAATTCCTGAGTCCTGTGCAGGCAGAATATAAAAAACCAGCAAAAATAAATGAGACATGCAAAATACATACAACCTCTATTTTTTTATATAGTCAAAGTTCTTCATTGATGCTAGTCGCACGTTGAAGTGTAATCTACACACCACACACACGGAAGTTTACCTGGCACTGCAGGACTGTGTTTAATTATTCAGACTAATTGATTTTACTTTATAATATGAAATACAATGTTTTAAACCAAACACAAATGTAACATTCAATTAGAAAAGTCATGCAAATAAGATTTTTCTCTTCCAAAGTTAAAGAAAATTAAAAGGATCATGGAAAGCATTTATGATGAAATGTCAGTAATATTAATTATGAAAGGAATATGCTGTTCATTAGCATTATTACATTAATTATCAAAAATACTTCAAGGAAAAGAAGAGTGATTTTAGCATTTCCCCACTCATACTAATTCAAAGTAATTCAAAGTAAGTAATTCCCAATTTTCAGGTATATCCCAGAAGAGCAGGCAGGAGGATTTATGTTTTAAGATAGGTAGGTGTTTTAAAAATATCAAATAAAATTGGGATGTAACACAGATGATTACAGAATTTGGAACCTCCAGCCTTAAGTTAGATGTAAAATCAAGCCCAGTACTTGAATCCTTTTTGAATTCAAAGGACCCCTCTTCTTAGGTTTGGGAGGATAATGCTTTAAAGAAGGAATAAATTATTTTAAATGAGAGACTTTCAATAAAGTCTTGTTTTGACAAACAAACAAACAAGTATAAAATTGGCAATACAATTTTATACTTTCAAGACAATGTAATCAAACCAGTATGTGATCTATTCCACATCAAACCAAGTTCCAGAATACCTACATTTTCACATTCCTCACACATGACAGTGCTAGTCAATTCACCAACAAAGATCCTATCTATGAAGTTCATCTTCACACCCTCTCTTCCATATGCTGAAAAAACATTGCCTTTTTTAAATGTGAAAAATAACAGATCCAATGCCACACTATAAGTACAACAAAATTCTTTCTAAGATATATTATGAAAGCACAATTTTTAAACATATTCAAAATGTTTTGAACACAATACAATAACTAATACATCATATACTGTATTATCTCAACATTTAAAAATATTTTAGTGAGACGGTTCCCTTTTATCCTTCCCTTCCCCACCTACTGTAACAGAATAATAATATTTTATCTCTCAAGAAGCCACCTTTTAAATAAAATCTCAGTTTTCTTTTGAATACATAATATTGTATTGCCTTAATATAGACACTAGGATAGCAGACAGGTTGTCACCCTTTATAAAAGGTTTTTGAAACTATAAAACTCTAAAAAATGAGACAAAAGTGTGTTCTAATATGTCTCTATGCCTTAACTGTTGTGGATTTGGGAAGGGTGACTTTCAAAACAGCTTAATCATTATTAAGACATTAATTAAAACAAAATCCCCCAAATTAGAACTTTTGCTTAAACACACGAACCAAAAAAATTAATTTAAAACCTCTTGTTTTGAAAAAACATGCCTTCTTTTGAAACAGCTTCCTGTCTTGGCTTTGTAATCATATTTAGAGTGCTCGCAGTATCAGTCAACTGACAGAAATCAGTTTTATTTATGGAAAGTGGCCTCTCTGAGTGATACAATAATTTTGGCTATATAACAAACCTGAAGATGCAGCAGGCTATTTTAGAAAACAAAATTAAATTCTATCTATCATTAAAAGAGGCATTATTCATACAGTGGAAGCCTTTATCCTGGATACGAAGATGCAAGTCAGCACATACTGAGCTCTCCATACTTTAGATACACTCTAGGTGGCACTAGAATAATACATATTACAAGTCTTGTAACTAGAGTACTTCGGGACTGCTGTTTGCAATAGTCAGTTTTGAAGAAAATGGTATTTAAAAACATGTGCGTTTTGAAAAGTTTTCAAGAGAGTTGCATACCTTTGACTTTTCTTCTAGTTTCTTCATCTGCCGTCTTAGTAGTTGGATTATTAAATGCTTTTAAGATACCAGTTTGTATACGCTATAATTAAAAAAAAAAACAAATCTTTAGCAAGTATTTTAAGGGTAAACAGTCTAAAAACCATTAATATGTGATTAGATTTTATCTACTCTTATTTCCATAAAATAAGCATAATTTAATATTTTAAAACTACTGTTGTTATTCACTAACGGTGTCAAAACCATCCAAAAATTTCCTCCCCTTAAAAAGGGAGCCATTGTAGAGCACTCGACAGGTCATCAAGAAACTATGAGATTTTCAGTGAACAAATACTATCCATTTTTTCCGCTGTTGGGGGTGGGGGAAAAAATATACTGAAGAATGGACTGTTACTGATTGACTAGGATACAAAATACTTGAAGGCAGCTGAGTATCTTTTAATAGCCAGACTTCAATGACTGTGTTTGGCCAGTATTTCTATTACTTCTGTTTATTTTCTAACACCGTACATTTCAGAGTTATTTTCAGAGAAAACCTTCAGAGAGATACAAAACTTTTTATGAATCCATATAAATGTCATCAACATTTGCTCAAAAAATCCTAAACCCACATTTTTGAAAGAAGAATCAGAAAGAAGCAAATTCATACATACAGGTGAGCTGTAGCTGCACCTCAAGACAGGGGGAGCTTCCCCCCTGTTTCTCAGTTGCCCTGGGATAAGGAGATGCTGTATTCCTGAGGACTGTACCCTGGCAGCAGAACTGCACAGGCTGGTACAAAAGGCGGCTCAGCCCGACCTCGGCGTGCTGTGGAGAGGGAAGCCGGAGGATGAATCAGGTCCCCAGACAGGGAACACTGTAGCGTGCACGACCCGCGCTTCCCTTTTCCCCAGCAAATGTATTTGCTCTCTAATCCACAAACTCTAGTAACACGTACGAGCCTCCCGTGCCGTGTGCAAATGACATTTGTAATTAAATGTGTCACTGAAGTCACACTTAGAGCAAAGTACCATTCTAGAGACAAATGGCGATACCGAACCTTCTGCAAGTAACTCAAACCCTATGTCCTAACAGGAAAAGAATAATAAATAGCTCTTGCTTGCAGGCAGCAAAGTACACTTTCAAGCCATACATTACAAAAGTGTTAGGATGACAGACAGCGTTGGAGGTTTGGTTTCCAGTTCAGGCACCCATCAGACCAAGTCACACTCCTACCTTATGAGTATGTGACCTGGCTTGTGAATTAACTCCCGCTGCCCCAGCTCAGCTTTGTTCATCTTAAAGCCAACAGTATACTAAGAGGGACTAATCAATAGGTAATTCATGAAGTTGAGCACCATAAATGGGTTTAGGGCCATAAGCAACCCTTTTGTTGGGATTAGCTCGTTGAACCATTTATTTAGGTCAAAGAAAGACATAGTCTTTGAATGGGCAGGGTGCTGTGGACAATGGCAGCAGACATTAATCAATTAGCAGCAGGGTTCAGCCACTTCAGGCCCCGGTGTGAAACCATCTCCGGCCCACATTGCTTGAAACGGCAGACGCTATGTCATCTTTATTGTAGTATCGACAAGCTTTTATCTAAAAAACCCACTTGGGTACATACACACTTTCTAACTTTTTTTAACAGGGATAGGAAAAAGTTCCAACGCTGGTGTCAGATACAAGATAAAAAACCACAGAGAAGAGGCAGAAGTGTAATGTGATTTTTTGTTAGTTCCTGTAACTAGTGCCGTGTTATGTATTATCTGTATTTCTCATCAAAACTCTTAGGGTTTAAAAACAATTAATCCCGATAGGGCTAGGGAGGCAGGGACGGCCGCGTTCAGCTCTCTCGCAGGTGGATGGCAAAGCAGTAGGCTGCCCTTTCAGCAGGCCCGTTCCCTCTTCTGAGAGTAAAGTTTAAAAGCGGCGTGAAAGAGAAAGGTTAGTGGCTGTAACCCCTGCTGCAGGATTCTGGTGGCAGACCCGTCGCTGCAGGCTGTCCCCAGCCGGAGCCCGCGTGCTGCCAGGCTCTGGCCGCGGGCAGAGCTGCTCCTGCCTGTGTCTGGCCGGCACGGTGGCCCAGCCTGACATTGGCCGTTTTGTCACGCCATCTACGGACCAGAAACACGGGATAATTAAAGAAAAAAGAAAAGAGAGATGCCCGTGGCGGAGCAGCCCGAGGTGATAAAGACGTGTCTGCAGCAGTGCCCCATTAGGGCAGCAGAGTGGTGTAATTGCAGGGCAGGGTGGGACCAACCTCTCCCTGCCTGGTGATGCGGGCAGCAGAAATAATGCCCGAAAGGTCACTCAAAATTCTTACCATCTTTCATTACTCTTTTGTGGTAGCTACTGTAGCTGTCACTGGTCTCTAATAATAAACGATTCAAAAGGCAAATACAAATGCAGGTTATCGTAAAGATGGCACATTCACTGGTGAAACAGGAGATTGACTTGAGGGGAAAGAGCAGTCACCCACTGGAGAAGAAGCTTAGTCGTTGTAATAATCCTGCTTTCAGTGAATCCTCATTTGTGAAGCAAATATCGTTTCCACCTTTTATTACATGAAAATCAACAAACAGTAAAATTTCCCTCTACTGCAAAAACATGACAACTGTTTTCTAACTGAAGTCAGCTACTTCTGTTGCATGCCCTGTTCAATGTGTAACTCTGTAAGTGTGACAATGTCAAGGTCTAGCTGTTTCTCCCTGTAGTTCAGTTCTGTTTATGATCAAGTATACCGCTGACAAGACCAATATATATTAATATTCTGGTAGGATGGAGATTTATTCAGCTCTACTCTAGTGCCAGGAACTGGGCTCAGACACAGCTTTATATCTTGTCTGCAAGATAATTCAGTTCAGGATCATGACATTCATCACGTTACTAAATGAGAGGGAAGAGGAAGTACGCTGGTCAGTACAAGATTTAAGGCCCTCCTTTTAAGGTGACTTAGAGAAGGCTATTTATCAAAATATCATCTGAAAAGAAGTTTCAAGACTAAGTCAGGCAGATGAAATCAGATACAGTCAAAATAGTTCAAGCAAGCAAACACACACTTTCTTGCATTCAACAATGCAGGAGGCAGAAATAACGAAGGAAAAGAAACAAAAAAACCCCACACAGGGTCATTTTTAATATAACAGCTTATATACTTAGCACACTTAGATGTAGATTTTAAGTAATGAAAAGCAGCACCTTATTTATAAAACAAGTAGTTCTTCACACTTTCAAGAGATACAAGAAACTTTGCAGGATTTTATTTTTGTCCTTTTTTTCTTTCATTGAACTAGATTTCAGTGAAAATTGTGGGCAGGCCCACAGCTAGGAGCTTCTAATTTCTTTCCAAAAGCTTTAAAATATACTTTGTCAGCTAAATCAGAGGTCCTACTTCTACTTTCTTGATTCCCCTGAAGTCCTTTTTTTTTGATCCTTTTATTTTATTTAAATAAAGGCAAACAATTCAGATTCCTAAAATTATCACGTTCTACTTACCATACTCTTTCTACTGCTGACTGAAACTTTCATTCCAATCAGCAATTTTAACATATCAATATGAACATAATTAAATAGTCTTTCAAAAAAGTCATTTTTCTCAAGATAACAAAAATAGCCACTCTTACTTCATTAAGTACATCTTTAAAACACTGGGAACATGAAGAACGTTGAAGCAATGACTAGCAGTTCACTATACAGTCAAATAAGTTCTTTAAAAACATGCACAAAGACATTACCTTTGTTTCTTCAATCCTCATCGCATCCAACAGATAGTGCAGAAGCTCCTGGCTGTCCTGCTGCTGGAACCCCTTAAATCGAGGAGCCCTACGAAAGAAGCAGTAAGGAATTTAAATTTACCTTGGGAGGTTCTTAATGAGAAAATGTCTACATCAGACTCTAGTTGGATGCCAGGGGTACAAATAGGTACAATCCCTGCTGGACCTCATGGGGCTTTAGGAAGCTCCTGGTGTGGCAGCAATTACACCAACAAGGCTGCACTTTAACCTGGGTAGCATTTTGACCCTGGGTAGCATTTTGACCCTATGGGGTATGGCTTGACTAAAATACAGCTTTGCCAGTAGAGTTTCATCCATGCTAGCAGCGTTTTGCTGACAGACTACACCAGTACTTCTGTATCGCCAAACAGTCCCAATGTCATGGAGGAGGGGGAAAGAAGATTTTCAAAGTGTTTAACCTCCCTCCTGCTAACTCATCCTTCTCTCTACCAAGAAGAAATCTCAAATGTACATAAAACAGTTTGTGTATCGGAAACCAGAAAAAGCACTATAATCTGAACTGAAAAAAGATGGTATTGAAATGCAAGGGAAGTCCCAAGGCTGTGCATCAAACAAGCAAGAACTGCGGGTCAGAATCCAACTGAGAATTTCCTAACTTCTTAAACAGAAGTATACATAACCATCTCTTCCAAATGTTTCTACAGTCAATCAATCCACTAATCTGCAGCTTACTGAACTGAGTGAACGGTCCATGAGTAAGATGGAAAAAGCCCTAGAAATAAGTAACATCACAGAGCATAAGAATTTCAAATGCTATTAAAGAAATATAAAACTGTAATAATAGGATATTCTGATATATGTAATTTACACTGTATTCAATCAGTTTTTATTTATGCTAGATCTCTTCAATTAATATTACAGATATAATATGACAGAGGATTTCAATTCTAAGAGTATCGCTAAGAGGAAAGGCAGGGTTTGGGGCAGGTTTTCTTGGTAGAAAGAGTTAATCACTCTTCCATTATCAGATAAGAGTTGCTTTTATACTTGCTTCAGAAAAGCTTTAAAAGGACCTTTTAGCATCATGAACTATCAACTCACACCATATCCATATCTAAACTTCTGTCCTACAGTCTAACAAACTGCAATATTTCACGTCTGAAATTCATATTAAAACACGTAGTATTACCAGAAGCAAACGAAATACAGCTTCATACCTAAAATGGAAAGAGCCTGAAACCGATGAGACACTCTCTTCAATGTTATTTTGACCAAGACAATATATTTGAATCCATATTCCAAAAACTATCAGGTTTGCAAAGGCAGGTAATAAATTGGCTATACATTGTCTGATATTTTTTTCCCCAAAGCCACTTACGGGAATTGTATACCCAACTGGTTTTGAGAGCAAAAATATCTGAGATGACAGAGGTTGAATTTTCACAAGTCTTCTGCACAAATCAAAGGAACCTTCCTGATTCACCTATCATAACAGCTAAGTGTATCAAGTATGTTGCTCCTGCTGCATATTGAATACAAAACCATTACAAATTCTAGCTTTTCTGCAATTTCTGAGTGCACCAAAACAAGTCATCTGGACAACCCATGGAAGAACATAAAGTATCCACACTGTGATTTAATATCACTACATTTCCTATCACCATTAGTTTACTAATCTAGATAGCCAGAATTAAAAAGAAAATGCTGATACAATGCTCTTTTCTCACGCTATCCAAGTTTAGAAGATGGGGGATAGTGTGGTCCATCTCATCAGAACTTTATAACTCTTGGTAAAATCTTTTAAAGTCTCATTTCTATGCTGCACCCATAAGCACGGGTGGCAGATACGCCAGCCCCAAGCCCACCAGCATCGTTCCTGCGTGGCAGCCCCCTGCAGGGATATCCCTGGCCATCCCCAAAACAGCGGCGAGCAGCATCTCAGGCTGAGCAGGTGAAGTGGCCTGCAGGAGAAAGCCACGAGGCTGCAGCTCTCCAGCTGTGATTTTGTTTGCGAGGTAAGTGATAAGCACTTCTTGTATAACCATGTGCCACAGCCCTCCTTTTTACAATAAAGTTGAATGAAGGAGCGTTTTTTGTTTTGTTTTTGAGATCCACATGAGCTAAAAAGCATTAGGGCTGCAACTGAAAAAGATACTGCTTCTGCATAAATAATAACGTCATTACCTTTGGATGTGCAATACCAAATGACTGTCTGAAATTCCCAGACTACAAGTGCACCTTCTAGAATAATATATACTGGCTACTCAGGTTAAAGAGAGATCTAAATCACCAAGGACTGCAACAGCTTCTTTAAAAAACAAACAAACAAAAAACCCCAGCATACTTCCAAATTTTCATCTCTAGAAATTAAGTCTTAAAGGAAAGGGTCTACACGCCTTAGAAAATACACATCTGGTGTTGCCCTTGTCCTCTCAGACTACACTGTCCTTTGAGCTGTCCTCCTCCGTGGTGTCTGCACCAGCAGAGACGAGCCAGCTTGTGAGTCAGACCAAGGATGCAGAAGGGACACTGGCACTGGCTGAGTTTGTACCGTTGCACTTTACTACACAGGACAAACAAAAACGGAAGGTTCCACAGGAAGAGCAATTCTTTTTTAGTCTTTTTGGATCACCCACAGCATCCACATGACCCTCATAAGTCAAAAGAGGAAAAACATCTGTTTCAGACGACACTACCATTTACACCAGTGATGTTTAGCCAACTGCACAGCGGTAACGTTGCATCTGTTCATAAGACAGCCATTCAGTAGTCTCAATCACTGCTATTCAAAAACTAGATTCCTTTTTTCACTACTCACAGCATCTAAATACACTCTAAATAGCATACTTTGCAGGCATAGATTACACAGAAATTGCAAAATACGCTTATGAATACATGGATAGATCCTTAAGCTGTTATCCTTACTAAGATAACCATAGCTAGAAGGCTTCTCATAAACAATTTGGATCTCCAGCTTCTTGCAACCCCAAATGAGACTGTAAATATTCACTATTAACATATTTCTACTCACATTAACTATAACTTACTGGTCAAACCATACCTGTCTTTCCAGGCAAGTTACCCTTTAGATCTTTAATTACAGTCTTGGACCAATTAATCTAAAATGGGAGTGGAAAGGGTGTTTTTTTCTATCTCCAGTAATGCCACCAAACGGACTCGCTGCAGACTGAGAAGAGCACATGCAGGTGTAACCACGTGCACCCCTCCCAAAATCTAGCACAGGAGACAACTGGCTGAGCAGAGCTCAAACAGGAATTTTATTAAACTGGAAGAACAGCCAGAAAAACCAACCACTTACTTGGTTACTCAATTTTATTAAACGTGTGTTGAGCCAGTTTTCATTTTCAGACTCAGATTGCATGCTCTGGCTAACCAGTACAATGAGCTATAAATGCGTATCAGTATTTTCCCCAGGCACAATGATCTTACTTGCCCAGCCATGCTCTTCAGCCGTTCTAGGGTTCCCAAAGATGCGGTTTCTTTCCCACTCATACACTAAAGCTGCTCAGGTTTGCCTTGGAAGTTTGTGCTCGTGGATAGGAGAAATTAAAGGTGATCAGAAAATGCATCAGGCATTTTCTTAAAAGCTGGGCGAGATGTCAAGACGCCAAGTTAGGGCACAGCAGCCCTGGGCTACAGGCAGGACAGCGATAGAAGGGTCTCAGTTTTGAACTGCTCACTGGAGGCACTTGGGATGTAACTGGAGAAGGATCTAAGGTGACGAGGCATCTAAGGTCAGTGCCTAAAATTAAGTGGAATAAATCTGGACCTGTATATGCAAACCAACATGTTGACATTTACAAATATGATACTTTCACATTTGTACTTTGTATCTACTTTTTGACACAAAGTTAACAATATCCCTAGATAAAAATGATTTAATGATGCTGCTCTACTATGAGACTTGCTATAAAATCTGGAATCAGCTGAGTGGGTGGGTTTTTTAAGCATTCTTTTTAAAGTCAAATTTTTTTTTGCACATGCAGGTCAACCTAAAAAATTAATTTCAAATTAAAAAAAAAATCAATTAATTCAAACTTGAAATACTCCTCTTAAAAATTAAATATTTTGGTTTAATATTGTTAAAATGCAATTTTTTGCTTCTATTAAAATCAAATGTTCTATTTCCAAATAATTTGATTATAAAAACCAAATACATTCTGAAAAGCACTGAACCTTTGTTTTTGATCCAATAAAACACTCAATATACATTAAAAAGATAAATAACATATGTACCTGCATGCACATGTTTACATGCATGCAGTTTCACTTTTCAATTTGCTAAAACAGTTTTCTGATAGTTTCTTTCATTGAATGCCCAGCAATCTGAAAGAATCTTTTTTTTTTTTAACCCAGATGCTGAAATCAGTTCAATTCTGAGAAACCTAGTTAGTTAGCCGCAGTATTATCATTAGTTAGTTTTATTTATGAGAAATTTGTTTTCCTGAGACAGTGAGAATCAATGAGTATATTCAGCCTGTCTCCCCCAGTACAGACACATTAATAGCTCCAGCGTATAGCGAGAAAACAAAATCTTGCATTTATACAACCTGGATCTTGGTACTAATAGGGATTTTTTTTTTTGGCCACAGAAGCAGGGCCACTGCAAGACACATTCTAGTAAAAAGGAAGAAAATTAAGAATTACTTGACAAAAAAGCAAGCAAAAGCTCCATCACTGTTACAGGAGGGTTTTTTTCATTGTAGGCACACCTCACAGAACTAGATCATCAATGCAAATCAGAAAAAAGCCCCACACATACCTTTTGTTACTGTTTATGGTTTGCAGTGTAAGCTCCCGCTGATGAACATACAATGATCATTTCAGATTAAAATTAATTTACTAAATGATATTTCAAGGGAAAATAGTTCACCCGTATGTTCCACACAGTTTTATCAGCTTAAATGAAAGGGGGAAAAAATGAACTCAGCCATGGCATTTTTTTGTTTCTCTTAGTCGTTCATTTCACTAGCATACAGAGCATCTACAAGGACAAGATTATTTAGGCTTCTCTGTGCTTATACTAAATCCTTTTCCAACCTCACATAAATCTACACACTTGAATTTTAATGGCAACAAGGATGATGGGAATGTAACAGCTACCACTTTAAATGTGAAATGGCAGGGAAAGCAACTTGTAAAGATGCTATGTAAGATTTGAGTCATTTACTTGGACTGACAAATGATGTCATTGTTCACACTGCTTAACATATAGTTAATCTGTCATTCATGTATATGCATGCTATGTAACGCTGTATATAATTCTAAATATCCGATGTTCTGTGGAAAAACATTTGAGATTAGTGCATTTGTTTTTGGGGGGAAGCCACAAAGGAAAACCAAAAAACAACAATAAAAAAAGAGGAAGAAGGGAGGGAATTTCACACCACACAATGCATTTACTGGGAACTTCCTACACTTATAAACCAGTGTTGGGGAAAAAAAAGGAATTAATCCATGCTGATACACAGAAATCTGACAACTAAAAGATGTGCACTCTCGTCTCCTTGAAAATATGCTTCAAGCAAGATCCTTGGCAAAAGTGGGGGACTTGAAGATGGTTGGTTGAGTTGACCGCTCACAGATGTGCTGACATATGGAAGCCAGTGCCAATGCGATACAACCTGTTGTACAGTGTCAGCAGGATAATGACAGAACAGGTTGAACTCCTGCTAATGGCCACAAGTGGTGAAGGACAACTGTGACATCTACATGCATACTACTTATCTAGCCTCTCGTTACTCATCTGGAGACCAGTTATAATTGCTTGACTGTCAGTTAAAGAAACACCTTTCATGATGATCTGCTTCTAGAATGTTTTAATAACAAAACCTACACAATAACGTAATTTTTAAAAGGAAAAAAACCACAGTTCTCTAAACATTAATACATTTAATTCCTATCATTTGAACTCCTATTCAAGAAATGAATATGCTTCAAAAGCAAAACTGGGGTACAATTACAGTCATTCAGTCATACTGCACAGAACTGCCATACCTTTATGTCTCTAATAAAAATCCTCTCCAAAATCATCCTTTCAATAATTACTATCTTTGAGCAGAAGATAGCCTAATACCTTGGAAAACTTTAGAAACAATAACAAGTGCTTGGAAACAGAAAATAGAACATGCTATATGATTTTTTCCAGCAGTGCAAAATGCAGAGGAACCCCTCCAATACTGCAGTACACTGTAAAGAAGCAAAGTAAAATGTTTACTTCATGTTAGCCTGAGAGAAGAAATTTTGCTTATCTGCAGATGAAGATGTTTATCTCTCAAGACTGATCAGTCACCAATGAAAGTTACAAAAAAAGCCGGCAAAGGGCCAGTTTATAAAAGTTACAACAATTCACAGAACTTAGGTTTCCCAGTGACACTATCAAATACCTATTCACTGTCATTATAGAATAGCCAGACTGAAAAGTTTTGTTCTTCCTAAAGCAATCGTTCTCATTAGTGATCCCAAGTTATATGCAGCACTATGACAGAAAACAGAGCAAAATCCTACAGCTTGATTAATCCCTGTGATTAATCTTATCTCAAACCTGCCGCGCAGACATTAAGAGTTCTGCTACAACAAGGTGCTTGGTAGGAAAAAACCCAACCAAACATGAGCATGCCCCCACACGTAATTAACAAATAACACAAGACATGCCTGTCCTATCTCCTTTGGACATGCTGGCTGATTTCTTTCATCTTTTTCTGTCTCACCTTCCCCCAAAAGAGAAAACAAGGCACCATGTCTCACCTTCGCCCAAAAGAGAAAATGAGGCACCATCACTTTCTTGCGATGCACCAGATCTCTCGTACCTGAGCAAAAAGCACTTGTTAGAAGTAGCTCTGAATGGACATAATAGCTGACATGCTACAACAGAGCCATTTCCCACTTGACCATCAGAGGGAAAATACGGCTATTTTTACTGAGTAATGGAAATATCTGTCTGGTGCGATTTCTTCCTACCAGCTGGTAGCTAAGTGAAGACCTTTATGCATGAGGTCTTGCATCCCTATAAAAAAAGTTTTCTCTTTGTATGGACGTCCAATTCTTCCTTCTTCCTTGAAGTCCCACTAAGATTTTCAACAGTGCTCTGTGACAGCAAGTTCCACAGGTTAGCTCTATAAAATGTTAAAAAAACCCTTTTTTCCCCTGGCTCTAAACCTGTTGCCTTTCAGTTTCACAGACAGCTCCTTGAACTCTTAGGAGGGCAGTTAAATAAGCAGAGCTAATATATCTTCTATCATTTATTGTCTGCTCTTGCTGTCATGCCTCCTTTTCATGTCCTCTCCTCCCTAATCTCCCAAAATTCAAGTCCCTCTTGACGTGAAGGCTTCCTATTTTTGTTACCTCTCCCTAAAGCTCCAAACTGGCTTTATCTTGTAATGCTCTATTCTGGTTAACATGAATATTGCTACTGAGGATACACCTCCAATGTACCTAATGAAATTATTGGTTTTCTCCTTCATTGCATCTACAAGCATTGCTTATGTAGTTCACCAATACCACACACATTGCAAATACTTGTGTTGTCCAAAATGCTGCACAAGTCTTCCTCCTGAGTGGAAGAAGTGAACACAAAACTCAAACAAGTGCAGATGATTCCTCTACTTTGCACTCATAAACCTCATCCATCCAGCTTTGTTAACTTGTTCCTAAAATTAAAGAAACTCTGACAAAGTTAACTGAAATAAAGGCGTGCAATCTCTCGACTGCTGCTGCATGGAGAAGATTCAATCTCCTCTGTCAGAGAGCTCCTGAACATGACGCAGCACCGTCAGCAAGGCACATGGAGGCACGACAGGGACCCAAAATAATTCTTCACAATCAGTCAAGGAAACTTCAACTGTATGTTCTTCTGCTGTTATCTTTAAATGGTAAAAGTCAAATGGGAAAAATAAGCAAGTTGGAAATCTTTTCTAAAAAGAGATTTTTCTCTACGGCAGTATTATTTTAAAAGAAAAGGCTCAAAGAGACTCCTAATTAATGAGAAAAATCCTGTTTCCTTCACCCCTTAAATCTTGTACAACATTATCTCAGTTTCTCTTAGCATTTCCTCTCAGAAGTGATAAATGTGGAATGCTCCAAGCATTGTTTAGGTTTCCCTCCAAAACTAATCAATATTCCTAACTGCACATGACTTCCATTCTGTCAGTCCCACCTCTGTCTTGAGTTCTGCTTTCTGCACCTGAGAAGGAAGGATGAATACTCCCTGGGGAGGAAAGACCTATGTATATTTTGTGACCACCAATAAAATCTTTGTTAGGCAAGTATTTTTTCCTGCATGTTAATGTAGCAATATAATACCCCTATAAATAATTATTTGGTGAGGGTTTGAAGCAGCTAAATTCTGTAACCACTTTCTGGGCTCATCGCTTGTATGCTGCAACATTTACTTGCTACGCAAATCTAAGCTTTCTTCCACCAATAAAATTATTCAATCATAACAAATAAAGGAAATAAAATTTATGTCCTCTTAATACATCAGTGTTGCATTAGTCACTAAGTCTCTAGATAAGTCAGAAGTCTGCAGTCCTGATATTCAGCATAGTGGAAAACCAACAGAAGGGCCCCGTAGCTATGCTCACAATCTGTCCTTGCAAAACATCTGACAGCTGCAACACTAACAAAATTAACAGTGGATGAATTAGTACCAGACGCTAAACAGTTGCTATAGAAAGACTCATCCATTTCGTTTCTTCTTCTCCCCTTCTTCAACCTGGCTACCCCACCACTTGATAAAATTAACACTCAGTATCATTTTTTTCTTTTGTTATTTAATAAAAAAAAAGCACCACAAATACCCTTTCATACACAAGATGATGAACTTCACGCCATGATCTCCCTAGACTCTTAAAGAAGCAGTCTGCAGTTGAAAGGACTGTGTCCCAGTTCTCTTACTGCTTCTGAGAAGCAAACGCGCATCCACTTGCAGAGTTTCTCACTTGCAGATTTTGGGATCCCACCCGGTGCCGTGACAGAGCTGCAGCTGAACAAGGCAGCACCTGCTCCCTTTCTTTACAGGCTCTCTGCCCACACCTAACCGCAGTCCTATGTGCCTTCGCCCGCTCCTTTTTAGCTCTTCCTTCCTTCCCTGCCTTCTTAGGTCTTCTTTCACTGAGCACTTTTCCATTTTTGAGTAAGGATGCCCAGTTCAAATGTGAGCATTCAAACTCTTGCATAATGCAACATCTCAAGCAGGTGGAGTCCTGAAGTCCTACAGGAAAAAGCAACTCCGGACATCAAATTCAGAAGTGTTATTCCAGCACTGAACTTGAAATGAGGGCAAATGTCAGGTGTTAAATTATACAGCTACCTTTACTATATCTTGCATTAACTGATCCAACATGAAAACATGTCATCATTCAGCTGGGAGATTAAAAAACAAAAAACCACCCAAACTCATCAATACCAATTTAATCAAAATCTATATATATTTTTATATATATAATCCAATTGTGTCATCAGGGAGAAGTATCCATTTTTAAAGGATCAGCCTTCTGCTACACACAAGACAAATGTTATTAGGAAACCGCTGTGTTACTTTTTGGCTAGATAGCATACTATAACAGTCCTGACAAGTAGATAGATCGAAGTGCATAAAGAACAGCAGCAGACCATCCCTGCTGACAGCTTCAGCATTTCAACCATTCACATTTGTAAGAAGCCTCGTAGGATTTGGAAGTGACTATACTAAGTATTACGTAAAACGTCTATATTGTCCATGACCACTCAGTGTGCGTGTCCCTGTTTGCAAGCTACAAGCAGCTATTCAAAACAATGTTATGGTAAAGACTGGGAAGACAATTCCTGGGTCACTGAGTCCAACTCTTCATATCACAGACAAGTACATCCTACACTATCTGTACAATCTGGTTCATAAATTCTTTACTGAAGAAAGGTATGGTCATATACTGTAGACTGGAACTGAGACAGCAAGATCTGTGATGGGGAGAGAATAAATTAATAAAAAAAAAAACCCAAAACAAGGTTGCAACTGGAGTCAGAAACTTTTATGTAAAATATATAAAACCAAAACATTATCATTAGACGTCCTTTTCCATGCCCTTCTCCCCAGTAGTTAAATGTCTTTCTCTGACCTATCTCTCTGAAATACAAACATTTTCTTTTCAGTGTAGTACTTCCTTTCACACATGCATCCTGTCATCTCTTTAGGAAAGATGCTGTTTGAACTTTACTTGTTAAGTAAAAAGAGTTTCTGCTAATGCATGTGAAGACCACAAGTAGTGCATGCCTTTAAGATTACTTTATTAACACAACCTCTGGGCAGGATTCAAAAAGCAGTTTACAGAGAATACTGCAGCAACACAGACTTCTCCCTAGCTGGGACTCCTGAAATCTTGCTGTGCTCTCTCTTTCATTTCAGCTTTGCCAAAGAGTAGAAAGCCAATTTTAAAAGATTAAAAAAGGCTTTCTAAAAAAGGCATGACAGAACACTGCATTCATACTGTTTAAGTTAATGTACAGTAAATGTATTCAGTTTGCAAAGATGAAGATTTCCCGTTCTCTTACTTCCACCACTGTAGACTGCTGAATTTGCTGAAATTCTCCCTTTCTTCTTTCTTGCTCATGTCACCATCAATAACAAAATAATCAAAAGACCAAAACCTTCTGTCATACCCATGCAGCCACTTACTGCCCCTGAACACCTAATTTCTTGCTAACAGGATGTGGCTGACACTTTTATTATTGATACTAGAGCTAGTAAAGGATTTATATCTAAGTTGTGTTCTGCAAGGCTAACAAAAGTAAGAAGTAGGGGTGAAGGCAAGATATGGTAGAAGCTGACAAATACATGTCTAAACAGCAAAAGTCTGCTGCCCACATTAAAATGTGTTTCAATTTTAGCTGGTAGTTAAAGTATAGGCTCATCTTAAGATGAAAAAAAAACAACAAAAAAAAAGAACAACTAGATATCTGAGATTTAATACCGATATATTGTGCAGCCACCACTTGATGACTACACGAACACACACACAGAGCAGATACAAAATAGCTATTGCTTCAAAAATACAATGTCATCTGAAGTGCACTGCATCATGATTATTTTACGGTGAGTTTGCTAAGGTGGGCTTCAAAACATGTTTTACTTCATCTTTTCCCTTCTATCCTTAATACTTACAGAGAAAAATCTACTATTCTTATTTAATCATTTCCCTTCCATTTCTCGGCCAAATTTTGTTCTTATAATCACATTTTTGAGTCATCCCTGAAACAGGAGGACGAGTGAGGAAAAAACATATTTTTCTTCCCTATATATTTTTGTTCCAGGTAGATAATGCTAAAGATAGAACACTGCTGTTTGACTCAAAATCACTATAAGGACACTTTATACACACTTCCTTTTACAGCTCAAAAGAATCAAAAGGAAGTCAAGTACAATAGAAAAAAATATAATATTAAGTATCTGAAGTTGAATTTTGAGGATAAAGAAAAAGTAATAACTGATTTCTTTATCAGAATTAAATTGTCCCAGCTCTAGTCTAAAAGCTTTTGTTTCTTTATACCATATTTTAAACTCATGCTTGCACAGTGAGGTTGCCCTCGAATGCCATGGTAGGAGGCTGCAACTTTCCTCCTAACTCTCTTGCTGCAGAATGCTTACAATTCCATACAATAATACTGTAGCAAATAAATTAACATGCATTATTAACCTTTTCAAATGTGAGATTCAGCTATATCATCCTTCAGTTACTCTGCTTCTACAGCTTCTTGTACTTGTAAAGTCAATATTTAAATATTTGTATCAACTTTTAAACAGGTCTTCTACAGGTGTTTTAAAAAGCAATATTGTTTGCATCATAATTGAAGGCACCTACGAAGCACCACTGTAAACATTTTCCACACCAAGAAACAGGAGTTTCTTCAGGGCTTGTAAGCTCTTTGCAATCTGGAGCCATATGCCATTTCAGTACTGCTTCAAGTCCTTGCTTGTTAGACCCTTTTTAATTTTGAATTGATGCCAAGGTCAGACATCATAGCAGAGGCTTCCCATTTAAAAGCTTAGCCTTTTTTTCAAAATACCTACATACACTTTGCAGTATTAGCACAGCTTTATGCTAATACACAACAAAACCTGAAAAGTAATTCTATTTTCTTCAGTTTTACCATGCCCTCTTCTGCCCCCTCGCACTCAGTTCAAAGCCCATTCAAAGCTAGTGGTTATGGACTGGGCCATACATTTCATGAAGAGGAGGTACAACCCTGGAGCGCAATAAGGAGCCCTGCAACTTTAAAATATGAAGAACACATTTTTATGGACTGCCCAGTAAAAATCTAATGGCACCTTAGAAAGGACAACAGACAAGGCACACTTAGAAACATATCACTGGAAATTAAAAATAAATAAATAAGTAAAAGATACTGACAATACGTACTTTTGACAAAGCTGACTGAACAGCACTTTGGGAGAAAGAGGACCTTTTCCAGCCTCCCTCATGCTGTGAAGGAACAAGAACATCGCTGAAGTCAAAGGTCCCGGGCTGGAGAGGTTTACCACCAAAGGATCCTTCAAAGCAAAGGTAAACTGCACATCAGATTTAAAAATTAATGATACACAAGACTTATCTGAAGTTAGTATGTTTATGACAAAGAACAATGTAACTTTCAGTCTTAAGAGTCTTTTGGGGTTGTTTTTTTTTAAATGTTGATGTCACCGACATGACTGAAATAGTTGAAGAGAAAGCTTATTATTTAAGTAGTAATAGTTGCAAAACCAAACAATTCTTGTTGAGCAAATTG
Organism: Harpia harpyja; assembly: GCF_026419915.1. Taxonomy (NCBI): domain Eukaryota; kingdom Metazoa; phylum Chordata; class Aves; order Accipitriformes; family Accipitridae; genus Harpia; species Harpia harpyja. Next base: position 15,048,597 of record NC_068942.1, on the reverse strand, counting down.
GTTGGTAACCAATAGTTTTGGGAACAGGCATGTCAATGAGCCAGTCTGACTCTCACCAAAACAGACAACCTCCTGTATTGGCTGCTTTACTCTTACTCCCATGTGCAGTGAAATTCAGCTGGCAAGACATCGCGGGCGACCTCCTCCGTGGGCCAGCGCAAGACGGAGCTCAGCAGCACTCTGTCTACTCCACCTCAGGAAAGGGGTGGCCAGCTTCTCTGACCTGAGCGCTGCACATCGGAATTTCCACACGTGCGACAGCCACGGAAACGTACCCTGTTCCTCCAGGAACCAGGCGCCGGGAAGGCACCAGCAGTGGTTCTCAGCAGGAGCCAACAGCAGACCCCACAGGTCCGCCGTGGCAGTGGGGGACAGGCACAGGGCGCACCCCGCACAGCCCCTCCTGGCATCAGATTCGCCCCAGCCAGCAGGTCCTGGGGCTGGAAGGAGCGGGCCAGCAGCCACCCAAGCCCGTCTTAGAGCAGGAGACGCTCCCGCACTGCTTACATGCCACGTGTGTCCCAACGACCACAGATCGCCAGCCCTCCCTAACATGCTCCCAGGTTCATACAAGACCACAGTGCTTCCTACTAGCTGGCCCGACTCTCACAAAAACAGATTACAACTGCCGGACAAACAGTTAGAGAGGCTGCCTCGTCCAGAAAGCAGATCCACACAGAACATAAGCGCTGTGGATACACACAAATATAGAGTATTTGCATTATCAAAATAATGCACCATCGAAAGGTGGAAAAATGCCCTTTACCAAGCAGGAAGCTGCGAGTTTCTACATTACTATTAGACTACTACAGCCCTCTAATTCTGTGTTGACATACAAAGACCAGAAAACACAGACTTTGCTCCAAAGATCTTATTTACATTGTAAGCATTGTCATTAAACAAAAAATCAATCTTTCAACCTTATGGCTGTGCAAGTTTCACATCAAGCATAAGCCAACGTACCACTGGCTTTCTAAGCCTCCGGGCACAAACAAGCTCCAGACCTCCGTTGTGGCTCAGGATAACTTAGTGAAACATGTTGCTGCCCAGAACTGCCACTGGAGGAAATATAGACAGCAATGCAGTAAATTTCACACTGTTCTTGCCTGGAGAAGCTATGAACATCACCAACAGCAACATACAGAAATCTTCATCGTTTCCGAGGTATCTGAAACAGAATCCCACCCCTCAACCCTTGCTACCACCAGAAAGCTCCCAGTGAACAGCAGAAAAAGAAAAAAAGAATAAAAAAATCATCTCTACACTGCTTTCTTTAGCTAGCAGAGAGAAAGGGGTATTATCTTCATTGCCAACAACATATTATGAAAACCCAAGTCTCTAAGACATGACCAGGAACAGCAGCATATTCTTTTAATAATAACCACAGGAGTCTCTTTCCCATACGCCTGTAATGAGCTTGCGGACAAGAAATTTGGTCCTCACTGAAATTTTGCTTCTCTCAGTTTAATCCTCTGGCCCATGAAGCACATAATAAATTTTACAAGCCTTATCAATGAAGGTCTGGGACAGACTGGAATAAAATATTTCATGAACACTTTCTAGAGCCAAATATACTATTTCCTGTATCATACATTCATACTGAAGAAATGAAATGGGAAACAAAAATAAGCCAGCCACTTTCTTAATGTCAGGCATCATTTGCTACTTCAGTGTCTCAAAATTTGAAAGGAAGTGATTATTCCTCCTTCTCCAGGGCTGAATAATTAGTTTCGTAAAAGGAGTGAGTTCACAGATATCATAAACCAGCTAAACAATTAAAAGGCAAAAGAAACAGGAGAGTAAGAGTATGTCTTTAACGGAGATGCGATTTCCCATCCTCCAGCTTCTTCCCACATTTCCCCAAATTTGTATTTCTCACTGCATACTTACCAATTGGGAGTCTGAAGTATGACAGATTTTTAACTTTGTTCCTTTCTCCTTCATCTCATACACCAGTTCATTTAGTACGTGAGTCTGTGCCAAGTTCTTAAAGAAAAAAGAAATAAACCCAAGAAACCCACGCTGATCTTTCAAGTATACATTTTCCTTTAGTTACAAATTCTAGCTTCAGGGATAGACAAAATGAGACATATTTCAAAATGTACAACTGAGGTTTAAATCAGACCACTGGAAAAAGCAGGTATCACCCTTACAAGAGCCAAGATCATTGATCTCTGACTGTTTCTACAATTGTATCTAATTCTGTTTCTGTAATTCCGAAATAGTTTCCTAGTAATAACTTTGTTATTTTTGTCGAATAACAAGATTGGGGTGGGTTTGTTTTGTTTTGGTTTTTTTATGGTGCGGACATTAGTATCAGTAATAATTTGTTTCTTTTAAACTCTGCAGTCTCCCTCATTGTGCCCCAAGAAGCACAAAGGCTTTGGCACACTGAAAAGCATTCTCTCTCTGAATTTAAGAGAGAAACCAACTCAACATATCTCAGCTTTGTTTTTTACTTTTGGTTAACTTTGACTGCAGATCACTTAGGTTTCTACAATGCCCTAAGTATGGACAGAGAATAATTTGCAGTTATTCTACTCCTTACAAATTTACTATTTGTTTGCTGAGTTTTGTAATCCCCACCATAAACACAAAGTAGAGTGCCAGTTCAGAACACCTTTGTAGCAGTTTTCTCTCATTTGTTCACTCCTGTCTCCAGACATAAAAATGTCTCTGCTCAACTGACAAGCAATAGGGTGGTCCAATATAAAACCCACTAAGGCTGCTGCTTTTTTTGAGGATGTTGGTTTAGTTGTACACTCAACATCAATAAAAGTGTATTAGTATAGTTCATTCCTCTTATTCTGGTCAGAAGAAAAACCCATAATCACTAAAAGTACTTTTATAACTGCATCCATTATAGGTGTTTAAAATGATCACAATGCACAGTGCAGACATTCACCTTATGCATAAAGTACCACTTTTCACACCCACCAGTACGGTAAATACTGTGCATTACTCACGACTGCCTAATGCTGAACTACAAATAAAACCATATGCTAGAGTACAACCCACACACATATGCAGTGTGTAAAACACTTGACATTTTCATATGTCTCATTACTGTGAAAAATGCTACTGATCCAGGAATTCTTTTTTGTTATAACAGGAAATATTGCTTGGATAGCAAGGAGTAAAAAGAATTTGAAAAGGGCCTTCAGAAAGCAGAATGAAGACTGGTAGCAGTCATAACCTTTTCTGAAGTCCACAGTTTATACAGATTAAGTATTTCTGAAAGCTATTAAGGGAAAGCTGTATGATCTTTCCATCTTACCTGCATGACAGCATTAAAAAAGCACGTATTTCCTAAATTATTTATTCCTTTAACTGGAACAGATGCACCATTACCAGAACTTTTTCCTTTCAGTATTTCACTTGTTTCACTGTTTTCTTCACGGAGTCGTATGATTTTTGATGAACCTATAATTAATTATAGATTAATATTACTATGTAATTGCATAGTTTAATCAATTCAGTCCTTCCATGGCTCACGTTTATCATTTTTAACATATGCAGAAAGACACCTTGATGGTACTCTAAGCTGCTTTACGTATCTTTAAAAAAAAAGAGACATCAGCAGTTTAACCCCGGGGAAAAAAAAAATTCTCCCCAACAACTACATATATCCAACAAAACCTTCCACAATAATCATACTGTCCCATAAGACTGTAATTTCTTCAATTACCCAAGCAATAAATAAAGCAAAATGGGCTTTGTGAGTTTATTAACAATAGGCAGTTAAGAAGTACGTTCATTAGACACACTAGAAACACCACACAAAGGCTGCTTTTTGGTGCATTTGAAGAGGTACCAAAAGTTACCACCTGAATGCGGCAAGTCTTTATCAATTATGGCGGTCTGTTTGAATTGCCTTGTACAACTCGGTCAACAGATGAATCGGAGTTATCAGTTTCCCCAAACGCTACATTTGCTCCTCGACTCACCTCCCTTCGTCACAGCCTGAGGAATTGCTAACACAACCCAAATACATACAATGCTAGTGTTTTAATTTCAAACAACAAAAATTTGATAAAACTGCAATGGAATATGCTACCAGTATAACATCCACATATTTCCCTATTTCCCTTGTTATTTAAATAGATGAGGAGCAGCAAAGTTAGACAGTCATTAACTTGTAGCCTAGAGGTAATGGAAAGACTTGAGATAACAATATTTAGCCTCGAATTCTACTAGCAACTTTCATATTGTCATGGTTGCAGGACTAAATATGAACATTACTGACATCTACAGTGTCTTAAATATTGATTAAAAATGCATGTCAATGTAAACGAGTTATGGACTTAATAGATGCCAAGAACTGTGATGCTGCAATCTCTGTCTTGACATATGAATTCATATATTTGTCCTAATGAGTTTCACATTGAAGTCTCATTAAAGTGTTCTTGAGAAATAACTAACAGACCTATTTACGTTAATGAAATGCTCATGCCAAAAGGTTCTTTTATGTACACTCTAGGTAGCTTCTTGCTTAGAAGATGAAAAAATACCATTAAATAAAAAAAGAGTCATTAAAATATCTGTTGTATCTGGCAACAAGCTTGTGACGCAGTCTGTCTGCACCCTATAGTGCCATCAAGGCATAATTATTTTTCCAAATTGTATCGGAGTTTGTCAAAATGCAGTTAGAGGTGCTTTGCTGTTTAAAAACATTTTAAATGTTCTTGGTAATACTGCTTACACAGCTTTAAAATACTCTCCACTCGTGTGGAAAATTAAGACAGTACAAGGGCAAAGTAAGAGACCAAGTTCTCCTTGAAAAAGCAGACAAAGTGTTTTTGAACGCAACGAATGACAAACAGCTTGGGAGCTGCTCACACCCTGAAACAGTCACTGTTTTATGGGCTACATGCAGCAACACCTTTTAATTGACATGCTTACAAGGGGCACGCTACAGTGTCTGAGACTCGTCCACCCACGCAGAGCTCCAACAGAATTGTAGCAGGAGAATGGGAACTCCAAGTGTCTGCAACTGGAAGGCACTGCTCACTTTCAGAAATTTAGTAATGTAAGTGGAGACTTCTTCCCCTCAGAAAAGTGTGCCATACAGAGCAGTGCTGGGGAGAAGAGATGGTTAAAAAGAAAAAAAAAGAGGAAAAAAAAAAGCCAAAATTGTGTAAATAATTTGTGTATTAGTATACCACAGTTGTTGCATTTATCCATCGGCATTCAAAAACATCTGGGACAGCATCTTAAAGTAAACAATGTTCACAAGGCCATCTGGACAAAACTGCAGGCAAAAATTAAAGCATAAGCATATGGAAAAGCAGATTTTTCTCTTCCCTTTAGCAGTACAGGATGACAAATGTCAAACCTAGATCTGTCCACGCTTCACTGTGCTATGCTTTGCAGCACCACCTGGCTCTCCTTGCACAGCCACCAAATATGGACAGCACTGCCACAGCGGACCATATCTGCAGGGCAAACTCGACAAAAGCATTTCACTTCATGGTTAAATGGCAGCTTCACACAAGTAGCAAGGTTCCATTTGCTGAACCTTACATATAAATTATTTAAGGGAGGGAAAACAAAGCCGAAGCATCCAGCTTTGCGGTAAGAGCTGGATGAATATGCAATTATAAAACACAATAAATGAGAACCAGACATCCAATTGCCACAAAGCTGGATAATTAGTATAGGGATCAGAAGAAGCAGTAATAAATTAAGAAAAGGCCTCCACGTTGTTACTGAAGTCTAGGAACCTCCTTTCATTCCGAAGGTTTTAATTACCTCCTCTTGATTTTTTAATAATTTTACAAACAAAATCCATGTGACATTCTACTAGGTTTTTCGTATCTCTGAAAAAGTCTTGACAGAAAAGTGTTGCTTTGCCATTCCAAACAGATATTTTTAAGGACACGTACAGAGCCAGAGGATGGACAGCAGTTTTTAATTTAACTCTGCTCAGTGTCCCCAGCTCAGTGACAAATGACAGACAGGCCTGAAGCTGAATGTTTAGTTGACATGTGAAGAGTTGGTCAGTCTTAATAGAAGATGCTGGTAATGACTGTGATAGCTAATACTTCTACAGATTGGGGCTGGAGGGTCCTTCTGCAAGATTAACCCAAGGCTACAAGCATGTTATTAATCAAAAGGCTAATATGTAATTTTTTAAAGTGAATTTGCACTGAACTGTTTCATGGACTCTTGCCAACTCAATCTTGCAACCCTGTAATGTTTTAACAGGCATGCTTTTGGATATGAAAAGTGACTTTTAAGCCAGCACAGACACAACAAGGGCCCCAGCGGAAGGATTCCATCGAAATGGCTGTCATCTGCTGCTGCCCACAAGGGCCTTCAGCTCCTGGCGAAACAGGAGAAAAGAAGTAGTCCAAGCCATCCATCCGCATGCAGTAATACCTGTTATAAAGGACCTCGTTAATGTTAAAAAGAGCAAGGTGGGTGAAAAGCACAAAAGTAATTAAATTCGTAGATTGATTTCTGTCCGTAGTTCACTATTACATCTTTTAGAAGGGTTCACATGGTGACCCTCAACTTCTCTGCCCTTCTCGGGCACCGTGGACATCAGCCCCAGGCAGGCCTGTCCCTCCACAGCGGGGACCGCGGATCCGACTGTGACTGTTTCGGGGCTCACGCATTCAGACTACGCCTCTCCATCAGACTCCTTCTGCAGTTTTGTTGTAGAGGTGGCCTTTCTAATCCAGTCACGTAGGGAAAACTCTCACCCAGGTTGTGCGTTGATCACCACCCCCCCCGACTCCCTGGACAAAGCGTATGTGGCTGCAGGGACGCCCTGCCGGAGCACTCACTCCAGAGGCCAAGACCCATTGCCCAGCTCTCCGTCCGACTCGTCACACCCTACCGACCACCTCGTGCTCGGCAAAGCTTCCCCACGTCACCCTGCTCTCCCCTGTGCCGGCAAAGCCCCTTCCCACCAGACCCACAGGAAAGAGGACAGCAGTCAGAGACGGCTCCTCTGCTACAGCTCTTGCCTGCAGTGCACAATTTCCTTGCCACTCTTTTCTTCAGCTTTTTTTACCTACTTCTGCTCACCTGTAGTCTTGTCTCGTAAGCTCTCTGGAGGCAGGGGACATCGTTTTGTCCCACAGCTGCACAGCACCGGCCTCATGGGTGTGCGACTGAGATTCCTAACCCAACGTTAACACAGGCAATGATTCACTCCATGAATCAGAGCAAGCCACCGGACCAGGTGTCCAAAGGCACACGATGCTGACACATTCACTTGCAAAAGACGTTCAAAAATCTTATTGCAGGTTCCCTATCAATTTGTTTTGCCAGTATTTCAAACATTCGCAGCGCACACGGACTTCTGTGCCGTCCTTGCTGAAACTGAGCTGTGCCTGGGGCTGCAGATGGTATGCAAGCAAAAAGATAAATGACATCCAATTTTTCTTTCAGCCAGGGGAGTAAGCATTTTTGCTCATCTTTTCAATGCAACTTTTTTTTTTTTTTTAAATGAAAAATGAGGGTTGCAGGAATGTGCAATTTTATTCCAAGGTCAAGCCCTTTCTATTGAATACAACTCTGGTACTTCAGCTGAAGGTCTTCACAGTAAAAGCAAGGTTAATAGATTGCCTTTCTTTTACCAAGTTCTCATCATACTGTATTATGAAATGCTACTAAATTGTCTGGCACTCCTTTTTTATTTAAAAAATTTGTATTTTTTTTTTCCAACACTGTACAACAATGAGAATCTAAGCCTTAGAAAAACAGCACGGTTCTCTTCTGAAATGGTCACTAGCCTTACATTTCAAAAGGCCAGTTTCTCTTGCAGCGTTACAATCCTACCAAATTAAAGATTACAAACTGCAATTTTATTTCTCTGATTCTGCCAGAACATTATAAACTAAAAAACATGTCTGTACAGTGTGAAAGAGCAAGTTATTCAAGCACCAGTTTTGATCCTATACTCTCAGATGACTTGTGCTACACCTCACAAGTAAATAAGTATGTGGACAGGAAAGGGAAGAATCCGTGGATAAAAATGACAGAACATCTAAAAAATTTTTTGCCAATGATTCAGTTTTCATTTCTTTGCAACGTGTATAATTAACAGCAGCCCTTAACAAGTAAGTAAACTTGAAAGAAAATTTATGACCGACAACAGAAATGTCTTTTTGCTGAAGTGTATCTCAGATTTAGGGAATCAACATATTCTGCTTTATTCTGCTAGTTAATTTTATTTTTAAGTAGATAGAATGGACTTATATGACTTCAAGCTCCAAACTACATGTAGTGAAAATCAGTTATGAAAGAATGCAATTATTTTTTTCAGTGCGATCCTTTGTCAACTGCTAATATCAACAAATGCAAATCTGAAAAGTTATTCATCATACTATTTGTTTTTCCATACAAGTTAATACCTATTACCTGTAATGTAAAATTATATCTTTTTTAATCTTTGTTTTACATCATTTATATCCATTAAAATAGAAATCAAGTTTCTAACTTTCACCTATTGGCAAATCTGGGCAGCTGAACTTACTAGCAAAATCTCATTCCTCTGCTTGACCTTCCCAACAATAAATTTAACTACAAAAATTAAGAATAAATATTCTTCCTTCCCATTCTATTGCCACACAAACCAATTTAATTAACTGCTCTATAAAAAAATTGAGTACGCAATCTTACGTCTCCACCGATGTCTAATTTGGCTTTCGTAAAGGAAAATACGCATAATATTCACTTTTAAGACTGCAAAACAATTTATTTTCTCCAGCAAATGAGCAGACACGCAGATCGCAATGTCTCAGCATGGTTTCTGTGTACTACATGTGCATTATGTCCATGTGAAGCTCACAAGTGTGCCACACGGACAATACTGCACCTGCCTTTCTGTGAAAATCATCATGGCCTGCTAACCTTTTCCACAAAACAAATTTCTGGGTGGTACACCCTAGAAAGCAATCTTGCTTTATTCTTCCATCTTGTGCCCAACATGACCTCTTAACCAAACAGACTCCTCAAAAAAAAAAAAAAAAAAAAAAGGAAAAAGAAACAAAACAAAAAAAAAAACAACAGGCATTGCTGGGTACAACAAACCATAGGATCAGATGCGAAAATCACACAGCTGCAAGCATTCTTTTGGGAACCCAGCACTGGGATTTATCTCAATCGCTTAATGTAATTACAAAAGTCAGTCATGTAGTAGTAATGTAATTTGCACATTTTTACAGCTGAAGTGAAGTTGAATCTTTATGAGAGGCCGAATGAAAAGCAGGGATCCTGCTGCCACACTATTCCACCACATTAGTACCAAATGACAAGCATTTTGCTTTTGTTTATTTTCCAAGATGCATTAATTAGGAAATCTATATAACCTTCCCTTACATGTTTAAGCTGATTATTTTATCTTTAAATGACTCCTGCACTTTTAAGAACCAAAAAAAACCTAGCAGCCCTCATCTGTTACTTATATCCATGTTCATACTGCATTTCTGCAGAAATTTCTACACAATGCTATTTGAATTTTAATGATGCACCATGCCAACCAGTTGTTACAACAGAAAGAAATCCAGACATAAGATGAATTGTTGTTACGGTGCCACATTCTGATATGAAATTAAGTGTCTTCACTTTGGCTGCTTTTTTAGGAAGAAACAGAAAAGCAATGGGAAAAAAGCACAAGATTGATTTTTAAGTGAGAAAGATGAACTATTAATTGTCAGTTTTACACTACTTGTTTCTCACGAGTTATTTTTCATTTATTTAAGATTAGTTTATGTTTTTTAATGCCTGAATAAACAACATTTAAAAAACTAAGCCAACTAATAATTTAAAGGATGACAGTTACACTGAAAATATCACTGTAACATGAAACAAAATGCTACACATAAAAAAACCAAAAGATAAGTTATCAATAGTAGAGTTGACTTTCACTGTTATACTTGGTGTCCTTTGTGTTCTGGACAACAGCATGAACTACATTTCAATTTCAGATTTTATTTTTAAAAAATCCTTAAAGGCAGTCTAATTTAAAGAAAAGAAAAAATCTTACTTAAGTTACATTTCTTTAGGGGAAGTACCAACTGTGTCAGCCCAAGTATTTGACATAAAACAGAAAAGGCATTGCTGTCACAGTTATCAAAGTGAAACAAGAATGCCAACTCCAGTTGGGAATTCCCTCTCACGTATACCACTTATTTATCAATACACAGCTGTTTCCCAGCCTCTTCCAGCCCAGAGCAACAGACCATGCCAGGCAAACAGGTTTTTCCTCTTTTCCTTGCCACTCAAGAAAACCCAACAAATCATTTTGGGGCCAACATTCCCAGAGGTCTCAAGAAGGGGATCCAAACTGCTCAGCACAGCCATACTTTGGCACGTGGAGAGGCTCGCAGACTTCCACCTTTACAACATTCGTGGAAGTGTACACACATGCTTTTTGCGTGAATACAAGCTCGCACTTGAGCCTCAGCCCTTTCCCAGCATGGAGCAGGAGACACGACTGCCCTGCAGGAGCAACCTCCGCATGCTGAGACCTCTTGCTGCCGAGGCAGCTGCGCATGTCTTGCAAGGCTTGCACATGACTTCGGATATTTTGAAGTTTCACAAATTAAGAATCTAAACCATGAAGCACAGAGATGTATCACTCAGAAAGTCTTATCCAGCAGTACAAAACCAGGATGAAATTGTTTCCATTAAATTAACCGAAACAAACACTACAGCATTTTCATCTGCAAGCAAGCTGCAACACCGATTTATTACATGTAAACTTGAAACTGAAGCTGTGAACAAAAGTGAAATCACATACTGTATTTTCATTGCTCCAAGCAAAAAGATGCAAAAAGTAGCAATTTATTAATTTATTACAATTGAATAATTTAACATACAACTTGTGACTAGATCAAAATATAAAATATGTATTTCTGAGTGGCCCTTCATTTTTTTCCCCTCAAAAAATATTTAACACCTCTTAAAACGAGGAGGATTTATGCACATGCAGCTAGGGGAATACCTAGTCTAATTCAGTAAGGCAATTCTTTTCCACTCTTACTTCTAACCAGTTGATTATCTCTGCTAAAAACTGCAACCAATTGTTTTAAAAATTTACTTAAGCTGGTTTTTGTGAAGAAAATCTGGAATCTGATACACTCGCTAAGTCACAAGCCAGAAATGCTACCGAGTGTGTTACAGCAGGGATAAATACCATCAACATTATCAAGAGTATACAGTTGAGAGCCACACATACAAAGTTCTATCTACTATTAAACATATTTAGAAGATATAGTAGGCTCCTAACCTAAGAAAACAATTTAATACTATTTTCTATTAATAGAAATGAGCGTTCTATCAGTTAAAACCCAGTAACATAAATGAACAGAAAGCATTACATCCAACAACAGATTACTAGAAAATCCACTTAAACAAATTTAATTAACTGTGGAAAACAAATTTAAATCAGAAAAATTTTAAGATGTGAGACATCCACACTAGGAAAATTCAATTCATTTATGCTTTTATATAGTTTTTCTGCATTAATTTATATGGCATCTTATTTAAGGTAACATCTTCTCTACAATAAACTTTCTTCATTAAAGACAAAATTTGGAAAAACTGTCCTACAGTGCCCAAAATATTTTTAAAATGTAATCATACTGAAGAAAAAAAATGACATTATGTTTTGACAGGCATTACTTGCCCAAGTAATTGTGCAACTACAAACTGCGTTATACTCACATTATACATAATTTTTCAATTCTTTAACATGACTCAAAATTGGAAATGCTCATTTTTAGAGACAGTACATTACAGATGTCTCCAGATAAAAACTATTTGTGTAAACTTACTTGGTTCAGCCCTGGAACCATGTTTTTGAAGAAAGTCAACTATCTGAGCCAAAACTTTTTTGTTGCAATGTGTTGACAGCTCTTCATCACATTCATAACACCTAAACAGAAGAAGAAACGAACTGGAATTCAGGATATCTGGATGCACCTCCCAGCTCTAACAAACCTCTCTAACAACCGTACATAAATTACTTAAGCTCTAGGTTTCAATTTTTCACACTAAAAAGAGTAATAAAATTGAATTTTCTCATATATGCTCTTCTATAGATCAGTCCCAATTCAGCACGATACTTACAGATTTAAATAATCTCAGTTTATAGTCCTGCAAATAATCATATAGAAACAAGCAGGAAGGACAAACTTCTATAACCAACCAACTCTGTACAGAACACAATGGACTCGAACTTCTATCTTAGTATTGATTTGTGACACCTCTGAGAGTCCTAACAACAAACTAGTTTTCTCTCCACAAAGCCTGCCTTTCCTCTTTATATTCACTTTATCTGTCAGAATCATTCTTAATCATGAGAAGACACTGCTTTAAGTTATGAGTAGTCCTTACATACAAGCATACACAAACACCTGCATACTCACCATATGATCCATGTGCTGAGGTTGATAACAATGCAATGAGGTTCTGTGCGTGCTGTTTGGAAGTGTTTCAGAGAATGCTGGCCTTCTGAGTTCTTACTACATCCCTAAATACAGAAACATTGACACAGTAAGGGGAAAGAAGGGAAGTAGGAAAAGACTATATTATTAGTAAATAAACTACAAAAACTTCACTTTTCAAAATCAGACAGAAAGCTATAGCAACCTAAATACTCATTTAGCATTTTCAAGGACTGAGAGGGTTTAACGTTCTTTATAATCCAATATTATAAAGATATCAGTTGAGGTTGTTTTTTTTTTAAATGAACACATTTTCTTTTTACTAATAAAGGATAACCAATGACAATACAAAACCAAAATCTCATCTTTTCTACTTGGAAAAATCAGTTGAAAGTACAGAAAATATATTGTTTGTTTTAACTTAATAGAAATCATTCCTAGCTTTTAATAAGTATTGAATAAATACCATTAGACAGAAAATAATGCCATTCACAAAACTAAGAATTCTCTAAAAAAATGTGAATGACATGACTATATAGCATATTTGGTCCACAGAACATCAAAGGAAAAGACAGCATAGGTAACCCTCACTGCTCAGGAATGCCAAATACATTCCAGACAGCAAATGTGAAAGGTACATAAATTGTTTTGTACTAAAAAGCTATACAGAACACACCATTTATGCACAGCAACTTTGAGAGAAAGCACTTGCAATTTTTCAAGTATCTACAGAGTGGGACCTAGAAGATTCTGACTGGTCTCTGAATGAGGCATGAGTTTTGGAGGCTACTAACAGCATATACATGAAAAAGCACACAGAGTTAACTCCTTTTAAAAGCCCTTCTTAACTACAAATTTTCAGAAACAAGATATATGAGTTGAGCCCTCCTCAGATCTAGTTAACTATCTTCTGAAGCCTGCAAATACCATGTTTCTTTGCTGGTAGGAGCGGGCTTCTGTCCTTACTATAGTAAGACCTACTGAAAGTCTAAGAAAATTGTGAAATGCTTTGTTCAGGCAACTATTAGCTGAACCAAGCGTGACATTGCCTGTAAACTGAATTTTTCTGCATCAGGCTTTACTTCACTCGCAGGGCAGAAACCTGTGCATGCCCATGGGGTCAGGACCTGCCATTTTAAACTCTGAGGCCACGATTTGACATTATAACTGATCCAATCTAATGGCTAGCTGCCACAAAAAACAGCATTCTCATTCCAGCACGGTCCTTCCTCCCTGATTTCAATCAAATCTAGCAATTGAGTGTCCACATACAAGTTGATTCAGCAATATACATATTTGTTTTTTCATTCATTTGTATTTGTGGGATCTTCTGCCAGATGAACCAGATGAACAGATGCATTTTGCAACCACACAGTTCTGGAGCCAATTCTCTGTAAGTGGCAAGAGCATGCAGATGAAGAACAGAGAAAAGGCAGGACCATTACTTACTACTTGTGATGCCAAACCTCACCATAACACATAAAGCTAACCCAAAACATTGCTGAAAACAAGACAAGAAGAAAGTAAGGCCACATCCCACTCCACTGAAGAAGCTGAAGCATGGACTCTCACAACTAAGCACTTACGTCACACTGTTTCACTGAAGGTACTGAAGTCATACCCTTTAGAAAATCAGGGCTGATCCACCTCTGTAAATTTACATATGCTTACCTGAGAGCCACATTTGAGACACAGCCATATGTCTGAAGGTGCCACAGGCTCACCATCACTCATCCGCCTCTCCTTCAGACATTCTGCACATATTGACCAGACGCTCTGAGCTACTGCTCTCTTCACATGATGCACATCCACTGCTTGGCTCACGTGCTGGCAGGTTAAGCCTAGAGAAAACAACACATATTCACTTTCACCCATTAGAAATAATGGCTATGAAAGGGAGCACATGTACACTGAAAGAGCAGAGTCTTCAATGAATTCAGCATTAGGAAAAAAAAAAAGCAAAGGACTAAAATAGGAAAAATCACCCAGCTGCTCCCCATTTACTGAATTTTTTGAAGGATCTATTTCAGTCTTTCTATAATGAAAATCCTTTTCAAGTCAATAAACACCACCTCTTAAAAACAGGCAAACTACTTTGTACAAAAGTAATCCTTGTACTTTTGTACGAAATTCATTTCCCTGCTTTTTGGTGTGTTTTTTTGTCAACAGTAAGATACTACATAAATCTATTTTTGCATATAACACCACAGGCAGTTGACCTCCTTTTCAATCCATAAAGAAAGATTTTCAAATACCCATGCATCCCTACTACAACTGCCCGTTCTGAACACAAGTATCAACCACCATTCTTCTCAGTCATATTTTTTTGCACAAATTCCACTATACTATCACAGAATAACCTAGGTTTGAAGGAACCTCTGAAGGCCATCTTGTCCAAACCCTTACTCAAAGCAGGGCCAAATACAAATTTAGATCTGGCTGCTGATGGCTTTGTTCAGTTGAGTGTTGAATATCTTCCAGGACAGAGGTTTCACCAACTCACTAGAAAATCTGTTTTCTGTCTGACCATCCTCAGGGTGAAAATAAAATAAATTTCCTCATACCTAGCGAAATTTTCCTTGCCCTACCTTTTGTCTGTTGCCTTTAGTCCTTTCATTGTAGACCTCCTAGAAGAGTCTGGCTCTGCCTTCTCTATAACCACCTATCAGACAAAGAAAGAAACTATACTTTCACTCCTTTGGCTAAACAAAGCTCTTCCCTTCAGCCCCTCTTCACACATCATGTTCTCAATCTCCTTAACAACATAGAGGGGGTGACCCACTGCTGGACTCACTCCAACAAGTCAATGTCTTTCTTGTAACAGGGAGCCCACAACTGGACTCAGTACTCCAGATGAAGTCTCACAAGTGCTGAAAAGATGGAAAGAATCACGTACCTTGCCCTCTGCTCTAGTTAATACAGTCCAGCACACAGCAGGCACAAGCCACACCGCCTTGCTTTTACTCAGTGCATGCACTAGGACCCCCAGGACCTTTTCTGCAAAGCTGCTTTGAAGCCATTGATTCCCACTCTGTAATTGCATGTAGTTATTTTGGCCCAGGTGCCGAACTCTCCACTTGCCTTTATTGAACTCCGAGAAGTTTCTGCCAACCCATTTCTCCAGCCAGTCTAGGTCACTCTCAATGGCAGACCTACCCTCCAGCATACCAGCTGCTCTCCTCAGTTTGTTGTCATGAAGATGACAGAGCGTAGTCTCACAATGACATCACGCAGCTCTCTCAGCATCTTCAGATGCATCCCATCTGATCCCATGGACTTGTGCAAGTCCAGTTTGCTTAACAACTCTCAGTCATCTTCTACTCTGGACAATGCTTAAATCCCAGAGTCTGCCACTAGGCTCAGGGACCAGGGAGGACCAAGTGCAGAGCTTACATAGAGGCAAAGGAAGGATTGAGTTCCTCGGCCCTTTCCCATGTCCTGTGTCCCTAGGTCCCCTGCCCCTTCAAGCAGCAGGTTTGCACTTGCCTTAGCCTTAAGTATTCATAGTCACAGTATCCATACAAGCCCATCTTACCCTTCACACCTCTCACTAGATTCAACTCTAACTGAGGCTGGCTTACCTAATCCCATCCCTGCATACTCAGGGCCCCTGCAAGGGCAGCCCAAACCTGCCTTCAACCCTCTCTGCCCTTCCTTTTTGCCTCTGAGCTCAGCTGGAAGCTCCCCGTTCAGCCAAGCAGCGTCCTGCCACACATGCTTGACCTTCCACGCATGGGAAAGGACCATTCTCCTGCTTTGAAGAGGCTGTCATTGAAGATCAACCAACTCTCCAGCCCTTCGGGGCAATCATGTAGTGTAACAACGAATCATGTCATAAGCACTTGACTGAGGATATTTCCGTTACAAATTCAAACACGAAAAGTATTTCATGGTACCACTGATTTGTGGTTTTCATCAGTCAACATGGAAGTTACTAGCCCTCAACCTCAGGGCCAAACATCACCTAATGCATTTACCTGAAATATCATCTGAAGAGTCCTCATCCTGCGGCCTGTTAGGCCTTTTGCTTCTCTTTGGTTTCTCGGGGTTGGCTCTTGATGGATCTTTCACCCGCATCTGTTACCTACTGGGAAAGAGAAACAGAGGTTGCTGTATTGTCTAAATGCTTCATCAAATGTAGCGAGTTTGAACTCTAAAAGCATGACATCAAATCACATAACCAAACCTCATGAACAGTTTTAGGCTTTGACTAATGTCAGCTATTGTGTAACAAGGAGCATGAAGGTGTCGGGAATGAACTCTCAGGAATGCCGCAAGATCAGTTACTTACGCTACATGACATTATGAATTGTATGCATAGCTACAGGGGACACACACTTCCAGGCAGTGGTATTAAATATTTGAGATACCGAGATTTGCTTTATTTTCGTTATTGTAAAGTGAACTACTACAGAGCTCCAGCCATACCTTACCAGAAAAACTTCATCAAAATAAAAGTTTCTCTTCCTTACCATATCTCCCTTAGGAAAGGTTTCGGTCACCATTTACCCTTGCACATTCCCCAAAAGCTTTTGAGCAATTTCAAACACTTTAATAAAATACAAAAGTCTTTCAAATCTCATTAAAGTGTCCTCTCCTATGAGTGAGGACAGACTGGAGTGCAAGCTGGCCCCTCTACTAAAGATCAGAGAATCCATACAGATGAAGTCTCTCATAGGAAATTTGGGTCATTAATCAAGGAGTCCTATGAGGAACAGAATTAAAGCACAAATATTTGCCACTGAACTTTAAAAAAAAAATCCTCAAAGATTTCAGCACACCAGTCATTTAATCAAAATCCAAATACTGTGCCTCACACAAACAGCTTCTGAGGCTTAGTTTACAGGTTGTCTTTTAACAATGTGCTTTATAAAAACAAATTTATGTTTTCATATACAAAGCATATAAGACAGTCAAATATTCATACATTGCAAACCTGTGAGCCATTCTATTTAGAAAAAAAATGATGCCTTGTTGTGTACCACAAACAGGTTAATAATGTCACCCGAGCCACCAGTACCAAACATTTTCAACTGTGCTACCTCATGTATGTATAGGAAACCTCTAAAATGCCCTACATTTGGGAACAGCAAAAGATATATTCTTGCTACAGATCAAGTAAATAAGTTTGCCAAAGTTTAAAAAGTTTGTCTACCTAAGTTTTTAAATCTTCTCTGTAGATGCATTTAGACCTTTGTACTGCTGAAGCTCTGAAAGACATGGGAATTGACCTGTATACTGAACTCAATATTCCCTCTCTTATCCATTAAGGCAATCAGCAGAACAGTCATCAATATCAATACTAGAGCACCACCATCACTGGTATCTGAATAGCCTTCACTGAAGTGAAGCAGGCAATCTGTACCTCAGAGCTCCTGTTCCAGGGTCCTACAGATCTGGACAGATGTCTCTGCATCTGCCACACATACTGCTAGTGCTGGAGGTTTTCTGCATGAACGTATCAATTAGAGATTTACTTTGGACAAGTTGAATTTCTGCAGAGCATGAAAGAAACCTTTACTCTCTGCTTCCTTGCATCAACGGCTTCATGTCTCCTCAGCCTTCCAAAATGTACTTCATTTTTTGCAGAATGCTACATTTACATAGTCATCAGTTTATACTATATTAAATATCATGATGTTCTTAAATTATAGGTTTCAAAATTTCCTGTACTTAAGGGTATAAAGCTTCAAATGCTTAGACATGCAAGTGAACCATACCACTGAACTCAGCGTTGCTGATTTTGTAGGTTCGCAATTCATGTTCATACAGTAAGAAAGATCTAAATATTCCAGCTCTTGACTATTTATATTCAACAAATGTTAGCACGCCTAAAGTACATCAACAGCCATGCATCACGGTGTCCCTACAACATGAAAAGGTGCTTCAGACCCAAACAACTTCAACTGTGTACTTCTGCCTTGGCACCTTATCATATATACCCAAGCTTCATGTGAAACTACCCATCACCACTTGTCGCACTGCTGCTTAACTGAGCACAAGATTCATCAGGACATTCATCAAACAGTAAGGCCAATACAGCTGCTGTTAGAAAACCCATGATTTTACACTAAATTATGTAAAGAGTCAATAGCAAAGGCAGAAAAATGTCCTCCCTAAAGGAACGTAGTTGTGTTTAGGTTATTCAACATTGACATAAACTATCTACGAGTTCATTTCAGCATAACAATTTTTATCTCTTTGGACAGATTATGTAAGACTGTCCAAACCACAGAATTTCACCCAAATGAAAGTCATGTTCCTATCAGTACATTTTGAGAGCTCAGATAACTTCATGAAAGAACAATTATGGGCCCAACCAGCTGAAATACAAGCAAGTCTTTACCACCTGTGAAATCCTGTGGACTCTAGGCCAGGCGATATGATCCAGATCGGAGCATGCACAGCCCACTGCTGAACCCACTCTCTAGGGTCCTTCAGGACACGTGGAAAACACAAAGTGTCAGCTGGTACCCACAATGACTGAAAACATGGCATTCCTAGCCCAACATAATCAACATGGCATTAGAAATGAACACTGGCATAAGAAACCGGCATTCACACTGCAGGTTTGGGAACCCACCGAGCAACCCAGAGACTTTTCAGTCTTCTTTCAGTAAGAGCAGGCAGAACAAAGATAGCACGGACCATTAGATTAATCAGTTTTCATGAACACACATAGAGACAGGCATCCATCAGACAATGTTTACTGACCTGTGAGCTCTCGGAAAAGCCACAGCATATCAAGGACCTAGTCAGCCAGGGTTTGTGCCTGATTTTGAAAAGCATGTAAGTGGGATGAAAGGGTAAGAGCAACGAGCTACTCAGCACGCATCTACGATGCAAGTAGCACAGTATATATGCAGTACTATCTGCCCTTTTCCAGTATATTTGGGGACAGAAAACATTACAAGTAAAAGGTCTCATTTAATAATTAAAAACACGATCAACATTTCAAAATCAAAACGTTTATGCCAGGAATTTGATTATTATATTTAATTGAGATAAACAAGGAAGAAACCTAAAGGTGCTTCAGAAATTACTTCTCAGAAATATTTCAGTTTATGGGAGATAAAAGGTTGAGATTTTATTGGAATGAAAACCCTGAACAAACATAGGCCCAAGAAAGCATAAAATACAGTTACGAAAAAAGCAAGACACATTCTGTAGGTTTCTGTTGACCATAGGCACAAGCCATTCATGAAAAGCAGGCAGAGGAGAAATTAATAATTTACACAAAAAGAACTTCATACACTGAAGATTAAAAACCGTGGCAATATTCCCATGATTTGCCTCTTTCCAACCCATTCTCCTATTTTTTTAGTATGTTCAATGAGTAACTTGTGGCTACAGCCGTCAACTGTGGAGTGTCCTACAGGAGACAGACTCTCCCTCTTTCCCTATACAGAAAGAAGTCTCCATGAATCCTTGCCTGGAAGTTTCTTTCTGTGATGGAAAAACAAATATGGTAAGTTTTTCATTTTGTATACACAAAATCAAGTCACAGTGCAAATGATACTTGACCAATTAATCTGACAAATAAAAAAACCCTGATTTTTGTGGTAGAAAAAGCTGCGTTCAGAGGGTATGTTAGCTCCACCCTGATCTTTATTTGGCACACAGTAAAAATCTTAAGTAGAAATTATGCAGTTTCATGGGGAAAAAACTAAAAATAGAAACAGCTAAATCTCTTCCTTTTAAACAACGATTTCATAGAAAACTAAGAAATAGTCCTTGCCAAACGTGTTCAGATTCTTTGAGCTCAGCATACAAGAGTTTGAAGTGTAATCATCATCACTTGCTATTCTCGGTTTACTTTTTATTTCTTAAAAGACTCCTAATGCCAGTCTACCTACAAAAAGCTGATTAAGATCAAAAGCTCCTCACTACAACTGCTCGTTTCCACCTTTCTAGAAAGAACAAACCACTTCAAAAGCAGCAGAATGATCTGCCTACCTAATTTTAAAAACTTCAGATTTGACAAAGTGCCAGAAATCAACATGCTAAATTTGTTAAGTTAAATCTAAGGTATGCCTAGACTATTTTAAATGTAAGGTATGCCAGAAATAGTCTATATTTAACAGCATTAATATTTCTATATTTAGAAATGCACCCTCTTCATAAAGTATCTATTTAGAAACCAAAAAGAGCTAGATGTAGTTCCCAAAACAAATGTTATTGTTAAGAATTTTATATTTTACTGGAACCCTGTAGAGGTAGGACCAATAAAAGATATGAGGCTAGCATGAACTAGAATTCACTTTTCTTTTGGGGGAAAAAAAAAAACCAAACACAAAAAAACCAAAGCAAAACCAAACAGGTCATTCCTCTTCACAGCATCTTTATGTGAGAGAGGTGGAGAAGCAAACTATGTCTTCACTGTCTAGACACCCCAAAACCTATTCCTGTCTCATCATCTTGCACTCCTTACTTAGAGGTTGAGTGCCTCCTCCTACAATGTCTACAGCTCACTTGCTAAATTTTGAAATGTGCCACCTTAGTGAATTTTCCCATGCAGTACCTTCACTATGATGCTTATAAGAAATGCAAACCAGATCACCAGTATGTTAGAGAAATAACCTGCCACACTGACTACTACCACATCACTGCTTCCATCTGCCAAGATCCACTTTTTCCCTCCTCACATAATTAGGGTGCCAGCTCTTTCAGACAAGTGCCACATTTTTGTTCTTACCTGTGTAATACCTATCACAACATTTTTCCTGATTCTTGATTAATCAGGAGGATTACAGTTGCATTACTAGAACACAAACAAGATTAAAATGGTATAATAACCACCAGCTCATCTAAACATACTTACCCTATGCAATATAGCCAAGTGAGTCTACAGATAGTCTCCAGGTACTATTTTGGATACAGGTAAGACTCTCCCAGTTGGACTGCCTATTAACTGTGAAACCAGTATTGTTAATTATTTCATCAGTGAGCACCTGAATTCAAAGAAGCTGGGGCAAATACATTTACCTCAGTCCCTCAATTCATCTGAGGTATCCTAAATTCCAGCTGTCTGACCACTTGTAGTAAACTTCCAAGTTAAAATGATACCATTTTATGTCGCTAACGCGAAGAACCCCCCTGTATCGCACTGAAAAGGCACAGCACGCACTGAACACAGTGAAAAATTCGCACTTTCATGTAACTTAACAGAACTGTCCAGCTGTCAACAGCAGCCTAGCACCAAAGCAAGGGGCTGAGGAACAGCACAGATGTGCAGATTAAGTCCAAAGGCCAAGATACTCCGTAGCACATCTGTGAAGGGTCTTTATGAACTGTCAGAGTACAGAAAGAAGAGCCTTGTACGGCTCAGTAATGCCAGATCCTCTGCAGAACTGCTACATGTTTTGATGTAAGCTGCAAGTTGATATATTTTGGACATCTGTTCTGAGCGTTACCTGTGGCATTTTGGCTTGCTCGCTGCTAGATCAAATGTCACCCAATCAGAGCAAGAACCGCATCCATCACAGTTAGCAACTGGGCAGTGTCACCCATCAGCGGGCCAGGAGGCTCAGCGCCCTGACAGCCAACGAAACCTTTGCGGCAAACAAGCCCCCGCTGCCTGCTAGAGCAGTAAAAGGACCAGAACTGCTGACTGGTAGTGGCAGCAACACTTCTTCCCCTGGAAAATGTCATCTGAAATTCTGAAAGTGTCATCTCCAAGATTTCCTAGCCCAAAGGCACATCACACATCCTACACCGTCACTGGAGCTCAAACGCCAATCCTGACATTATATTACAGTCCTAAGAGGGTGAGACACTGATGCACTTTTTGCGTGAGGAGTGCGACGGAGCCTTTGGATCACTACATACAACTTTCCAAGTGACAGTAAAAATCCCATGGCATTTCTCACTTTTATTAATCCTTTTTATCCAACTGCCCACGCTAAACATGTTCTGTCAACGTTCATGTTTGCATCCTGCACAATCTCCCTCAGATTTCCTACTGAAACCCACTTGCCACTGAAAAAATACTTCTAAGGATGAACAGAAACCAGATGTGTCCAGGGACAAGAATGAAACGACCCTGTAACTGGGTTTATGAATAAAGTAAATTAAAGGATTGAATGGGTAAAAGGAGTAGTATTTGATGACATATTTTTGCCAGTACCTTATAGCAAAGGTCTTATGGAGAATTTCAATATCCAACTTCATAAAGCAAATCACAACTTTTGCTTGTGTTCTCCATCCCACCTTAAATGTATTTTTAAAAAAATATGAACACACCAAGAGGGAAAAACATCTGGATAGGTGCATTCATGGTCTAACATGGATTTTCTACAAATTCATGCTTTAAAAAGCAAAACACGTAAGTACCATAAAAAAGGCCATGGCTTGTAACTAATGATGTTGGCCCGCAAGGGAAAACTTTCTATCTGAAAAGGCAGTCATATGACAGGACTGACAGACTATGCACTCACGTGATATGAACACTGATGTAACAGTGCCATCACCACAGAATATCTGAGGGCGTAACAACTGAAACAGCTGGAGAATAACCAGTGAACTCACAGTATCTTGGCAGGATAACCATGTGGATAAAAACTGGGAAAAAAGTGATCCAAGATGTCAGAAGAGAACATGAAGGGCAATATGAGCAAAGGATGAACTTCAGAGAAATGCTAATTCTGTGAAGTCTCAAAAAAAAAAAAAAAAAAAAAAAAGGAACTGTGGTTGCAGCACAGCACAGTGTGAGAGATACCAGGCTGAAGCCCACACAAGATACTACATTAAGCTGACACTCACACTGTACCCCTGCCTAAAGGGCTGAGTCGGAGCAGATGAAGGAAGACAAGGGCTGCATATAACTTCCCATCTACTCTGGAAAGGTGTTGTGGGAGTTAGCTAATTAATGGGGGTAAAACAGATAAAACCATAAAGGACTACGGAAAATTAGTTTGAGCTCTTTGAAAGTCAAAGTCTTGCCACCAAGAGCAAAAAATTTCATTCTGTTTTCTTCCTCCACACAAACTGCCCCAGTTTGTTTTGATGACACTTCTAAAGTGGAACAACTTGTCCTTGATCTACGATTGATGCTCACAGCAGAACCTGCGAGACGCCAGCTGCATTTCTGTGAATCTCGCAGAAACAAAACTACAGAGCACCAGTTCTTCAATATTTCATGAAGAAATCTGACAAAATATTTACAACTGTAGTAAACGGCAGACCAATTTCACAAAGGCATATTCTGCTATAAATCTGTCACATGCTCGTGCCACTACTATGCTTCCATTTAAAAAGCTAGGCAACGAGAGGGGAAAGAATCTTTAAACACAACTCTGCTTTATTATGCTTGCATGAGAGGATTATTTAATGAAATTGGGAAATACCTGTAGCTAAAGATGACATGCAACAAGAATACAGCGCTACACCTGGAGTTATTGCCATCTGCTTCTGCGCTCTTGACGTCTTACCTTATTCTTCTGCATTTGTGTTTAATATGCCATCATGCGTATCCTGTTTAACCACGCAAGTAGCAACGTATCTATAGCAAGAGCAGGATGAAGTCCTAAAGTAAAGGACATCAACAGCAAAAGACTGAATGAAATTCTAAAAAACAACCCAAGCATGAGAGAATCAAAACATTAACTCAAATACAACGTGCGGCATTGCAGTCCTGGGTCTAAAATACCACGTCTCCGCTTCATCGAGAGGACCATCACCAGGCTGTCACCTAATCACCAGGCACGTCCCGGCCTGCATTCCCTGAAAACCAGACTCGGGGTAGCGGAGCGCCAGTGCTGCGGCCACACGCACCGCCTGCTAAAACACTTGGCGCGGGGAGCCCACGGCCCGCGTTCGCGCGGCCACGCAGCAGCGGCAGCAGGCCGGCGGTGGCATCGCCAGGCCGGCATGTGCCAGGCTGTCAGAGCGGGGCAGAAGGAACCGCGCCGGCCTCATGACACAGAGCCGCAAGACCATTTTATACCTGCATGCGCTTGCTAACTTGCCTCCTGCAAAGCGAACAGAGCTCATGTTTAAGCCCGGCCAAAGGCGACGCTACCGACTCTCTCTAATTTAACAGACCGAGAAACTTACTGCAGGCCACGGAGGCGGCCCGGCGCTGCTGCTTCACGTCACGGTAGGGTTAACCTGCTTTAGGCCGCCAGCGACAGCGGACGGTCGGCACCAGCCGCGCGTCGCCGGCCACCCGGAACGAGCCCACGCCAGCCGCGCTCGGCCGCCAGCTCGGAATACAGCGGTGGAAGCGCCGGGCAGGGCTGCCCCGGGCGCCCCAGGCAGCGGGGAGGACGGCCCGCCCGGCCCGGGGCCACGGCGGGGCTGCGCCGCCGCCAGCCCGGCACAAGTGTCGCGCCCCCTCCCCGCGCCCCGCCCGCCTGCACCTGCGCGGCGACCCCCGGGGACGCGGCTCCGCAGGCCGCGGGCCCGGCCGCCGCCATGGCGGGGCGGATCGGCCCGGCCCGGCCCGGAACCTCCAGCCGCGGCCGCCGCGCGTCGGCGCCGAGGCTCCGCGGCCCCCCGGGCTCCACGGACACGGCGCCCCCCGAGCGGGGCCGGCGGCCTGCCCCCCTCCCCGCCCCGAGCGCCCCGCACTCACGGAGCGGCGGCCGGCCGGCAGGCAGACAGGCGGGCGAGCACGGCGGCGGCAGGAAGCGTCGGAGGAAGCTGGGCCGCAGCCAAGGCCGCTCCGCTCCGCTCCGCCCGGCGCGGCCCGCCCCCGGCCTCAGCGCGCCGCTCCCCGCCCCAGCCTCAGCCCGGACGGCTCCCCGCGGCGCCCGGGGCGGCCGAGCTGCCCCCGGCGCCGTACGAGCTGGCAGGGAGGGGGCGGCCGGGGGCAAGGCAGCGTGGAGGGCGGGCGCCGGTTGGAGGGCGAAATGCGTCTGCCGGGGGGGAAGGGCGGTGGGGACGCGGGGCTGCCCGCGGGTGCCGGCGGGGCCGGAGCGTACCTGGGCCCGCGGAGAGGCGGCAGGGAGCGGCAGGGCTGGCTGCGGGGCACCTTGGAAACCCAAGGCAAAGAAGGGGAGGGGGCGCAAAGGAAGGGAGACGCGGCGGGGTCGCCTTCGCGTCTGAATTTGACGGGGTCTCGCGGAAAGGCCTGGAGATACCGCCCTGGATTTGTGCGTGCGAGGAGCAAGGTAACAGGCTTGCCTGTGCGCAGGGGTATGGGTCGTCGTACCCAGAGGTTATGCAGAAGGGTTCGGGCCCTGCGTAGATTTTCAAGGTAGCCACCGAGGGAGGGACTGGAGGGAGATGGGAATCAAAGGTGCATGTCCCAGGTGAGGGACAGGCAGGGTAACGGGTGTCCAGCACACGAGGGAGGAGCTAGTAGAAACCGGGATTGAGATTAAACTCGGCGTGTGGCCAGACAGCAAGGGGCACTTTGTTTGGACAGAAGGCAAA
The DNA here is from genome assembly GCF_026419915.1 of Harpia harpyja. Classification (NCBI taxonomy): domain Eukaryota; kingdom Metazoa; phylum Chordata; class Aves; order Accipitriformes; family Accipitridae; genus Harpia; species Harpia harpyja. Next base: position 15,022,816 of record NC_068942.1, on the reverse strand, counting down.
TCTGAATTAAGGACTGAAAAAGAGTAGTTTTACTGGAATAAGACTATCCAGTGATAAGGCACAGAGGAAAAAGGGGGAAAGGGTGAAGTTGCTGTGGCACCCCTCAAAAACCCAGGATGGAGAGCCTGTAGTGGGTCTGCTGACAAGCAGGCTGAAAGAGTGGTTAGAGAAGGATGTAGCAGTCATTGGACCAAGCAAAGACAAGATGTCAAGAAGGGTATTGTTGAAAGAGGTTGACAGATTAAATGGGATTTGATTTAGGTAGGAGGAATTCTTTAGGCACTTCAATGACAGTGGTGACAACTGAGCACAAAGATCTGCAGGCAGACTTGCAGACTGTGTAACAGAGGAGCCCCGGACATGGGTTGTGAACACCGTGTTCGTGGAGTCTACATGTGAAAGGGAGAAAGAATATGGTACAATGATTTAAAACAAATTGGATCGAGAGGTGGGTCCTTCCTCCTCCACACAGGAGAGATTAGAGAATTATTGCACTGCAAGAACAATAACTAGATTAAAAGGTTAAAGAGAAGGAAGGAAAAGTGAACATGTGTGAAAGGCGGATAGTGTGATGTGAAGGGGAATACGTTCATTTAGCACAGGAGAGGAGAACAGAAATATCTGGAAGAGGTAGAACATCAGGGCACTGGCAGAAGGGGAAGGCAAGCAAAGGGGGTGGAGAAGATGAGGTGAGAAAATGTTTCCCAAAGGAAATGGTTTGAATTCTGTGCAGAGAGCGAGGGCAGCAGGCTTTATGCATAGGTTTCCATTGTGTTGGGAAAAATGGGATATAAATTAGAGTTGCATGTTAGGAAAACAGATTGGTCACAGAAATCAGCCAGGTCCCCAGCTTTCCTCCAAAAGCACTCAACAACGCAAAAGCAGAGCCAAAGGAAGCCAATGTTGAGATTGAATCATGTCTGGGGTTTGGTAATGAGAGAAAACGAAGCGTCAAGGGCAAAGAATAAACATGAAGAGCATCAGCAATCAGAGGCATGAAAGAAAGAGAAGAGAAAGCAGAGAGGGAAGGCCAAAAGTAAATAGTAAAACATGGTGAAGAATACTATGGGAAGGCTGAAGAGCTTGTGGGGAAAAAAAAAACAGTCAGAAAAAGAAGATGCAGTAACAAAAAAAATCAGACAGGCAGTAAGACTTGATGAAAGCCTAGGTCTGTGAACCATTTCTTCAATCAATGAAGGCTTCAGTCAGATGAGAAGATGAAGATAAAGAATGTGCAAGGGTAAATGCAGCTGGGTAATTAGCTGGGAACTGACGCCACTGGGGATGAGTGTGGGAGGCTGTGCAGAAATGGAGAGAGAGTCCCAAGAGGCGAAATGAAGCAAGCTGCTGAGGAGGGGTTGAGTGGGTGCTGGATGACAGTGCCATGAAGGCGAGAGGAGAATTGAATGTGATGCTTGCCACCCTTTCACCAACCTGCAGAGTTTGCCTGTCTTGATCTCCTCTGACTTCAAACTCTTAAGTCTTTCACAAGATGGCTAGTGCATCATTCCTACTTCTGCAAGCAAGCTAGTGTGGTCTCTCTTTGTGTGTATATATGTATGATTCAGGGTCAAAACCATACATTAACTTATAAAAAGGCAACTTCATGTGAATATGCATTTCATACAACAAGTATCCTGACACTCCGCATCACATGCTTTATGGTCCTGATATATGCAATAAATGGAGAGTAACTGTGGTTGTTGTTTTACTACAGATAAAATATATAGTAAATTATACTTCAAAGGAGAATTTCTAGAAGTAGTGGATTCTACCCATACCTTGTTGAAAAGGGGAAACGCATAAAAGTTCGACTCATATATAGATACACTGCTTCAAAGAGACAATTTGCGAATGCCTGTCAAGGAGGCCATATGGAGAGGCTGGCAGAAGGGCAGCTAGTGAACCAGTTATATGTGCCAAGTTCAATTTGTCACACTTTACAGTACCGAGAAATATTTTGTTCTCGTTTTGAAAAGGAAAACTCTCATTAGTAAAGATTCAACAACACGCTCCTCAAAATGGGTCTTTTATGAAGAGAAAAGGTCCAGCACGCCTGCCTTTAAAGGCTGGAACCGCTGGTACGTAAGGTATCTACAAAGGTATGTAGTAAATGCGGAGTACTGATTTAAAACGCGTTGAGCAGAGGGACCCTCATCCCTCATTTCTCCACTTAAAACATGTCTTGGCCATCAGTCCTTGGGGCTGGAAGACTGACAGCTTTCAAAACCAAAGCGTATCGAAACTAGGGATGCGGTTATTACCCTTGGACCACAGCTGCTGTGGCTGTAAGGGGACAGTGGCACGGGTGAAAGCGGTGCAGGCCAATGCTAAAATCACCTTTTCTCCTCAGGTGTAACAGCGAGGGGGTTTTCCGGAATTGCTTTGAGTGGATTTGGCATCAAAATTCCTCATCCCTGTTCAGTCTCCCAGCCTTTGGCACTTTACATCTTCTCAACAGCTCGGCTCAGTTGTGGAAATCGCCCTACCCAGGCAAAGGGGCAGTCGCTGGACGTACCGAAACCGAAGGCAGCGGCTGCCTAACCCAGCTGTGTCGGCTGCTGTGCGTGGCAGTGGGCAGCTCCCCTGCGGCTCGTCCGCCCAGGCCGCTCGGCCTTTCGTAGCTCTGGCGAAATCCAGGAACCAGGGTGACGCAAGGCCAAGACGTAAATTCATCAGACGCGAGCGTGCAGAGGTTTTATCGACGTCGAGTCACAAATTGTCAGAAATCGGAGGGATTCACAAGGGGAAAAAAAACCCAAAACTGTCTTTAAGCCAGCCCGGCTAGCCCGCTGCCGTTTCCCCAGCCGCTGAGCGGGCCAGCGCCGAACCACGGCCTGCGGCCCGCCGCCCGCGAGGAGAAGGCGGTGCCGCCCGGGCAGCCGCCTCCTCCACCGCCGGCGGGGGCGGGCGGCGGGCGGCGGGCGGCAGGCGGCAGGGGCGGTGCGGGCGGCCGCCATCTTGGGAGGCGGGCCGATGGGGGTCGCGGGCTGGGCCTGGCGGCGGGCGCTGCGGGCGGCGAGCGGCGGCTGGTGGCGGGCGGCGGCGCCCGGTGAGGCGGGGGGCAGAGCGGCGGGGTGAGGTTTGTGGGCGCCCGGGGCGGGGTGCCGTGTGGCTAGGTTAAGCGTTATTGGGGGCGATGGCCTTCCCCGAGACGCCGGGGCGGCGGGGGTCTCCTCTGGGCTCACGGGCGGCACCTCTCCGTCAGGTCCCGGGGCGGCGGGTGCCGCCAGCCGCAGGCTCTGCGCCGGCGGGGCACCCAGCCTTTCCTACCGAGAGCTCAAAGACTTGAAGAAGACCAACGTCCTCCACATAGACGTGCGGGAGAGGTGGGAGATCGACAGATTTGGAAAAATCCCAGCGTCCATCAACATACCGCGTAAGTTATTGACACTGCGACGTGGAGACGTTGGGTGTTGCCCTTTGCTTGATGGTCAAGTCTGTGGACAAGTGGCAGTGACTGAGCAAAGAGGGGCTGTGCTAGACAGCTGCTAGTATGTTGTGAGGCTGAACTTTTCCTCCAGAGGAATTACAAGCCTGACAGTGTAAGCCTGTCTGTGGATGGAGAATAAATGAGACTTTTTTTTTTTCTGTATTTCCTAGTGGGTGAATTAGTGGAAGCTCTACAAATGGACCCAATGGAGTTCAAGGAGCAGTACAATCAAAAGATGCCATCCAAGTCAGACCCTGTGGTTTTCTCCTGTTTGGCAGGAACAAGAAGTAAACAAGCACTGAGTTTTGCCATGTCCTTGGGTTTCAGCAGGTATGACTTGTGTGTGTAAGGATGGGATTAATGTGGCCTCCCCCCATGAAGCAGAACTCTTACTCAGCTTCTTGCAGGCAAGGGTAAAAATTTAAAGTGGAATATGAACAAAACGACTGGTATTTGAGTTAGACACCTCCTCTTGTCTCCACTGAACCTTGAAAGACGCCCTTGAGTGCTCCAGAAAAGTGAGGTGTATCGCCCTGTGAAACAACCCCTCAGCAGCTCTGTGCATGTGTCGCAGGTGATGCAATCTGCGGCAAGACCATGCTGCCACTGAAGGATCCTTCTGCCTCTTAGGGCTCGCTCGCCAAGACATTGCTTCCTTATACGGCTTCATAAGCACTAGTCCTGAGCCACAGGATTATTGGAAAGGTGGAGAACTGCTCACTTTGGTAGAAGTACAATCTTAAATTAGATTAAATAGTTTATGAAACCACGCCCTTTGTTAAATTGCAGTTCTACCTGTACAGTTCACTGTTGACAAAGTAGGCCTTCACTTTCAGTAAAGCATTGGATCATTTGCCAGGAGTAAAGCAGTGAAGGCAGTAGCTAAAAAGACAGTGAGATTGATAGAGTGAAAGCAAAAGCAGCGTTTGGTTGGCAGAATTATTATACCCATGCCAGAAGGTGCCTTGCTGGCTTGAAGACTACAGATAGGATTTAAAAAATTGGTTGTTTGCTCATGTTTTCATGGAACTGCAATATCCCTGCTAGTTCTAGTCAAAAGATGGAACCACGTTCTTGTTTTATAAATATATTGTTTTAGTAAGTGCAAAATATCCTCCGTTACCTGTTTTTCATGCTGCCTAATTGAAGGAGTCAATATTGTTTTGCATGGTGGGTTTTTGTTTTTCAGAGTTTAGCTTTGTACAGGCTTATTTCAGATCTACAGAGCATGTAGGTTTGCAAGGAAGTAACAGATCAGTGTGCCGCATTCTTTGATGACATCTGAAGTATTAGACATAATAAATCTCCCACCACAGTAAGTCTGTTCTCTCTTTTTAAAAAAAGAAGCGGCAAACTGTTTCATTGGTCTGGCTGCTGCTACTTGCTTGATATTTGCCCTCCAGCTTTGTGTCATTTGGAAGAGTTACAGAACACACTCCATGGAAGCAGGCAGTATTGGAGTACAAGGAGTATCAATCTGGCTCATTGAAGCTAGGTACAAGTGTATTTGATTGCAGAGAATTTCTGTTATGCTTTTTTTCTCTGATTTTCTTTTGGTTTGGTTTTTTTTTGCCCTGCCCTCTTAGATACCTTTTTCAAGAGTCCTTCTTAACATTGTATCTTCTGCATATTTTCAGAGTTCAGCAATATGCTGGTGGCTTTGAGGATTGGGTAAAACATGAACCTCCAGAGAAAAAATGAAGATGACTACCCCAACCCTTGCCCCATCAAGGCTTCAGGATGGTTCGTAGGTTTTAGCATTCAAACTATGTGTACTCCACTTCCGGAATACAGCCCACTCCTGCTTTCTTGTGTAAATGAACATTCACCTTCAAATAGCCATGCATATCGGCTGCTTGGTTCAAATTATAGCTAAAGACTATGACATGAACTGAGGACATTAAATTTGTTCAGTCTTTACTTTGGGCTATGTTTTTTGGTGAAAGTATGTGAGGAGAACCTAAGTGCTTATTATGTTTACTAAGATTTTTGTATGATGTAGTTTACGACTGTTTAAAGTAATGATGATGATGGGACAAATAAAATTACCCTTTCCCAAATAATTGTGTTGGATAGTTTGTTTAGAATAGTTAAACTGCAGATATTGTAATGGAATTGGGGTAACCGCCCTAAGCACAGATTTATTGTATTTCATGCATAGCTGGAGTTTTAAAACAGTTACTGTGTTATCAAAGAGTACAAGTAGAGTACAGATTTTTAGGTTTGTACTATGTGATTGTAAAGTCAAAACTTTACGGGTCAGAAAATACAAAGGGAAACTGACCTGATGCTAGAATACTTGCTGTTCAAAATATTGTGTGATTCCTTATTTTAAAAATATATCCATTTTTATATGCAGATCTGCTTCTGAGCACAGAATGCTATATAGCATTCAGTCAACAACTTCTGTTCCCTCAGCAGCTCAGTATCAAGTGAGAACTTGCCTATATTTGAAGTTACTATTACAGAGATGTAATCATTTTAGGCTGGAAAATTTGAGGTGTCGAAGGAAGTTACTAAACACCCTTCCTTCTTTTATGTATGTTGTGTGTCTTAAACTTCAAAAACCAAACTGATCCATCCCATCCCCACCTATAAATTTGCATAGTCATAATTTTAAGAATTTTTTTGTTTTTTAATGCTGTTAGCAGTTCAGGTGAACTAGCAAAGGTGAATTGCTTTGGCCTCTAGAAAATTCAAGTCCTAGCACAGAAGTTCAGGACTCTGCAGGATGTCTGGAAGAAGAAATTAAAACTTCTGGTTCTGCTCTAATGAGTATTGCAGGCAATGTGCACTTACCCTACAGCTCTTCCATTCTGACCGTCCGGTCTGCATGGTGAGAAGAGGACCTAAAAAATATACTGTCTCAAGTTTAGAGAAAAGAAAAAGTCACTAGTCTTACTAGAACTTTATTTCTAGTAAGTCCCACAGTCTCTCTGCAGTCATTTGTTTGTAGAGGAGAACTCCTGCAGTTGGCACAGCCAGCTGTGTTAGCTGTGCTGCCCTGATGATGTATCTTACAGTGGTTTCCGTTCTCCTGTCTTTGCTAATAATTAGAGACCCTGTAGTGTAGCTGTCGTAATAGTGAGTAATGAGTGCATTTTTCTTCAAAGTATCATTGACTTTTTAGCGGTCTTAATGCTATACTTTATTTCCAATTCATAAAAAAAACCAAACAAGAACCAGAATTTAGACTAATTTCCAAAATACTGGTTTAGTTTAACTGATCGATTAATGGGAGTAAGATGAAATTAAAATGCCAGAATGAGGATGGGTGTTACCTTGTTGTGGTCAATTACTCTGCAATTCTCACTATCTTACTCTTGAAAGGTGTTTTTCAGACTGGATCAGGAGGAGTAACAGATGCCAACAGTTTTGCTGGATTTAGCCAAATCCTATGATCTATTAATTTTGCCTGTTTAACATGACCTAGACAGTTTCACAATGCTGTGGGCACATAGTCAAAGGGGCAACTGAAGCCCACTGTTGGTTGTGTTGTGCCAGGCCTCACCAGGACTAATGATGCCTTTTGATCTAGATCATTACGGTCAGATTGTATAGAAAATTTGAGACACACTGAAAATATTTAGCTAAAAGTGTTATTAATCATGCCTAGCTGTATTGACCAAGCCACCAAACTTCAGTATACAGATGAACAAAGCAAGGAGATCTAATCAACTAAACTTAGTCACGATTTAGTCATAAGTGGCAAATGCTTCCTTTTGTAGCTACATTAAAGTTTGTTGCAAACATCTAAAACTACATAGCTACAAACAATGAACAACAAACAGTTATATTGGGTCACACCAAGATCTGTCTAGCCCATTATTTTCCTGTTTGGCAACAACCAGTAATAAACATCTGAGGAAGAGCTTAAAACAAGACAAGTATGTAGTGATACAACCCCCAGATTATTCTAATTTACAAATTGGAGTGCTTTGATACTTCCTTCAGGCTTTGCATGTCTTGGTATATTTGGGTATTTGTAAATTTTCAACACAAACTCCCAGCAGTCACAGCAGGCTGTACTGGGTTTAACAATGCATTGTGAGAAGAGGTCTTTCCCTTTGTTGCTTCTCAACTCGCCATGTATTGTTTTCATCGGATGCTCCTGCTGCTTCTGTCAGAAGAGATGAACAGTTGTCACCTCATCAGTCTTCACACCACTCATGATTTTTCTAGACCTCTGCTGTCTTGTCTGAGCTGAAGAGCAGTGGATTTCTTTTTTTTTTAATAGGAAAGCCACTGTCTACCTCTTATTTTCATTAGTTTTTATTAGTCTTGGTAGATTTAGTGTTTATTAGTCTTGCTAGTTTTTTGCAAGGTGTTTCTCAAACTATTTGTAGCTTGTCAAAGTTGATGATCCTTTCTGTGTCTTCCTCTGTATCTTCCTTATGTGGATATAACTTGCTTTTCAAATTATGCTTTTTGAGTTAAATAAGTTGTCTGATTCAGTTCAGTTTGATTCCTTTTAGATTTTTCCTTAAGTCTTTTTGGCACAGATCACCAGTGTTTGCTTTGACACTCCACCGTCACCTGTAACCATATAATCTATGAAGACTTTCAGCTACCTCTTCTTTGAGATACCTCATTTTTATGCATTTCTCTCCTTTGAAATTAAGCACAGTAAAGGTGATTTTTTTCTGTCTGGTTGGTAGCAAAGCTGTTGAATTCAGATTATGTTCTATTTCCTGTTGTTCCAATTTACATCTTTCTTTTTATAACTGTCATCACTGAATCCAGTTCCTTTGACTGCACTTTATTGCCTTTCACTGTTTACACTGGAACCAGAGCTGGTAAAACTATCCTCACCTCCCCAGTAGAGAAATGACTTAAGATACTTCTATTTACCATCAAGAAGTGCCTGATAGTTTAGCTCCAACATTTAGGTCACATAGGTAATTTAGGTATGAAGTAAAGTCTGCCAAGGCTCTTGAACAGCAAGAAAACTTTTAATCACTCCACCCAGAATTCTTCATTAATTGTGTGAAATCCCTAATTTCAAAACATTAGCTTTCTTAGTAGAGTATGTGGTATATGTGAGAAGACTGATGTTTACCTAAAGGACAGTTCCTGTGTAAGAACTCCACACAATGGTCAAGTTGCATTGATTTATTTCTACTCCCCAAGTCCACATTACAAATAGCACATTTTAGACTTCAAGAAACAAAGGCAAACAGCCAAATTCCACTTCATCAATCAAGTGTCTATAAAAGGTATGGATCAAATGGAAACAAAGTAGCAAAGACCAAAATGTATATATTTTCTATCTCACCAAAGTGGTTTGGGCTTGTTTACCTAATGTTTTACAAAAATAACCTGAACAGAAATAAATGCTAGTAGCCTAATGGGCTACATACAAACACACTTCAGTTATATTTCACTTAATGACCAGCCAATTACAAAGACAGGTATTTGCAAAAAACAGGGGTTTTTTAAGGGGCCAGTTTTTTAAACCAAGACGCATCACAGAGCAAGGGTTTTCAAGAATTTCCCTCCAATATTTCAGACCAGTGAAATGTGTTGCTTCAGGGAAAAAAAAAAAAAAAAAAAAAAAGAGAACAATGTTACTGCACTTTATCATTCAATTTTTATACTTGGGCAAGTCAGCACTATCATTCAAAATGAAGTTGTACAGAACTTAATTAGAAACAAAGTTACCTAAAAATCAAGAAATTCGATTTAGGCCAATTCCTGACTTCAGTGGGATATCTGCCTGAGTAAGGAACACAGGATATGGCCTTCTGTTTGAAGGAATCTCATTTTCTCCAGCACATAGTTAACCAAGGAATCCCATTTCAGTTATTCTAAAGAGTTGCTCCTAACATCACAATTAAAATTAGCCAGTATGAAACTCACCAAAAGCTTGATCCTCTTAAATAAACTCTCTAATGAACCACACAAATTCACACCAACAGTGAAGGCAGACTAACAGTGTATATCTTTTGTACAAAAAAAAATCCACCATAAAAAACAGCAATCATATCCAGATTTGTACTTGACTGTGAAATATTCCGATTGTACTATACAGTACATTTACTTGCAAAAAAAATCATAGTATGTTGGGTTTTTTTAATTCCTAACACTTGAAACGTTTAAGAAAACTGCAGAATCACTATACATATTGCACTTCTCTGGTAAGCTGGGCTACTACACTTCGTGGCAAAAACATCCAAGTACATCTGCTAAGTAAAATAGCATTTTTCTAATCCAAAAAAGGAACTGAATTTCTTTCCTGCAGCTTTCATTAAAACTGTAACAATATTCTTTGCAGGCTCTTCTAGGTTTTGTTTCTGAAGGATTGCTGTGTTACTTGTTACAGAATCCATATTTATTTTCAAAAAAATCAACAAAACTCAAGGTAATGAATAGATTTAACACACAGTGCGCTACCTTCCTTCAGTCACAAACAAAATGAAGACAACACAAGTCATTAATACAGTTACACTTAGGCTTCAGGTTACTGTCGCTTTAAAAATAGTTCACTTCAATGGCAAGTTACAATTTTCTCAAAGCAAACAAAACCAATAATGAACTATTTATTTTGAGTGGATAGTGTTAATCTTTTGCAGCTTGGTTTAACATTTGATTCCTTACATTGAAAAATCTTAGTACATTTGCTCCAGCGTCAGAGAAAATGATGCAGTTTTAGAGAAAAAGCTTTCAAAATGCTTGACACAAACAAGCTATTTATTCTTCAAGTTCTTTGTCAAAGATGTTACTAAAACCTTCTGTCCATTTCATGAACACAGGAAAGATCCCAGGATGTCTTGAGTCAAAGTGGTCCATAAACAAATTCTTTGGAATGTCTTAAGATTGGCTATAACTAGAGTTCTGGCTACCATTTGGACCCTGTTCTCCTTCACTGTTTGGAAGAAAAAAAACCAAAACCACATGTCTTCAAAAAGAAGCATCATATTACATTTTTGTCTTTTTTATTTATTTAAAAAAAAACGGTATTCTGAAAGTAGTAAAAACCTTTTGAAGGAAAATACTTCAACATATACACAACTAGGTTAAGATATTGTGCTAAATTTCATTAAAAATGCAAAGGTTAATCTCAGCATGCATAAATAACTTCAGTGTATTTACTTGAGTAATAATTTCAATATATACCCATGCACCTGCCTGCTGAATCTACTTCTGAAGTCAACATTTCAAAGTTCACATTACATAAGCATGCGCACAGGAATTTGCATGTGCAGATTCCCAACAGTGGTATTTAATCACGGTCATTAAATACGACATCAAGCAGGCCCAGTTCTAATGAATCTGGCTCAACCACAGAGCCTCACACCGTGGTTCCTTACATTTGCTAAGCTGTACTGATCACATTCTAATCACATTAACACTCTCCATAAAACAATAAATGTTCTGCTTCTCGCTAGCTCCTGAACAATCAGACTGGCTGTTTGTAATAGAAAAGTCTGCACTGTAAAAATATACGTGTCGTGGTTATACCTCAGATTAAACATTTACTCATTCTTAAGATAGCAGTCCAGTTTTTCCATGTGAAAGGTGTATTAAGGAAGTACAGTACCTGTTTGGAGGTGGTTTTGGTTTAGGCATTTTACTAAGAATAGTAGCCATCTCTTTCCTCTCATCAAAGTTCTTCCACTGCTCATACAGCTTCAGAATAACCCTGATTATTTCTAAAATCTGATTAGAAAGAAAAGAGATCCTAAGGTCAGACACAATAGTGATTTTATCTTTGTCATAGTCAGTTTAAGTGTGTAATTAATTAAACATGCCCCAAACTGAAATTAAGCAGCACAATTTTCATATTATAAACAGAGCTGTCTCACATTTAATCTGGTCTGGCAATCAACCATTTCTGTAATTAGTTTTTTGATTTAATTGTGAATGGAAGCCTGAACAGAATACTTTCCCTACCATTCAACTGTATATACCACTTCTCCTCCCCTGCAAGCTAAATAGCTTTTTATTTATTTGCAACTACTGCCACAGTTTATAACTATGCTACTGGGAAAATACAGACACCTGGCAGCATGATTGCAGCTAGATGACCACGGATTACCAATACAGTAACCGACGATTATCAATGTTCATACACATCAGAGGCACAGTGTAGGAAAAAAAACCCCAAACCACAAAACATTGGTCTGAATTCTTTCCTTCCAAGAAATAAAGAGCCAAGGAGTATCTAAATACTTATTATATTCTTATTATTATTATTCTTGCTATATTCTTATATACATATAATAAGAATTGTTGAACTTTCATATTCCACTTCTGGAAGCATAAGCATTCTCTATCAGTTTGGACATTTCCTATCTACTGCACCTCAACTACCTTAATTTCCTATTAAATTTCTAGTGCAATATTCTATATAAACAGTGCATAATGTTTGGTTCATAATTTTGTTTCATCATTCTCTAAATTAATAAAGTACACTTCTTTATTCTTTTTAATACATGGACCTTGATTAAGTACTAGAACAATATATATCCTTGAAACAAAAGTCATAGTTAGCTAAGAGGTCCATGGTCTTAATGTAAAAAAAAATCAAGCTTAGATTGTATCACTGGCATGAGAACCAAGACATGTAAACATTCAAACATGTTCAGTATCAAGCTTATGGTAACCTTATCTGTCAAATATAGGTTGCTTCTCCTCTGCTGCTAATTTATTATCACCCTGCTTTTACATGCATGACAGCACAATTCAGAAGGCTCTTGATGCAGCATAGCATCCACACCGTGCTTAAATTTGAAGACAAATCCTGGAATACAAATACAATGCCAGGATAAAGGGCAATACTGAGGGCAGAGAGGGCAATGGTACGTCTCATCCATAATATGCTATTTAATTCCAGATGCTCATTTTCAAAAAAGATAGACTGAAAAATATGTGCAGAGTGAAACAGTGTGATAAGGAGTATGAGTACTAGTTTGGCTTGCTTGCTGGAGCTCAACAAAGGTTAAAGAAGTCAATCTAAAAAGTAAAAGGAACTAGTGAAGATGAAGCACGTTACTGGTATGAGAACAACTGCGCCTCAGAACCTGACAAATTTATGAAGGAGATCATTTGACACAGAATTTGCAACAGCAGGGAACTCAACTGAATGATCTTGGCATCCCCCTGTTTAACACTGACTGAAGTCATGGTCCTGGTCATCCTGAAAGTGCTTAGAATGTTTTACACTCTGCTATATTACATACGCTTATAGAGAGAAAATGAGAACAGAAAATCACATGCACTAGAATAGAAGTCAAACTCATGATGGCAATCTTGAATGACAAAAAACACTGGGAATTCTTTTTCTGGCAAAAAATGCAAAGTATATTGGTTTTATGTATCCATCTGAAAAACGGCAACACCAGCAACACTTTGCTGGTTATGCAATGGTTCTGTCTTGACTTTCAGAGCAGGGTGATGACTGAATGACCTGACATTGTCTTCCTCCCTGAGAGATCTACCTAATTTCAACAGCACCTAACATATGATCACTGAATGAAGTTCAAATCAGTACTGCAGACATGTAAGACGGTAGTTTTATAACCATGACTACCATTTCTGGTCAGTCCATAACAGGTGGCAGGAATTAAAAACAGAGTACCTTTTCCATATCAACAGATAGCTCAGCAAACCATTGCCTTGCATCCTTCTGCTGGACAACACAGGCCACATGTAGGCAAGCTGCAAAGATCAGGTGACATGCATATTGAACAAAGAGCCACTCTTGATACAGTTAGAAACATTCTATTTTTTATAAACACTATACAGGTCAACAGAAAAAAATCGGGATTAATTACCTGATTTTTCTCCAAGACTTTTTAAGTTGCAAAGCTACACTGTCAGTACTGTATGAAATGCAAACTGAAGCACCTTATTCTAAGGAATGCTTGTTGATGGGACAGCACACAGAACACATCCATTTAAACATGACAAGAGACATTACTTGTGTTACTTACCTAGAGCTATCATGAAAGGAGGGTACAGCAGACAAAGATCAGTTCTATATGTGTCATTCACTATCCTCCTGTGCAAAAAAGAACTTGTAAGTATTGCCCTATTCACCTTTAGACTATAAGACTTCAAAAACTGCTGTCAGTTTATAAATATTTTGTCAGTTTCCCAGATGGTAGAAGCAGTGAGGCTGCAGGGCAAAACAGCGAGGGAAGAGATCTCGCCCCTTGTAAAAATCTCTTAAAGCCTTTCATTTTCTTTCTTGTAGTCACTGCAGAAGTTTATTTGGAAACACTATTATAATACCATAAAAGTCCTTCTGCAGACGGTGTTGACGTATACCATAAAATATTTATCCCTGTTTCACAAATAAGGGCAAGCATAAAAGTAGTACTTTTACTGCCTTTCTGTATTTGTGAAACAGTTCAAGAATAAGAGTTCTGCTAACACAGCTGAAAAACCCTACATACTGCTTCTACCTCCTATGACAAGATACAACAGAAAGCAGAAGTTGGTAGAAAAAGATTACCTCTACTCATAGTCACCATTCAGTAGTGTAAAAAACTGTGCTATTAGAGCTAGTCTAAAAATAAAAATTAGACCACTGCAAAGTCAAATCATTACAGGGTTAAAGACAGAATAAGCTAAGTCAGGGACATGTACCTGCACAGGTTAACTAGGGCACCCTTTGTATTCAAATATGGCTAAGCCTGCTTTTGCTTAACCACCTTTGAAGCATAACCGTTAAACACTTGCTTTCTTGCTGAAAGGAGGCACTATTGTTACTCATTGTCTTCATTACCATGCAAGAGGTAGCAGCATGTCTTCTTGGCCCATATCTTGCACATATTGTAGCAAAGGTCTATAAGGATGATACACTATCAAACAGCAGTCCTAGGAAAAATGTCAACAGGATACAAGTTAAATTACAATGCAGAATGTGTTGTCAGTTCACATTAAAAACATTTGGTTTACAAGTCAATTACTGATTTTTTTTTTTTTTATGTAGCATTCTGACACCTAACCCTGCTCTAATGAAGGCAGTGCTCTCTCTAGAATACCATTACATAGCATGGTTGCCAGTCTGTCAATGTCATTCCCCTAAGAGACAGGGAAAGCCACATCTGCAGCACACTGAAACCTCATTTGCTTACAAACCCGTAATTCCCACTTGGAAATACAAACCACTGCCAGAAAACAGTCTGTCACTAAATACCATACATGGAAAGCATGCCAAAATAATTGACACTGGTCTGGAAAGAAAGAAAGAAAAGGAAAAAAATCCGCTGCTCTCAAAACCCCTCTTTTCAGGCCCAGGTTGGTGTAAGCAAGAAGGAGTAACCCTGTCGCTGAAAGCAGTCAACTGTATGGATACTATAGGGAAAAGCTCCATTAAGTTACATGTGCTGAACACTGAAGTGAGACAGTTATTATACATACTATATATTGCATAGCACACTGGAAAAGTAAGTTAATCCCTAAAATGTAACTTCTTGTAAATGCAGTTACTTGTGATAAAACTCCTGTATACAAAACTCAAGAGTTACTGCCATGTATAGAAGAGGTATCAAGGACTAAATCTAAACAGGCTATCTAAAAAGGGGTTATAACAACTGTAGGCACGAACAAAAAACTTTGATCCAACCTCCTCTGTGTCCTGTTCCCAAAACATATTTTCTCCGTTGCTGCCTAACTCACTAGGCTCCTCCCTGGTTTCTCTCTCCTTTTCTCTGCACTTGAGCAGAACCACTCCAGTACAGCGACCTTGGTGCCTAACCCATCCAAGTCCAACCAATATGCAGAAATTAGGCACCACTTTACCTAAGAAGCCTGGGCTGCATCTTTTCAGTTGCCCTAGAAAACATAGCAATGGGATGGCAACTTTACAAAAAGCAGGTACAGACCCTTTCTTTGAAAGTGCCTGGAAGGAAATGTCACATTGTACTCCTTTCATCCAACAGTTACAGCACCATCTCAGAAAACGCAAGGCCCTGAATTCAGTTTCTTCCTCATAGGATTCAAACCCACATCTCACTTCCTAGAAGATTACTCTAATTATCAGGTTATACACTAGCCTGAGTGGGATACTACCCACACCTTCTACTGAAGCTGGAACGTACATATATAGCTCCAGATTCTTCCAGGCAAGAAGAAGAGGGCATAGAAAGAATACAACTCTTTATGCTCCTGACTGGCCATTCATCTGGGGAAATAAGGACACCGACATCCTAGTCTCTGCATCAGGACTTATATACAGTTACCTTTCTATTAAAAACAAGCAGTTCTGGAAACAGAACTTATGCTTTACCCTTCCAACACCACTAACCAACTGCTCTAACCACTAGGATGCAAAGCCATACACACTCCTGCTGTCCTCACCGATCCCACAATTTGCCCTCTTTCTGTTGAGAAGTCCAGCTTCAACACAAGGAGGTGAGAATGCCCTCACTCAGCCTAGATGACAGCACAGTAATTACGGCATTCTGCTGAAAACATAAATGTTAGACCTGCATGGACATCATTCATTCTAAAATTGGAGTGGGGAAAAAAAAAAAAAAACAAGACAGCATAATGCATATTTCATAGCACAAAACTCAAAATATTCTTTATCAGTAAAAAGTAAACTGAGGCAACAGTAGTAAAAAAAAAAACCTACCATTAATTCTAAGAGATAGAATTCACATTCTAGTATCTGCAAAGAAGTAAAATCACAGTTAAACAGCAGCATGTTTCAGACAGCAGAAAGAATTAATTGGCATCCAGTTTAAATTCATCACTGGAATTCTCAACACATTTCCAACAGTCCTAAATACATTTCACCTGAAACTACAAAACCAAACAAAAAAAATCAAACTATTATTAGCCATTGCCTTACCACCATCATAACTTAACTCCAGTCATAATAACAATGCATTTAAACATTTTGGATCAAGTTTACTATGAAAGACTACTTCATTGACAGTACTTGTCTGATTTGTTTCAATACCTGGCAGCAGCAAATTGTTCCCAGCGTATAAACACTTAACAGCAATAGAGAAGTCCTTCTGTAGAATTAGAGCCTCTTCATCAGACCACTAACATGCCAAATGACCTTTTAAAGTATTTTCAGATTTAATTTAATATGAATTATTCTGTTCAATTGTAGCAATTAAATCAGCTCTCATTTTCCATAGAGATAGTAAAGTATTAGTGATATCAAGCAAAAGATTGGACTGCTTTGGCTATAGGAAAGCAGTACTCCGAAATATGTTTCCATTTGCCTTTATCTGTAAAATAGCAGAGCACTTTTACTGCAAGGTCTTAGATATTTTATATTCTGATATATCATTTGGCTTTCTAAATTGGGTGGAAAGCAAACCAACAAAAAAAAGTAACATTTGCCACAGTGGATCTAGAAATAATTAGATCCGTTTAACTTTCAAAATACCACAGCACAGGTCAAAACTGGTTTCAAGAAAAACTACAAAATTTCTCAGTATTGTGACTGAGGATGCCTTGAAAACTACTAGTAAATCTAAATTTTAAATAATAAATAAAAATCATTTTTCAAAAGCCATTACATTTTACAGGCAAAAATAAAACAGCTTTCTGTAAGCCAACTGCTCCTGTGTGCAAGCTTGGAAGCATACCAGGTTGCAAGGGCTATTTACCTTCCATGGAGCAATGTATTTGTAAACAAGAACATTCAAAACAAACCTAAATCTCTTTTATCATCATACTATATAACAATTACTATTTCAGTCACTGAGTCACATCACTTCTCTTTACAGCATTCCTGTCAACAATTTAAGGAAAGGAGGTTATGTAAGATTTGTTACTTTTAAAAGTAACTTTCCCAATAATCTATCCAAAACTAATTATGAGCAACCTGACATATGAGTATGAAAATATTTCTTTCTTAGAATTTGAAAGACAGGATTTCCTGCTAACAATTATTTGTCTTAATTTATTTGATCAAATTGTATTTTGAACAGCATACTTACATGGTTCATCCTATAAGGAAACTCCTTCGGAAAGGCATACGAAAACCTAGTTTTCACTACAGTAAAGAGAAATCGGTATGTTAAAAATTATGTAATTAATATTTTTACTTCTTTACCTTTCTATTAATTCATCTGTATATAGCCCTTCAAATCCATTTGGCAGCACAACTGCTTGCAGTACAAAAGGTTTGTATTTGAAAGAGAAAAGTTAAGTTAGAAGATTTAAGATCCTGAAAGGGAAAGAGAAGTACACTTGTAACCCAGATTTGCACAGGTACTCAGCCAGACATCTGTCTGCTGCATTGGGCACTACTAAATCTTCTGCTTAACCACCAACTAGCTTATGGGCACCTAACTTTCCACAAGTTATCATTCACAGAGCTATCTACCTACTGATGTCACTCCAAATCTGGTGATCTTTTCAGGATCTCACTTCCAACACTAAATCCAGATGGAACTTCCACGTAGGATTTTTTACATAGGCTTGACCCTTCAACATAGAAGATTTTAAACCATGTAATGGTCTTAGAAAAGCAAGACTGAGGGCAGGGTGAGTGAGCTCAACCAAGAGATCTTGGATGTCCACGAGGAAAAGATTTTGGATATGCAAAAACCAGGCTCAAATTCAAAGCAAGATGTCAATTCACCACACTGCAGATCAGTGTCCTAGGCACTGGATTATTGGACATTTCAAGGGTGTTTCTCTCCTTGAGAGAGACACCTAAGCATCCGCTTAGGCATATGATGTGATTCAAGACACTTGCCTCCACAAGAATGTTCAAATATATCCTCAGTTTTCTATCTTATGATGATCCCTGATTTAGATACCTAATTATCCTCATGCATTTTACAAGGAGAACAGGTACAAACAGTGCACTGTTAAGAATTATGTTAAGTTGAAAAACAGAGTGATCTCATACGAGAATGCTGAGCAAAAAAAAAAAAACAAACCTTAAATACACTTGAGGATGTGGATTTGAGATTTGTACAAGTGAAACACTTAAAATCTACTTAAAGTCCCTGTCCTCCAAGGAAAACAGGTAACATTTAACATCCTGTAGGTAGATGACATTCCTTATATTAATGACAGACAGTATATTATGAATTGATACTACCTCCAGAAAATCAGTACGCCATTCACTTTGATGAAAAGATAGCGTCAGTCCTCTGGACTAAAGTCTTCAACATTTAGACCTATGGTGGACTTTGCTAGAAAATTTGCTGCAGGACAGTAAGACTAGGCTACTGGTTGGAAATTTTAATTATTTCAAGAAAGATAAGAATGAATAAAACAGGTTTCTCAAGAAGCATGCAAACTGAATAGATACATAGTAAAAAAATAAACCACTTTGAGGGGGAAGATAGGGAAACAAAACATTTTTCCCACAAAGCAAGCTGCAGACACAACCATATGGAGCTGCCCTTTTAGTAAGCTATGGAAACAGAGCTAACAGCTTTTGAAGAGGTTGCCAGAAACCAATCTGAGATTATCTTCCTTACAAAGGAGGCATGTGTTACTAACTTCATGTTTCTACCTAACTAAAAGCAAACAAACCTTTTCAACCAACCACTGTTAGGCTAGTCACCCCTTGTTAGCTTTCTTTTACTTGTCTTGCCTCAGCTTTTTTCACCTTTTGTATGAAGATCTAAAAAAAAAATTGCTGTGTGCTACTGAAGCAACTCTGATAAAGGAAGACCAGGTAGAATAAAAGACATAAACACTAGGAGAAAGCCTGTTGCTTTTTGTCCCCACTTCCATGAAATGCAGAGTACTTATTGGGGCAGGCAGGGCTTCTACGTCTGAAGGAAGAACTGTGGGGCAAATCTTCTGCAGGATTCTGAGACTTGGGATTTTCAGAAACAGCACAGCTCAGGACTAGGAGTCCAAGTAAAACCAGCTACTGCAGATTTACCAAAATCCATCTAACTTTCTCACTGACACATCAAAACTGCCACATAGATCTGTGCTTTGAGATGCTACTGATGTAAAAATAGCAACTCTTATTGCTAAATCTAGTACTGGTCTTGGTCATGCTGGCACTGAAGATGCATTTCAGTTCCTGGTGGTGGAACTGTCATACGGCCAGCCCCATGGACTGATATACTTACTGCATGTGGAGGCTACAGATGCAGCCAATCACCTGTCCCCTCAATGGCTAAGAGGGATTTTGAAAGCACTGACCTACATTTTGAAGAGCATAGCCAGGAATTGTCTACTGAGAGCAGCTGGACCTTCTGGGTCAAATTATAGCACTCAGTTAAAGAAGCCATCACTTTAAGACCTTGATGGATGAGATGCAAGTTACAGGAACTGGGAAATAGAAGGCAAGTGGGAGAGAATGAAGTAACTACAGTGTGATTTTATTGCATTTATTTGTGAACAATATATAGGTTATAAAATGTATTTTTAGAAATAAATACCATGTGCAAAGACTAATTTTATTGGGGGGGGGGTTAAAAAAAATTAGAAGGTATACAGCCTACCAAAAATTCTGAAAATAGGTACTTCCATGGAGCCATACCTTTTATAAAACAGACAAGTAAAGTCCTACACTTCCAATTCTATCTTTGAGTAGTTCAGAATTCAATTTCCTACTCAAGACTGTTTATAAACCTCAGTAGTTTAATTTTATTACTTTAGTTTTATTTATGCTTGGCATAAGTTCCAACCAGAATCAACCAAAACTAATACAGAAAGGACCCTTCTGTTTCTGTATTTAGAAACAGAAGTTGTTTATTCTAAATGGCTTTAAGTGGCTTCTAGCAGTCAACACACAAGCCCCCCCCCGTGACTTGATAAAAAGCTACCTTTTAAAAACAAGCAAACAAAAAACCCACAAAGAAAATATCTGATCTCCCTATAGAGATACCTAACTACAGCATAATGAAAATCACCGATACTTACATACAGAAGTAGCAGCAGAAATCAACCTTGTATTTGAAACAACACCAAATTCCTGAAGAAAAAGAATGGTAAATGAAGTGAACCACCTGAAATACCATATACTCACACTGTTATCAAATTAAAATAACAGCTTCTTACTAAACTGGGCTTCTTTACGCAGTACTTTTTTCCCCCCCACCCCACCCCTTTTTCTTTCCTTTTTTTTTTTTTTCCTTAAGGTGAACAGGGTAAACTCTTACGTAAAGAGTTTTTTCATTGATTAGTTACTTTGTTGTTTGAGTTGCGAGGAATAGTAAACGTTTATGAAAGGTACTAAAGCCACAAAAGCTCGGTTGGCTAACACTCTACATATAAACTAGACAAGAGGGCTTCAAGAAGGTATGTTGTTTTTCCTTAACCCACTTGGGAGAGAAAACTGCGTTTAGAAACCTGTCATTAACTACTTCTTTTTATTATGTTTCCATAAAGTCTTAGCTCCTCTGCTGAGACAGTAAGCAATCTGAAAATTTTCTGTATACAGTGTTCCTTCAGAGAAGTGCATAGCTGAATCATTACTGCTACAGCTGCCCTCTAAAGTTGCAGAAGCTTTAGTGTAAGGAAGGCCGCACAGACTTCTAGTATTTGTTCTAAAATATACGGTACATCTGTACATATACACTCTATGTCTGTACTTTCTTAAAGGCTTAATTAACAGACTCATAAAAAAATACTCTGTCCAATACTCTGCATCTTTCTCCTTTCCTTCATCTTTTCCAAACACTGAAAGGTATCACAGTACTTGTACAGACAACAGTATCACATGTAGACACTGGTTTAGTAGGACTGCTTCTACCATCCACTAGGCGTTTGAATTCCTCCTGTAAAATTCATTAGCGCTGACATATCACAGATTGGCCAATTTGATTTTTTTTTCCATTACGCAGACACTTCTCAAACAGCTGAAAAACTTCTTGCATTACAGAAGACTAAGAGCAGCGCCCAGCTGATGCTAACTCTTGGCCACATTCAAAGTGGACTTCTAATGGTGGAGGCATGGAGCCTTCTCACCACTATCCCTAATGGGTCAGTTCCCTATGATAATTTCTCAAAAGACAGCATATGAGCTACAAAGTACTTTTAATTCAAGTAATGAAAGTGTGGTAAACTCTGAGGATCCCTCACTATATGAAAGGGAAAAGGATAATTAGGAAAAAAATTCAAATGATGTTTTAAAGTTTGAGTAAACATAAATAAGGAAAAACACACTAGAAAGGAGACATTGCACAATTTAAGATATAGTGCATGTAAATATGTAAACACTGTATCACAGTGAAACAGCCATTTTCCAATTTTCAGAGGCCCTTCAGGGTTAGTAATTCAGACAAAATTGTGAAAGATCAAATACTAAATAACATGTTTGAAGGCCTTCTCCGTCTCCTTTTCTTAAATGCTATAGAAATCTATACAAAAAAAAGAGAAGGTTTCAACCCCCAAAGCATGAAGAATGACAAAAAATTTAAAAGTCCTAAACGTTTTCTCTCTCTCATACATCACATAATTTTACATTAAAAAATTGTAATACTTCATACCTCTACTTTGGATGCCAAAAACACACACGTAGGAGCCATTAATACTGGATCTATACTTTTTAGGGAATATCTGAAATGTTATAACAAAATTATAATATGTTGTTTCATACACGTAGAACGATTAATCTATTAAGAGCACCACACTTCCTTTTGAAAAAGCAAAGCTTAAGTTAACTTTATTAGCATAAAAGCTTTACACCATCCAGAAAACAAAAGTGGCACTGTTTTTAATACAGAACTGCATTTTAAAAGGGCTACCAAAATGTGCCTAGCAAATGTTTTATTCTTGTACCATCATAGTAAACAGTCCTACCTGGCATAGAATCTCTTGAAGTAGACTGTAGCAGTGGCAATAACTTGTTGTCTTAATTTAAGATGTTCACCTAAAGCCTGGATAACTTAAAAAAAAAAAATGAACAAAAGCTTGAGTTGAGTTTTTACAACAATTTGACACCAAATAGCAAAGGATCTCAAAACATGACTAGTGCTGGGGATTCTAAGGAGCAGCAGCACAGTCTTCTCCCTCAGTTCAGATACGTTGCTTTGGTGAGACATGTTGCTGTAAACCTACAGACCTGCAAGTGAAGAAGAAGCACTGCATCCTGAAGCTTGTGGACACCTTCAGAAAGGGAAAGGTAACTTGACTTCATTGCATACAAAGTGAGTAAGACCTTTAAGAAGATGACAACACAAATCTCAAATGGAATACCCAAGCTTTACCCTTCTTAGAGCAAAAACAAATTCAAACACATAAGTCTATGGCGTTTCAGTGCCTTGCAAAATGGATGGGGTTTTTTTCAAACAACTAAAGCTGCCAACACAAACAATTTGGCAGAGGCAGCAGGTGTTAAAAAAATGACATATTTAGTCTAGGGAGAGGGGGTGGGAGACCAGAGGATGCAGTCAGCTGCTCCATCACAGTGGTCCTCTGCCAGTTGGCCAAGAAACAACCCTGGTGTCATCTGTGCAGGTAGCTCTTGTTTGGCCTCCCAGGCAAAGGAAAGGTGCCAAGCAAATTAGATGCATCAAGCTGGGATTAAGAGCAGGGGTTGGATATAGAGAATGGCACAGTGAAACATAAGGTTGTTACTTGTTATTTTTCCCATACTTCTTCGCAGCCATTCTTCAGAGCAAGGCTTGGCTGTGTTAAGCCTCCCTCTTCCTTTTTTTCTGCCTCACCAGAAATGTCCAAAACAATAATTTAAAATATACTGAAGTATATATTTAAAATATGTACAGCAAGATCAAGACTGCAACCACTGATGGGAAAAGCAAACAATTCTGTTCTCAGCCATTGCTAAATTCTTAGTCTCTACTTAAGCATGCAAGTCCAGATTTTTTTCCCCATGCTCTTATCCTGTATCCCTCGGGAATAGTCAGGGTATACCCTACTCTTGCTTTTAATGAGCATCACAGCATTTCAAAACATGCAAATGTCAAGGACATTGCTGGCTAGAAAAGGGCTGAACGTAGGAGAAAAGGAAAAAAACACCCTGAACAGCACTGATGGTTGGCAACTTCCCACACACACACACAGGAAAAGGTAACGAATTTGCCACTATGATTACCCAAAGCAACATTAAGTCCCTGTCTGTGTCCTATTACTCTTTTCCTAAAGAGAAGAATGCCAAATTGAGACTAACTTGCCAGTGACAGTAGGACAAGCAATACTGCCAGAAAGGAGGTTAAACCCGGTATGCCACGTCTGTACAAATATTAAAATATTTATCAGTGTATCTTGGGAGGCATGAAAGGATTTCTCCCTTTGATTTGACCATGGGGCTACAAAGCTGTCCTACTACTAGGGCATCAGAAAAATTCAAATATTAAGCTAAACAGAATTCTCCAAATATGTTTCTCACTCCCATGGGATTTTCAGGAACGGTTAGGCCATCTGCTGTCAGAGAAAAACCAAGTGTGGTTTAGGGAAAAAAATGGACATGAGCCTAGAGAGACTTAATGAAATGGAAGCTTGTATATGCCGGGAAAAAGTCCAACACTTGTAATTAATTTTTTAAATTTTTTAAAAGAAACTGTTGGATTATTTATTCCCCTATGTTTACAAAATAAGTGGTTTCAGTGGGGTGTTTTAAATAAAAATTGTTTTAAATCTGAATATCTTGAGTAGCCTGTAACACAAACATTACAGCTTCTGCCCTAGACCAGAGAGGGAAATCCATTATTGCGCTTTTCAACCAAAAACTCTATTAAGACTTGGTGATCCAAAGAGAGAAATCAACATCAATTTCCATTTTCAAAACTATTTTAGAAGATGACAGTTTTCCCTCTCTACAGTATTCACATTCTGAGTAGTTGTGCGTGGCCATAAAATCAGTTGGTGATCTACTGCACTTGTATTCCAATGAGGAGGCAGCAGGAAACTGCCTCTCTCCAGGCAATTTTTTCATGGCTTTAATGAACAACCATCTCCTGGGCAGACACATGCTGAACATGACAAGGCGTGGCCGAGACTCAATCCCTACCCAAGTAATGCAGGAGGTGGGAGAGAAGAGGGGCAGGCTCTATAAACCCAAAGCAGGGTCCCCATTCAGAGGCAGGTGATGATACAACACACGTCAAGGGCTTGACACGGCAAGCTCTGCCTGAGCTCCCACCCAGTACAGAGCAGCCCCTAACTGTCCTCCCCATGAAGGTGCCTCTCTTTGCTACAGAAGGGGTGAAAGCCCAGTACCACTCTCTCCTCCAAGGTAGGTTGTGTTCGCACATGCACAAGGGAGATGCTGGCAGAGCTGTTCTCCAGCTGCCGCAGGTCACACACCGTACTTTCACAGGAGACAAGGAGTGCCAAGGGAAAGGAGTCTGAGAACCACAAACTGAAACCAGCTTGTCTACTTTGCAAATCTTTGTTTGCTCAAGAAAAATACTGAAGTGAAACATTGAAAAAAAGCATATTTCATAATTCAAATTCATTCTAGTGAAAATTAGCATAGAAATACAGTTTTAGAAATATCAGTACTCAGATTTCTCTTTTTGCACTATGAAGCTATGCCACTTTGTTTTAAGCTCAAGGAATTTCAGGAATTGATCGAATAGGTGAAACATTGCTAGCTTGATTTCCTGGTGCCATCTAAGTGACAACACAGATGTATCCACAGCAATCAGATTCACAGCATACGCAATTATTATAAAAATAGCTAAGCTAAGGGAGAAGCTGGGATAAGTATCTTTCACAGATATCATTCCAGCACTGACATAAGATCTTCCAGTGGCCTTAGGAAAGTCACTTCACTTCTCTGTCTCAAGTCTGGCCAGATAGCTGAAAAAATAAGCATTTTGTACTTTAAGGGACTCCTGTGAAAAAATATTTAAAGAGCTGGCTGCAAACAAATTACTACTGAGCAATATCCTCTGCTTAGGGAGATTTTTTTTAAATGCTGAACAATTGCACAGAAAAGAGTTTAAGTGGCGGCGTAACCTGATATGGTCCAGTGTGGCCGTTCATACGGTTAAATACTTTGCAGGACCAAGTAACTCCTAGATAACTTCACAGACAAGCCCCAGACTCTTTGGGAGAACAGGCTGCCTGCCAACAGCTCTCAGAAACTCGTAGACAATTTGAGAGCCACCCAGTGCTGGGGCATCAGTCACAAGGCAAGACACATGCTGTGGTGCAGGTTTCAGAAAATATAACTGAACACAAATAACACGTTTCCAAGCTTCACTGTTTAATAGGACTGCACAGATCGGCTAAATACTTACCACAGCCTAAGAGCCCACCAAAAGCCCAGTTTGGCTATTAATGCTTGACATTGAGCCTTTAATGTGCTAGGTCAGCAGTTTCTGCTTGCTTCTCCTCCTTTTACGTTTTTGGTAACAACCTCTTGAAAATAAGAAAACGTGCTACATTTTGTCCCATCACAGGTTAAAATGTTATATATGCAGCTAATTTGCCTGTAAGTTCTCCTAAAATTGTGTTAATACGACTAACAGATGACAACGTTATTGCGATTGCAGTTCTTTGTTAAAATAGGTCGTGGAAGTATATGCAGTATCACCACGAAAACATTACGTTCTCACAGCAATTCAAGCTCGCATTTAGACATGGCAGATACTGTGCAGCTTTCACGGCAGAAATAAAAATAAAACACTTTTACCATTAGTAAAAAATATCTGTAGTTTCCAATACTCTTCTTCAGTCAGAAATTTCAAGTCTTTCTGGCGTTCCTTCAATAGATCTTGTTTATCCAAAATCCATTGTAAACTAAAGGAAGGGAAAATTACTTCAGCAACTGCTTCTCAACATCACCACGAGCGACTCCTGCGCAGACCACGGGCTGCAGGTCGGGGCTGGAGGGCTCGTGGCCTTTAACCACGCGCAGGCTTCCCCAGCGAAGGCTCGCTCGGGTCTTCCGAGTCCCTCGTCCGAAAAAACACGCGCTGGCAGGGACTAAGACCGGCTTTCCCTACAGCAAGCTACACGGGCTGCGCAGCTCTGAGGCACTGCCCGTCGCCAGCAGGGTTTACGTGCCGTCGGTAGGTCACAGGCACCCATTTAAACCCCGAGGCGCCCAGCACGACGTATTTTAAGGCGGGTCGGCCCCGGCTGCCCCACCGCTGGGGATAAACCGACCGCGGCCCCGCAGCCGCCCGCGCTCCATCGCCTGAGGCCAAGCCAGGGCGGGCGGGGACGCGGCCCCCCCTCTCTCCCGGGGAGCCCCAACGCTTCGAAGCTCACGGCGACGCGAGGCCGGCCGGCCCGGCGGCGGCTCCGGCCGCTCTCCCACTCCGGCCCGGCTCCCGCCAGGGCTCCGCGCCGAGCAGGCCCCGCCGCCGCCGGGAGACGCAGCCCAGCGCCGCGGCGCTCCCCTCGGCCCCGCCGGGCCTCCCGACCGAGCCGCGCCCCCCGCTCCCCCGGCCCCGCCGCCCCGGCCCGGCCCGGCAATGAATGGACAAAGCGCGGCGGCCGCCCGCGGCCCCCCTCGCCCCCCACCCCGCGGCCGCGGCACCCACTAGTGCGAGCTCTGCCAGAAGTTCCCGGCCATGGGGAGGAGAGGAGAGGAAAGGGGAGGAGGCGCCCGGGCCCGCGATGTCCCGGCCCCGCCGCGCCAGCGCCGCCGCCCCCGCGCCGGCAGCAGGAAGGAGGCGGCCGCCGCCGCCGCCCCGCGCCCGCCGCCGGCGGGGCCCCGGCCGGCAACACGCGGCGCTGGCAACCGTTCCCCCGCGCGCGGGTTCCGCCCGCCGCCGGCGGAGCCCCGGCAGGGCCCTCGGCCGCCCGGTGGCACGGCAGGGCTGCCGCGTCCCGACAGCCCTCGCACGGCCTCGGCCGGCTCCCGCCGCGCAGCCAGCCGCGGCGGCGAGGGGCGAAGGCACCGCCAACGGACGGCGAGCGCGGGGCGCGGGCGGCTGCTCCCGCCCTGGCGGGAGCCGTTAGGGATCCCGCCGGCCTCGCAGGGCTTCCCTGGGCGCCGCTCGCTTCGGAGAGACGCGGGGCGGTTTGGGCGGGAAGGGGCCTTCAGAGACCGTCCGGTCCAACCCCCCCGCCATGGGCAGGGACACCTTCCGCCAGACCAGGTCTCTCAAAGCCCCGTCCGGCCTGGCTTCGAACGCTGACAGGGAGGGGGCATCCACAACCCCTCCGGGCAACCTGTTCCAGTGCCTCACCACCCTCACAGGGAAGAACTTCTTCCTCATGTCCAGTCTGAACCTGCCCTCCTTCAGTCTAAAACCACTGCTGTCTAAATTCAGTACCGGTCTGCTCCCAGTAAGGTCCCAGTCGGCCACAGCCTAGCGGTCCCAGTAAGACCACTGACTTGTCTTGCACTGTCTCCACCTCACCTCAACTTCCCTTCACCTCACCCGTTCCCAAGGGCTCAGGGCACAGCTTGCTCCGTGCTGGAGTTTTCTTAATGGGAGAGAGCCTCTGGAAGTAATTTTTTTTCCAGTTTAACAGGAAGAACCTGGGCCCAAGTCCTTTGCAGCTTTCTTTTCCAGCTCTTCCCTCTGGTGGCATACGAAACACTCAGCTCTCCACTTCTGAGTGGGATCTGAGACGTATTGATCCACGTCCTGCTGGGAAGGGGGCATGGAGGCAGGAGCTGTGGGTCCCCGTACCTGCCCTGCTGCGGGGACGCTCCCGGCAGGGCCAGCGTGGCAGGAGGGAGGGAAGGATGGTGCCTTTGTTTCTTCGAGCAGCAGTGTCGCTACGGGAAGTACGCCACAGTTTTGCAGCGAGATCAGTATTTAAAGGACGTATTTAAAAAGTCTGAAGGAGTCTAGCTGAATACTAGCTGTCACCTCGCAGGCCAGCAAGCCTGCTGGCATTTGGCAGGGCTGGGAGTGTGCGGCCACCGACGAGGCGCCCTGAGCAAGGCTGCTGGGACTGACGCTGTTACAGGCCAAGTATCCGCAGTCCTGTCACACGCTGGCTAAAACCCCGCTCCACGTTTGGAGAGGGGGCTCATTAATGCCGTTTGGCAGCAGGTAGCAGTGCCTGACAGCCCCAGGGGGCTGAGGTGGGGTCCTGGGCTGCGGGCAGGGTGGGGGGACCCCCGGGGGGTGGGCAGGAACAGTCAGGGCTGTGGGTGCCCTCGGGGCCCTGGCACGTGGAGCTGGTGTATGATGTGCCAGCACGGATGCAGTAGAAGGGACCTCTTTGTTTCATGAGATTTAATATTTCACCCAAGCATGTTTGCATTAAAGCTGCTATCCAGATCATTAGGTTTTGCACTTGACTACCTCAGCTTTCCAGAACAGTTTCCTAATTTGCTAATTAACCAAGCATGTTAAAAAGGTGAAACTCTTGGGGTCTTGAAGGCAAGCTCTACCCGTGTTCACTGGTGCCAGAAGTTACATTCATCTCTTCCTCTCCCCCATCCTGCACATGCACCATATATAAAATTAATGGATTGAGTAAGTCAGTCCCGGGTGCATTGCCCATTCCTACACCTTCTACTGCAAGATCAACAGTCTGACTCGGTTACCTCTAATGAGGACTCTACCATGGCAGAACATAGATTGGGGGGTTATTTCCTTCCCCACCCAGAGACATACATGTGTGGTCTTATACCTGGATGAGTGTGTGTACTCATCCCTCCCGCAAGCCCAGTTTTCAGGGCTGAATGTGGGCAGGAAGGCGAATGGTGCCTGGACACAAGACAGACAGCAGCTGGCAGCACCTATGGGAAAGCTGCAGCCCTCATGGCCTCCCCATTCCACTACGAACCCAGGCTGAGGTTCAGACCCATCCCTGCGCCCACAAAAGTCAGCAAAGTTTCTGTCAGCAATCATGATGGCAGCAAGAAGCACTCCCACAGGACAGATGCTCAGCGAGGTGAAGTAACTCCTGGTTTATCCTGCTGGGAAGGTTGTGCTTGGTGCTAATGGTTGGCAAGACCTGTGAGCACTTGAGGACTATTTTTTGCATGGTCTGACAAAACCTATTTGTTCTGAAATTTAAGTATGCCTTGTCTGTCTGCATGCAGCATACCGTGCAAAGAGCAGTCAGCTTGCTCCCTAGGGGTTGTCCTCACAGTGGGCAAACTCTCTCCATCTCTGTCCACCACTTCAAACACCTCCCTAAGCTTTATCAGCCTGAACTAAGAGGCTGTCTGCAGAGCCAGAAGTAAATATCCTGCAAGGCAGCCAACACCATTGTCACCAACGAGCAAGGAAACTTTAGCAAAACTTAACATATGTTCATATATCTATGAATATATTTGGCATTGTGTTAGGCAAAGATGAGCCTAGAGGTATGCAGGTGTGTATACATATACATATATGTGTTTGTGTAGAGGAACCTGAATGCTATCTTGATTTTGTCATGACAGAGATGGTCTGTGAATGTCCCTCCCTGTCCCTGCAGCATACAAGGGGTGCTTTGTTTGGGCTTTGCCTTGAAACAGGCAGGGGCTGGGGACTGGAAGCAGTAAACCAAGAATTTCTGGGTGGCAGGAGCAGTGAGAAGCACCTGATGGTTGCTCTTAGACTGACCAAGTACTCCTGAAAGGCATTCCAGACCCAGTCCCACAGGACTCTGCAGTGATCTGTTGCTGACGGTGTAGCTAAGATGCTGGGGATGCATGAGGAACTATGAAGCAGAGAGGGAAGATGCACTGGTGTCCTGGTTTTGGCTGGGATAGAGTTAATTTTCTTTCTAGTAGCTGGTATAGTGTTATGTTTTGGGTCCAGTATGAGAAGAATGTTGATAACACACTGATGTTTTCAGTTGTTGCTAAGTAATGTTTAGACTAAGTCAAGGATTTTTCAGCTTCTCATGCCCAGCCAGCACAAAGGCTGGGGGGGGAACAAGAAGTTGGGAGGGGACACAGCCAGGGCAGCTGACCCAAACTGGCCAAAGGGGTATTCCATACCATGGGACGTCATGCCCAGTATATAAACTGGGGGGAGTGGGGCTGGGAGGGATCGATGCTCGGGAACTGACTGGGCATCGGTCGGTGGGTGGTGAGCAATTGCATTGTCCATTGCTTGTTTTGTACATTCCAATCCTTTTATTATTATTATTATTGTCATTTTATTATTGTTGTTGTTGTTATCATAATTAGTTTCTTCCTTTCTGTCCTATTAAACTGTTCTTTTCTCAACCCATGAGTTTTACCTTTTTTTTTCTGATTCTCTCCCCCATCCCACTGTGGGGAGGGCGGGGACTGAGTGAATGGCTGCGTAGTGCTTAGTTACTGGCTGGGGTTAAACCACGACAATGGGATAAGATGGAGACAGTGGTGTTTCTAAATGGCTTTGCTGGAGGAATGAGACACCTTCCCTGCCATGTCGAAGTCTAGGTTTGAGACCCTGTTTTTAAGTAAGAATGTGAGAGTAAGGGGTGAGGTAGGGAAGAAAGAATTTGCATGCCCTGGCTGTGTTTACTTCTCCCTTCTCAGTGCAAGGAGACATGATGGAGACCACAGGTTGAGTTCTGTGGGATTTCTATGGAGGCTCTGTGACCTGACACCTTTCTCCAAAAAGCCATCTAGACCTTGCAGAACTTGTGAGCATGTGAAAACTCAAAGGAGAAAGTCCTTATTCCGCTATTTCAATGTCACAGCTACAAAGAGGGGAACCAGATTGCCAGCACATGCCTTTGGATCACAGCCACTCACAACTGCATCGCACCCAGCTTAGCACAGCACCAGGAGCCAGCAGAGAGAGAAGCTGCTGTATAACAGAGAAGCCTGTCACTGCCTCACTGAACATACTAGAGCAACCAAAATAGCAGCAGACCTCATGCCGCTGCTTATCACATCAAGCAGGCATCTCTTTGTTTCACCATCCTTCTCTACCTGCCCCCTTGCCTTTTTCTTGCTCTGCTCTGGTACCTGCGTTTTGTTACCTCATGCTGGCGATTTCTGTTTCTGTATGCTGCAGTGTGGCAGGAAATAATTAGGAGGGACTGGGCAGGAGACTTACCATAGCTATGACAAATAGCATTGCTCCACTGCACACTGGGCACAGGGGACAGCTCTGCTTGCCCTGCACCTGGCACTGCTGGGGCTGTGTAACGCTGCTGGAATGGGAGCGCCTGGCAGGGTCTTGCCAGCCCTGCTCCCAGACTGTCTTTTTCTCGGCAGGACAGGCCTCATATTGTGTGACCCCATTTCACAGCACAGCAGCAGACCACACCAGTACCAGAGCTGTGGAGGAGTAAACCCTCCTGGTGCCCTACAAAGGGACATCCTGCCATGGATCCTTCCCGTGGCGTGGTACCCAGGGGCTCCCAGTGCTTTGGAGGACCCTTCCCAGCCCTGCAGCATCCCTTGAGCAAAGGGGCAAAAGCTCCTCTCGACTGGGGTGTGCTGGGGGTGCCCGTTGCCAGGCCAGGAGTCCTGCAGCTGGAGTGGAGCCATGGGGCCACATTACACAGTGCAGGGGGGATTGATGGCCATGTGCGGTTTCCCGTGTTTCTTGGAGGACGTGGATGCCGCTGTGGCTCCATCTCCCTGGAGGCCCAGCTGGGAGGGCTTTCCTGGGCAGGGGCATGGCGGGGGGCAGACAGGGCAGAGCTTTTTCCCCTTGACATTGCTTTGCAGCCTTTCTTTTTCAGGAGCTGTGTGGAGGATCGCTTTATTTACCATGTCCTCTCTGTGTGTTTCTGTCAAAACAGGCAAACGAAGATTTCATGAAACAGATGTGCAGTGCTGCTGTGTGTGCCGATGTCTCCTGCTCAGCCTCAGACCTGGCTGCTGCTCTGAGGGACATCCAGATATAGGATGAAAAAATCGCAGCCAAGAACCTGCAGGTAAAATTATACTTTGTCTTATTTGTGAGATGAAATTATCTGTCAGCTCTCGCTGATCTCTTCCCCCTCTGCCCCCCTAAAAAAAACCATCACAAACATATTGAATATACTTACTAGTCTATCGGTAGATATAAATATACACAAGATGGTTGGATAGATTCTTCTTTTTTGAAAAATAAATGCTTCTTCCAATCCACATGTTATAAATAGCATTTAACATGATGGAAGAATGATGCGGGTTCATTTTTTTGTTCATGGGTCCTCCTCCACAGTTCCAAACACAATATTTCCTTTAGCCCTCTCCCTTAGTTGCACACAAAAAATAGTCTTTACTAACAGTCTCAGGTTTTTTACATGTTTACATATTCATCTAATAACTGAAAACAGTACGTATCTTCTCACGGATCTGACAATAAGCGTTCCTGTTTGCCCTCTTCTGTTTAATATCCCCTCAGGAACTGAATGAGTGGTACAAAACCAGATTTCCTGACTTTAATCAAGCTTCCACAAAACATGCTGAGAATGTGAGACATTTCAGGGAAGGAACGGGGAAAAGAAGTGTAAGTGGAATTGAAAACCCCTTCCAGCTTATGTTATGTCACTTCTAATGGAAGCCTTTGTTATGATTTCACTAAGTTAGGTAATGTGACAGTTGTCTGATATTTTTCCCAATAAAGGTGGTCTTTTAGGCTATATTCTGCAACGAGGGAGGTGGATTAGAGGAGTGGTGACTCTGGATGTGACCCCATGTCAAACCAGTAGGAAGTATCCACAAATAATGTTTATACATATGAAATAAAAATTCATCTGCTCAGTAGCACGCATCTGAACGTAAGGATCCTGTTGTTCTTGATCAACAATTTTAGGGGCAAATGATTTATATTGGAGAATGTTTTATTTGAAGCACCCTCACCCCCCCCAATGCACACACACACAAAAAGACTCTTGCAAAGGCAACCATTTAATATTTTACATAGGAGACATTCAGGATTTCATTAGATGAGGGAAAGAGTTTAGAATAATGACGGTTCAGTTTACAACACG
This sequence comes from Harpia harpyja, assembly GCF_026419915.1. Taxonomy (NCBI): domain Eukaryota; kingdom Metazoa; phylum Chordata; class Aves; order Accipitriformes; family Accipitridae; genus Harpia; species Harpia harpyja. Next base: position 14,989,740 of record NC_068942.1, on the reverse strand, counting down.
AGGATAAATAACAAGAGACCATCAGCTCTGTTGTGAGAACTCCTTGGCGAGGGTAGCTGGTTCAGAAAGATGCTCTCAGCCACCTCCTTCCAACATGCGCTTAAAATAATTTTTAAAAATCGCCAGCGTTCCCACACAGTAGCCTGTTATTTGAAAGGGTTTTCCTTTCTGGGTCACAGACACTCTGGCATTTAACCCCACCTCCTCTCAGTAAAGCGTACACAGCAGGAACATATGCAGGACAGAGTATCAAATCAGTGTTACGTTGGTTTTAATTTTTTTTTTTTCCCCTCTGGTCAGCTGGAAGTGCATCCTCCACCCCGATGGCTCAGGGTTTCCGTGCAGGGGTGGCCCCGGCCCCGGTGTGTGGGGCCGGATTCTGAGCAGCACACCCGCTCCAGGCTGAGACGGGGGTTAAACCGGCCTTCGGGCCCTGGGAGGGGGCCGCGTAGATCAACCTGCAGTCCGGACACCGGGTGGCCCTTCGCTCACATGGGGCATGTGTCCCATCGGGGAGGGCTTTCCCTCCCGGAAAGACCAAGTCCCCAGGGTGAAATGGAGCCCCCCTGAATGGGTATTTTGCGGATTGCCCCCCTTGTGTCCCCCCCCGCCAAACCCCAGCGCTGAGCAGAGTCGCGGCTTGTCCTTTCCCTGTGTTGGAGCTGCAAAGGGAGGGTGGCTGCGCTGGGGACCTCCGCCGGGACACGAGGAGGGGACCGAAGGTCTCAGGGGTAGCCTGCACCTCGCAGGGAGAGTTTACCTTTCTCTTATGTCTTGGCAAACGTTCAGTTAAACAAACATTAAGTCGTCGTGGGCGATGAAAGGCGTCCTGAGAAGTCAGGAGGCAGCCCAAGGCTGCAGCCCAGCCCAGGGCAGGAGCCCTCTCTACCTGCCCCGCACCTCTGGGTGCCTCGGGGGACCCCTCCGCACCCTAAACACCTTCTGGAGAAAGCGAGTCTGACCCGAAGGTGTAGGTTTTTGTGCTGACCTCTTGGCCCCTCCGGAGAAAAGGATGCTGCCGTAAAATGGAAACGACCCGCGGCCCCCCCGCAGGACACTGGGGATGCTCCGGTGCCACCCCAGGCTTGCACAGGGGCTTTCCCCACCTCCCCAGGACCCCTCCTTCCTTTCTCTCTATTCCTCTAGGTTTTCACTCAAAAACTTGCGTTTCCCTACACCCCCCCGAGCAGCTCCTCCGTCTTCAGCCCGAGCCGCCCGCCTTTGCAAACCTGTTGTGTCGCTTTTATTAACTCGAATAAAATTAGGAACACGTATTTTCTTACTTGACTCGGTCCCGTGGGACCTCGGGAGCCGGGTTTTCTGCACGACTTCGCGAAGGTATCGGGTAACCTTGAAGCAACCCGGCAGGAGGGAGGGGGGCTGCGGCTCCCCGGTGCGCACGGCGGAGCCTGGCCCGAGGAGAAACTCCCGCTTCCCCGGCAAGCCCCTGACATTACCGGAAAGAAATGAGCGGAAAACAGAGAAGCGAGTTAATTAGTCGCATCTTCGCCGGATCACGCTTGAGAGACGCTTTTCCGAGGGGAGGCTTCGCTGCCTCGCTCTATCTGGTAGCAAAGGGTTTCTCTCCAACCCAGAAGCTCAGAGGGGGGTTCTGAAACTATCTAAGTGAGGAAAAACTGTATAACCGAGGAGAGAAAATAGATCACTGCCGCGTTATATATTTCCGTGTTTATATTCCCCCGGCCAGGTTTCACATACGCGCATTACACGTGCACGTGTGTACGCGCGTACTTTTGCACCCAGTTTTGCGGGCTCCCAAAGGGAGTTTGAGAAACTGCCGTCTTCTCGCCCCAGGTTTCAACCGACACACACGCACCCACACACACCCACACCCCCCACACCCCCCCCCCCACACACACCCGCTCCGCGCAAACCTGCGCGGCCGCGCTGCGGACCCCGCGGGTCGGCTGCGGGGTGGGGGGGGACCGCCGGTGAGGTTGATATTTATCGGAATTGAGGGTCACGGAGAGAGGGGCTGGCTGTGACCACTGGCACAGCGGGGCGGGGTGAGAGCTTCAGGTGTGCCGTGATGAAAATCCGGATATTTCCCCTCCTGGGAACTCATCCCAGGGGACAGACGTGTTTTTCGTCTCTCGAAATTTCAAAAACATGGTCGATTTTTTTTTTATTTCTTTGCAAGGTAAAAGGCTAGTGGAAAATCTCGGCACACAGACTACGGGACGTCCGGGGTTGCGGGGTCTTGCTAGGGAGCGAGCAGGGCAGCGGCGCTCAGTCCGCAAGCCGGGCGGGGGGGCAGCGGGTGCGGACAGCTTGGTGCAGCGTTGGGAGCCCAGGACTGGGGGGTGCGGGCACCTCGGGGACTGGCCTGGGTCTCAAATTCCTGAAGAAAAGCTGCCTGGAAGGCTCATAAGGGATGTCGGAAAGTCAGGTATTCCCTCCATATGGGGTTACGTTTGTAGAGGGTCCGATCCCGCACCCACCCGAGAGTAGGTTCTGTACCTGGGGGTGAGCCCTAAAGCCCGGGGCACTGCTCTGGCTAACAGGGGCTGTTGAAAACCTCTTCTCAGCGGTAGCTGAATGTGCACACTTGATTTTTTTCTTCAAATCCCTCGGGACACGGGTTTAAACACAATGGCCGCAAATCACCTTTCTCAGGCAGAAATACCTATACGGTGGGCATCATAATTTAACTTTAAAACCAGTGACTCAAAAACAGGAGGTAGTTTGACTCTGATATTTTGAGCGCAGCTTAATTCAACCCCGATTTTAAGAAGGGTTCATTCCGCAAATAATTTAAAGGGGTCAGTTTATTAACGAGACGCGCCCCTTCCGAATACCAAGCCGTGATAGAAATGTTCAAAGACAAATAGGGTTTTTCCTCCTAGTTTTGGAAGAGCTAACCCTTCTGTATGTGTGTGCCCGAAGTGTGCCCTTATTTTTCCGTGTGAGAGACATAGAGTGAGACAGAAACTTTGAGGTTAATCTGTCTTCTTCTTCTTCTAAACGCATATTTGAATATTTAGACTGAAAGATGGTGACACTGGGGAAGCTGAGGGCAGCGGTCTACAAGCGATCAGGCAAAAATCCAGAATAATTTTATTTAGATTTTATTTTAATAGCACAAACAATGAATAGAAAGAACAACATTAAATCTACAGTCTGTAACGAAAAATTATTTCCGACAGATGACACCTACAAGTTTTTTTTGTTTCATAACTCCGAAGCTGTCAAAAATGATGCATATTTCGGCATCAAAATATGCAATGCCGAAATGAAGAGAAGAAAAAGGTCTGTACTTCGTGGTGTACTTTAAGATAAGTCCTAGATAACGTGGGTTTAACCTCCGTTATTCTGCATATCTAAACCAAATGCTTTCTTGTTTCGAATGTTTTTACTGGGTTAAAAAAAAAAAAAAAAAAGAAGTCAAGTCACAGGAACCAGAGGAAGACCTTTCGGTTTGTCAGATTCATTAATTAGAGCGCTGCATATACTAGAAGAAGATGCATTTTCTTGCCCTGCCTTCCGCCCCCACCAACAATTTCACCATGAGGGGATGTTTACCAGAGTGTAACGAACAGTTTCTGATGGCTGCATTTTTGCTAAAATCTTTTTTTTTTTCTTGCTGATAGTCGTATCTTGAAAAGCATAAAACGCTGAAACCCTTTACAACATTATATGCGCTCATTAGGAAGTCAGCTCTCTTACAGCCCTTTCTCCTTGCTGGCAAAACCTATCTCTTTCTCCATTTACACTATTACCAGCCAGCCAGAAAGCTCTGCCCCTGCTCTCTGGTGCCACTGCAGAGAGAGGTCTTCCTTCCAGCAGCTACCATTTTTTCATCTCTTTCTCTCTTCCGTGCCAATGATTTATTTCCCTGCCTCTCCTCAGATCAAGTGCTGGATTCAGTGGGAGCCTAACAGGCAAAATCACCATCGTTTTCACCTCCCGACTCCCGCACCGAGGGCATCGGGCAGCCTTCCCTCCGCCCTGCCCCCGGCTCCGCACTCCCATCCCGGCACTGACGGCCACTTGCTTCTCATCTACCTATGAACCACTCCTCCCCTCCACAAGCTCCAGCTAGGTCGTTGCTGTTACTGTACTATAACGCTGCCCCTCGGGGAGAAGATCTACAGAAATTAAGTGCCTCGTTTTAGAGCTGCAACTCTTCTGTAAACGCAGGGTTGATTTCAAAATAGATGAGCCCCCCCTGTGAGCTCTTGAGGAAAACGCAACAAATTTACACTGTGAATAAGGAATTTTTTTCGCCTTGAGCCGAGCTGAGCACGGCAGAGGGGTCGGAGGAGGAGGAGGAGGAGGAGGAGGGGAGCTCTGCAGGATGTGCGCTCTGCCCGCCTGCTTCGGCTTCCTCTGTCGCGGCACAATTTCATCCCTGGAAGAGATTCAGGGTCGGGCTCGGATCTATCAAGCTGTCAGGACGGAGAGAGACAGTCTGTGGAAATGCTCACAGAAGGGGACTCCCACTGTACTTAAAAACAGAAGCAAACCCCAAACAAACAATTAAAGCCCAAGTTGAAATAAAAAGTCAATGCTAGCTTGCCTGCCTAGAGGTGGAAGGACCATGTGATTTAAGCGGTACAACCACTGTCTTTACAAAGCCCGACTCAGACGGAGCTCAAATCAGAATGTAGCTCTATGAATTGGATTCCCGGGGATATTTTTGATGCTGGAGGACGGGGAGGGAGGGAAGCACCCTCTGCTTCTTCACTCTGCTGCTCTCCGGAGCACAGGAACAAATCGGTTCCTCAGCGCACGCAGACCTTTGCAGATGCTTCCTAGCGCGTTGGTCCGGTACATGTTCGGTAGCCTTTGGCTTGGTACGTACAGTATGCTTTTCCATAAGTCACAGCCCTGTCTCTCAGGGACGGCCGTGAAGGAGAGGAAGGGCCTTCCTCCCTGCGCTCCGGTCACGAAAGCCATGGAAAAAAAGGATCGCAGTGACTCCAGCATACCGACTTAGAAACAAATGTGTGTATGTGTGTGTATACGCACAGACATACCCGGGTGCGTATGGACGGACACACAGGCAAACCCGCATCCCTCCTGCCTCTGAGGTGCCTGTGGATATACGCGTGATACGTATGGATGCTGTAGCTGCAGGCAGCTGTGCGCAGCTCTGCCTTTAACCCGAGGAGCAGCCTCCGGGCAGCGGGGCCTCCCGGGCATCCCTTCCCCGGGCATCCCGGGAGCGACGGGCAGCCGGGGGCCGGGCGCCTGTCCCCTCGCCCTGACCCGGGGCCGCGCTTCTCCCCTCGGACTGGGCCGGGGACAGAGGTTTGGCTCCCAGCGCGGGGGGCAAACACGGTTTGGTCACCCCGGCTGGGCTCGGGCTGCGCTGGCAAACCCGCCGCATTCCCCCCGCCCTGCCCCGGAAAGCTGGGGCAGCGCTGCCGGGCTGGCGCGGGGGTGCTCTTTCCTTTTTTTTATTTAAATATCGCAGCCGTCGGGGGGAGGGACGGACGGACGGGGGACGTAGGCACGCAGCCGTCGAGGGGGCCACGGAGGCACGTCAGGGCTGTGCATTTCTCCCGGCCCGTAACCAGCGCGGTTGCGGCGAAATTTTGTCAGGGGCTTCTCCCGGGCTGAGCGGCGGCCAGCCGGCGCGACGGCCGAGCCCCGCACACCGCCACGCACGGCCGTGCCCGCCGCTCCTCCCGCTCTTTGTCTTGCGGGAATATGAACGTCGGGTAGCCGGCGGTGCGGGAGGAGAGGCGGAGGGCTCCGGCTCCGTCAGCCTCCTCTAAACCAGACCTTCCGCTTACCGGGGACGGCTTGCAGGGGCAAACCCACGCCAGAGAACGGACTTCAGTCCTTGATCTGAGACTTCAGCAACATTTGCTGTTAAAAGTCCCTCTGCTTCTTCCCAGGCCAGCCGGACTTCACGTGTCGCATCCCGAGCCCCATTCAGCGCTGGAAAGAGGGCACCCCGCCCGGGACGCAGGGCACGCTTCGGCTTCGGTCAGCCCCATTGCCTCTCCCCGCCCGGCCAGACCCACGGGGCAAGGGGAGGTGCCCACGCAGGCGAGCGGCGTTACTGCCTAATTCTGGGGCGCGGGCAGGACCCTTCCCACCGCCACGGACCAGCCTGCAGGCAGCGCCGGGGCATTTCCCCTGCGGAGGGGACACCCGGCTCTGTATCGCCGAGCAAAGTCGTGTCCGTATCGCCCCGGGGCTGCCGTGCCCTCCCGGAGGCCCCGCTGGGTCTGTGGGTCCCGGACGGCAGCAGGGCACGGCCCGGGAACGGCGTCCCCGCCGGGACACAGGCTGTGCACCCCGCGACACACGGGCTTGCCGGGGGACACTGGCGCAAACCCGCCCCGTCGGGGCGATGGGTGCTTTGCAGAGGAGCCTAGAGAGGACGAGAGCAGCAGACGGTCGCCAGCTCTCGGTCACCTCGCTGGGACAAAGTAACCTCTGCGAACAAAGGCCCTGATAGCGCTACGGGCTCTTCTCCCTTTGTTTACGATGGGATTAAACATCGTCTTTCTGACAACCGACCACAGAGTTTAAAAATCACTAACCCAAGTAATATTTTTCTCACCACGTACGTTTTGGGTTGCCGCATCCAGTCGACCCCGGATTAGTGGCAGTGTGAAGGCCAGGCCCGAGCTCTAGAATGTGCCTCTCGCTACAGCTCCAGCAAGGGCAGAGCCTTCGGCAGCAGGATGCTTCACCCTGCCAGGGCCGCTTGTGCACAGCTGGCACGCAGATGGGTAGATGGGCAGACAGGGCGATGGATGGATATGCACTTGGAGCAGCTTTGGGTTAAGAGCTTCCCGGACTCACAGGGTGGTTTGGGTTGGAAGGGACCTTTAAAGATCAACTAGTCCAACCCCCTGGCCATGGGCATCTTTCACTAGATCAGGCAGGCCCGCATTGCCAAAAACCTAATTTCCCTGATACCAGTGCTGGGCTGGGCAGGGAGTGGCGTCTGCCTGTGACTCACACCTCCCCTGCCTCCCTCCCTCCCTCCCTGCCTCCCTCGTCCCCTGGGAGCCTGTTCCTTAGGCTAGAAACACCCGGGGAAGTTTCTGCGTGGGGGGTTTCATTCCCATCCCATATAACCCCCAGCCCCGGGGTTATGTTTTTGCATTTACGTTTCCAAGCCCGAACACGAGCCGGGCGTGAGAGAGCGGAGGCTTGCTTCCCCTCCCTCCGAAGGGAAACCCGGCTCCAGGTCCGCTCCCGCCGCGCCTGGCCCCGGCCCCGCCGCCTCGCCGGGTCTTGCCGGGTCTCGCCGGGTCTCGCCCGCCGCTGCCGCCGCTGTCCCCGGCAGTTGCCACGCTGGCAGCCTCGCAGAGGGACATTAGCCCGGTCGTTTTCTGCGTCTCCTTTATTTCCTCAGTTTCTCCCTGGAATCTTTATAAATCCCCCTTTTCCAGGAGGAGTGTCCAGGCGGGTGGAAGTCTGAGCACAATGAAACCTGAGAATTTCTGTCACTCTCTGCATATGGTCCGAAGTGCTTTAATCCCAATTAGGGGCGGCTGACACACGGTCCTATTCATCCCAATCAGCTCTTGAATACATTTGCCTAGAAATGAACTTCACAAATAGACTCTCTCCTAAATGTGCCCAACAGCAAGGAAAATCGAATTGAGGCAGGGGCTCATTCTGAGGCGATCGAGGGAGAAAAGGTATGAATTTATAAGGTACACCGAAACATTGCAATTCAGCAACAAGTTTACTGACTTTTATTTGCACCATGTCAACCGAAAGAACCAAGAGATACGGTGGGGGCTGCGGGAGGGGGAGAATCCGGTTAAAAGGCAACTTTAGACAGACTTTGAATACTTTATGCGGCAAGTTTCGCCTCCAATTGAAGCTGGGCTAAAAGAAAAAAAAAAATCTCGGCCCCTACACTGGAATTTTTAACGAGCACAAAACGTGTTTGAATCCGATCTGGGCTGACGCTCGCGATTAACAATACGAATACCAAATCGAGCTCCTGTCATCTGCCCGGGTTCCCATAGAACCTGAATTACTATTCAAAAGCTGCTTTAATATCCCACCCGCATCTCGTCTGCACCGCACAGCTGGTTGGGGGCCGCCGGCCCGGGCCGCAGCCGCCCGGCCCCGCCGATCGGCACCGCCCGCCCGCAGCACCGGGCACCGGCAGCGCCGCGGCGGGGAGGCGGCGGCGGCGGCGGCGGGCGGCGTCCCGGGGGAGGAAAGCGGTGGGAAAGAAAGTAGGGGAAGGTGGTACAGGGAAGTGTTTTTGAGAGAGGGTGGCTGAAAGAGAGAAAGTGAGCGAAGTCGAGGAAGAGATATAAAGGGACTGCAAAAGAGAGAGAGAGGGGAAGGCAGGGAAGCAGGGAGAGAGGAGAGGAGAGGGAAAGAGAAAGAAAGAGAAAGAAAGAGAAAGAGAAGATAAGAGAAGATAAGAGAGAAGAGAAGAGAAAAGAAAAGACAAGAAAAGAAAAAAGAAAAGAAGAAGAAAAAAGGAAGGAAAAAGAGAAAAGACGTTCAGACCGTATTGGTGTCTTCGGTTTAAAGGGGATTCCCGTGTTTCGGGGTCTCAGCACGCCTCCCCCCCTGCCCTCCGCCCCGTTCCTTGCATCCCCATCCCCTTGCAGAGGAGCCCCCGGCCGGAGCCCCGGGGCCGGCTCGGGCAGGGCGGGGAGCCCCGGGGCAGGGCAGAGCAGGGCGGGGAGCCCCGGGGCAGGGCAGAGCAGGGCCGGGAGCCCCGGGGCCGGGCCGTCCCGCAGCCCGGGGAAGGGCCGCCTCGGCGGGGCAAAGCCATTTGGGAAAAAGGTCACCCCGGGAGCCGCCGGCTGGACTGCCCCGCCAGAGTATGGCCTGCTGAATGAACTTGCAGCATTTTGTTCAAGCCTCCGCTGCGGTGCTCCGCGGCATAATGAGCCGGGCCCTGTATACAGGCATTCATGCTGGTCTGAATGTGGTGTTGAACCTTCTCTGTGCCGGAGCGGTTTGATGGTTTGAATGGAGCTCCCTGGTGGGACATTGCTCTCTGCAACTGTGCCTCTTTGGATGACTGTTGTTCCTTAACATTCATGCCTCATTATGGGGCAACCTGTTAAATCAGGGAGAACAGTGTGCCAAAGTGTTACTCAGGGGCACCGGCAGTTCAGCGGTGGGCATAAATAAGGGCCGCCGAGGAAAATAACTTTCATCGCATCTCTGGGCAAAAGTGATCTCGCATTAATGGTGCCTCTCGTAGCCCGGTTTAAGTATATAAAGAGCGATAGTGGAATGTTTTGATTGAGTCTAAACATTGTCTTTGAATAAAGCTGAAACCATGTAATTAATGTGTCTTTTTAATAAGGGACAATACGGTCGTTCAAGCTATTTAATTTCATTTAATTTTCCATCCCATTTGCTCCAAAGGCTGCTTTTACTTTTAACACCCGGCCTTTCATGCTGCATCTTGCTCCAGTGGGCACATTAGATCGGTTTCACCCTTCCTTTTTAGGGAAGGAAAAATAAAAGAAAATGTGGTTCCTTTCCTCTTTTGTGGACAATTTATTTCACTTGGGGAACTTCAACTTTGAGCCACAGGACAGAATAAAAATTGGAGAACTGGTGTGAATGCTTCCAGAGCAAGGGCTTTTCTTTTCTGAGTGGATGGGAACCAGCCACAATCGGCTATATTAATAAATAACTTTCCTCACAGTCGGCCTTTACATGGTCCTATTGATAAAATTGTTCGCGTGTCGTTCACGCTTTTTGACTCATTAAGGCCTGGGAGGGAGCGGCTCCCGAGGCGGAGCAGTAGGGTACCTTGGTCGCCTTAAAAGCCCCCTCTCTACCTCTGCGGCTCTCGGAATTTCAACCCGGTCTCATCTTCAAGCGGCCAGGCCAGAGGTTACAGGGACATGTTCATGGCTTAAATTTATTGCCCTCAACTTCTTGTTTATCCTTTTTGCCCCATTCAGGCCGCTGATCAAAGGGGTCATCTTCAGTTCCCCACATCCTCTCTTCCCCCCCCCCCCGGCCCCCCGCCCCCTTCCCGTCCCTGAAGGGAAAAAGAAACCCCCCCCCCCCCGCCCCGCTCCCGGGACGGTCCCTGCCATTGCACCCCGGCGAGATGCGATCGATGATCATTGATGCTGCGGGGGGACAGGCGCGACATTTATCTCGCGTGCGCGCCAATACGTGTCATTACTAAAAATACATCCATCCGCGGCCCACCCGGACTCAGTGCCGGCCAGCAGCCCCCGGAGCGGGCGGCGGCAGCGCCCGGCCCCGCTGCCGGTCCCGCTGCCGGTGCCGCCCGGCCGGTGCCGGTGCCGCCCGGCCGGTGGAGCCCGGCGCTCCCCGCCCAGCGCCCGCGGGCAGCGCCGAGGGCGGTCGGTGCGGCCAGCCCTTCGCTGCCCGCCGGCCTCCGCGGGGACGCAGAGGTTTGGCGGCTCGCCCCGGCCGTGCCAGCGGAGGCCGGTGCCGTGCGGAGGGCTGGCCGGGCGCTGCCGCCGCGGGGCCGGAACAACCGGCGACCGGCGTGGGCGAATGTCATGGCGGCAGCGGCGGTAGCTCGCCGGGAGGCCGAGCTGTAATTGCCGTGCCGGGCAGGGAGAGGGGAAAGAGCATCTTTGCGACGGGCAACTCGGGAGACGTGCCGCTTCAAAATCGCTCTCGTGTCCCCCCGCCCCGCGCGTCCCTGCGGCCCTTGCTCCCACTCGTGACGGCGGCAGACATAATCCAGAGTAAAGCCCACACTAGCCGTCACATGGAAAGCGACGTGCCGGGGTTTATCTTGCTGAAATCGGGGCTTCTTGAGAAGAGCCCGCTCCGTTACCTGGCACCTATTGGCAGATACACCTCCAAACGTAGCTTTCCGGATTTTCTTTTGAAATTTATTAGGTCTGACTATTAGGAAAAGGGCAGGGGGGGGGGGGGGGGGGAAGAAAGAAAGAAAGAAAAAAGCCCCATATCTGCAATTACTTCTGAAAGCAATGGATAAAATCTGCCTGTGCAACTTCTCCGCGGGAGAAAGGTTCAGAAATCTTCTTTTTGGAGAGTTAGCGAAGTATGGAGCAGAGAAAACCTGATAGCACGAATTAGACAGGACTATAAAAGCGAAAGTGGAAAATCGAATGTGTAACTGTACTCTTTGGTCTGACAGGCACATCCGGACTGTCTCACGTGCATAAGAAAAAAGTCGCACACCTTTCCTTTTCACCTCCTGGAAAAATCTTGGGACATTTACCCAGCCCGAATTATAAACCGACATAATCCTAGCGCCTCGTTGTATCTTAATTAAAATATTTATGCGAAGAGGAGGGACATAGACGCAGTCTGTTCCAATCACTTCGTTCTGGCTTTATTTACAGTGGCTTTTTGTAGGTTCCACCTCCGAAAGCGGTCTCGGTGCAAGCGATTTTGCGTGCGGGAGAGGAACCTGTGGATGTATTAAACGAGGAATCCAGCTGCACGCTGTTCGCTAGAGATCTGTGTTATCTGCTGGCCGTGCCTCCCTGTTTCCTGGTGGCTGTATGTCTCTATTTCCTCCTGTCCCTATTTCTTAATCGCACGATCTACAGACACAGCTTCCCCAGCGCTCGCAGATGCAGCGGGTTGTGTTTTACAGGGGCTACGGCGGCTCATATTTTGTGCTATTCATCCTCCTTAAGGATCAAAGCTCTTCTGAACAGATTACTGGCCTGAAACCAACCCACTGAAATGGTAATATGGTCGTTCTTTAAAAAAAAAAAAAAAAGTGTAGGTATTTTCTGGTGTTTTCCCATCAAGTACCTGCCCAATTTCTGTATGGCACACGCCGGGAATCAATAGAAGTTAACAAGTCCTCAAAACATTCCCCATCTCTTTGTTTAATCTCCTTTACAATAAAGCCAAGGGAAGAGAATTAAAAATCTTTGAAGTATATTAAACCTCAAAAGGCTCAGCCAAGTAGACTTAAAATAGTCACTTATTTTCCAAAACTGGTTTGTCGAGGAACAATAAAAGGAAGTAAAATTTATGGAGAAATTATACAGTGGATTTGTCACTTAAAATATCGTAACTGTCTCGGGGACAATACCCCATGCTGAGGATTAATGGTCCCTCCAGACCTTTGATTCACCAGCGCCTTTTCTTTGCCCTTGACAAATTGGATTTTTAGGAATGGGAAGGTCGCCTGGCCCATTGTCTGCCAGCCATTCACTCCGCCTGATTATGCAGGAGGGTTAGGGAAAGGCTCCATGTGACCCTCTTGGATGGGACTCCGCAGCTGCTCGAGGAGCCAAACTCTCTCACCAAACTCTGCGCCCCAGAGCATCCCCCTGCCAAGGGGTACCCCTCCTGCTCCCGTTGAAAAGCCGGCGTCCACACACCGCCGCGTCACTCTGCGGGCGGAGATACGCCTGTGCTCGTCCTCCCGCCGCTGTCACTCCGGCCCCCTTAAGTAGTTGGGGTTCCCGAGCGCTCACACCCAGAGGCAGCGATGCAAAGCAGCAGGGCTCCGGCCATCAGCGTGAGCGCGGAGAGCTGCATCCCGGCGGGGCTGCGCCTGGGTCCTGTGCCGGGCATCTTCAAACTGGGCAAGTACCTCTCAGACCGCAGGGAGCCAGGACCCAAAAAAAAGGTATTTTCCTACCGTCTCTCCTGCACCGCTGGACCTTGCTTTTTCGTTGACTCGGGGGAAGCCGGCTTGGGAGAAGAGGCTGCTCTTCCCTCCCCTCTCTCCTCGATCCTCCCTTCTTAGAGCGAGCCAGGAAAGGGAAGGGAAGCGTTTCCAGAGCGTCCCGAGATGTCTCCTCGCGGCTTTGCCAGGAAAGCCGGCCCGCCCGTGCCCTCTCCCCCTCCTCCCCAGCGCCGGGGCCCCGCTAGCCCGGCCGGCCTCCGCGGCGAGGCCGGGGGACCCGGGGGCTCTCCCGGAGGAGCGGACGCGCCCCCGCCTTGGACACAGACGTGCCGAAAGCGCCGCCGCCGCCCGGTGCCCGGTGCCCGGTGCCGGAGGGCGCTAGTCCCGCCGCCCGGCCCCCGCCCCGCGGGGCTCCGCTCACTCGGGCATTGCCCCTTCCCCGGCAGGGCCAGGACGTGCCACGGCTGGCTCCTCGCCCCTGGAGCCCCGGCGAGGCGGGGGCACGCGGCTTTCACAGCCCCCCTGGTTTTGTCCGGGGAAGGAGGGGGGCGAGACGCAGACGCACCGATTTATTTCTGCCTTCGGCTCGGGTTCGTGCCTCCCCCGTCCCTCTCCTCGGCCGCGGATCCGCTGGCTGGGGCCGGAGGGGAGCGCGGGGCGAGCGGGCCGAGGGTCCCCCGGGGGCGGCGGCGGGGTGCGGGTCGCAGGTGTCGGGGCAGCCCAGCGCAGGTCGGCCTCCTCGCCAAGCCTCGGGCCGGCTCCTACCCCAGGAGCCGCAAACCAACCCCCACGGCCGGAGCGGGAGGGGGTGACGGCCAGCCGGCTGCCGGCTCCGGGGTCAGTCGGTGTCCGAGCTGGGAGGGAGCCAGGAGGAGGCGGTGAAGGGTGCTCGCCCCGTCCATCAGGCTCTTCAGGGGGCTGCGGAGGACAGCCCTCCTTCCACCCCCCGGGCAGCCGCGGCTCACGCGTTCCGCTCGGATTTTTAATGCCCTTTAATTGTTTTTAAACGCTCTGCCAGCCCACTCAAATTTATTTCTCATCTGGCTCCCTTGGTTTCTCGCTTTAGACGGCTTTGTTCCGATGACTTTTATTGCACGGTCATTCAGGGAACGGGCACTTCATTTTCTCTTTGTATGGGCAAGCAGATTATGAAGTATGGGGCTACAGAGACTTTGTAGCTAAGCGGAATCCTCTCCCCTTTCCCCCTCCCCGTCTTCCGACAAGTCGTGTGTGTGGCAATTGTTTTGCACCGATTCAGAGGCTGCACAGACCCTCCCAAAAAAATAACGTCTTACCTGGACATTTAATACAGCGTTAAGCTAAACGTAGCAGCTGCGACCGAGCAAGGTGCGTTTGGGCCAGTGCGGCCCAAAGGAAAAAATCCCATTTCCCCTCGTAACGCTGCAGGTCCCCGCCGGGCCCGGGCTCTTCCATCCTTACCCCCACAGAGCAGCAACCCCCTCCAGGCCAGCCGCAGCTCTCCCAAGGCACCTGCGAGTCGAGGAAGGTCCTACCCAACGGCGGGTGAGGATGGAAGAGTCAAACAGGCGGCAAAACGGGGTGCTCTCGCCACTGCGAGACACCGGCCCGGTGTGGGAGAGCAGGCACGGCAGAGTGGGCAGGCAGGCGGGGGGGGGGGGCGGGTAAGCTTTTTCTTTCTTTCTGCTTCGTCTCGCGTGGAGGTGACAGTGGTGCTGCCTGTCTTCCAGGTGCGGATGGTGAGAGGGGAATTAGTGGATGAAGCCGGGAGCTCAGCTCTGGAGTGGATAGGGTTAATCCGGGCTGCCCGAAACTCCCAAGAGCAAACACTGGAGGCTGTTGCGGATCTGCCAGGAGGACAGGTACCCCACTCGCGGCTCCGGGCCGGCCTGGCACCGCTCTCCGCCACCAGCCTCCCCTCTCAAGCCTCCTGAAGAAGTTTCCTTTCTCCCCCTCCCAGATTTTCTACCGGGCACTGCGAGATGTCCAGCCGGGAGAGGAGCTCACCGTCTGGTACTCCAACCCCTTGGCGCAGTGGTTTGACATCCCCGTCACGGCCACCCCGACGCACGACGAGAAAGGTACAGACGCGGGCATTCGTTTCAGAGCAACCTAATTAAATGCAACCCTCTTTAACTGATACCTTTGCCGGGAGCTCAGACTGCCGTAGGCAAACGTGGGCCCTTCAAATCCGCGCCCTCAGAAAAATTAATGCCCGCACAGCTGCAGTGACTTTTAACCTGCCACCCTTTAAACTAAGACTCCATCTGCTTATATTTAAAGGGTGATCTATTAACTCGGTAGCGTATGGAAAGGCCCCCGTGCCTCGAGTCGTTCCGTCATCGGCACAATTTAATGATCTTTTGATAGGCAAATGGGATTTCTATTGAAACAACGCTAGTGCTGTTATGCGAGACAGCAATGTGGCTTCATAGGTTTTCAAAATACCGCTGTCACCTTGGGTGTTCCTCGGTCAGGGCTTCAGAGCCTCTCTTCAGGCTGTCTTGTGGGCAGATTCACATAGGTCAAAACGGGTACTGGGCAGTCTACTGCCTACTGGCAGAAATTAGGATGCATTAGGTAAAAAATTAAGTCGGCGTCAAATTACACTCAGATAAGGACATCCGAGGAAGGGGAAGACACCCGCCTGGGACCGCTCGTTTCAATCTGCAAGCTGATTCTCAGCTGGAATTACACCGATGTTAAGAAAAATGATAAGGTGGCAGCACATTAAACGGGAAAAGAAGACGAAACCCCTCAGTGTTCACCCGTCGGGCTAGCTCCGGCGGCGGGCCCACCCTCCTGCCGGTCCTGGCCGGGTCCCGGCGCTCCCCGGGGCGGCGGCGGCTCGGTGGGACCCGCGGGCACTCGCTCCCCTCGGGCTAAGCCCGCTCCGCCGGCGGCGAGGGCAGCCCACCCGCTCCCGCCCTAGGCAGAAGACCCTTCAGCCTGACGCTGTCCCTGAGAAGGCAGCAAGGGCACGATCCGGGGAGGGGCTGAGCCTTCCCCACCCCTCAAGGCTGGCTACTCCGCAGGGTAATCAGGATCCGGCCCGGAGGGATGCTTGTCGAAACGCCGGGCGCTGGCTGCTCACGTCCCATTCGACTCGTGCGATGGCGCAGGAGCCCAAATCCCTCCCAGTGCTGAAACTGTACCCGGAAAGGAAACTCTTGGTCACGTCTCTGTCCCCCCCCACCAAGGGCAGTGAGAGACTGGGTCTCCGGAGGGTCACCCCCTCGAAAAGCCCGGGCTCTGGCGAAGTTTCGGCCGCAGGAAGGAGGACACGGTGCTGGGTTCTGCCCCTCCGACCCAGCAGCCCTTGCCTGTCGATGGGTGCCAGTGCTGGTCGGGGGAAAGAAGGGCAAGAAAGGAGCTCAGGTCTGCGAGAGGCACCCAGCGTGTGGAATCTTCCTCGTCCCAACGAAGCGAGGCTTAGTTGCAGGCTGACCCTGCGGATCTGCTGCGTCTCCGGCCCCACACTTTCCAGACTAATTATTACGGACTCAGAATAAGTGTATCAAAATGCTGAAGCGCTCTTCTTTTAAGGATAGTACGCTGGAAAAAAAAAAAACAACCCCAAACCAAACAATCAGAGCGGAAGAAATTTAGAGAGTTTTTTTTAAAAAACAAAACAAAACTTTGGAAATCTGTCTTTGACCCCATTTATTTGGGTTTACCGTGATGAGAAAGGGACGGTTTTAGTTTCTTTTTTTTTTCTTTTTTTTTTCTTTTTTTTTCTCTTTTCTTTTTTCCCCCGAGCGATGGTTGCTGGACTGGAGCTGAGCCGGGGAAAGCGCCGGGCCGGGCTCGGTGGCGCTCGGGAGGCGGCCGGTCCCGCCGGTCCCGTCACGCTTTTGCCGAGGACGACTAGGGCCAAACCGCCCCGCTGGAGAGACCCGTAAAGGCCACGGAAGGCAGGAGGAGGTAGCCCGCGGGGGTGGGTGGCCGCACGCCCCTCGGTCCGTACTGCTCCTTCACCCGTTTTGCAACGCAAGTCGGTGGGATTGCGGCCGTGGTTCCCCCCTCCTCCGCGCCCGGGCAGACACCCTCCCGCCTCCCTCCCTCCTCGACGGGGCGAAAAACCTCGTCCGACGACTTCATATCGCTGCACAGCCTGCGGACCGCCGCTCCACGGCGAGCGAGGAAGGGCTGCGCACCACGGCAAGGACACAGGCGACGAGACGCAGGCAACAGCGCTGGATCCTCGCACGCGAGTTCGCGCCCGAGTTTCCCGCGGAGAGCGAAGCCTTCGTGTTCCACCCGCACCCGGCTGATCCCTGGCCCAAACGCTGCCTCAAAAGCCCTCCCGGGAGGCTGGTCGCGGCCAGCGTGTCCGCCTCGGTGACCCGCTGCCCCCTCCCCAGGTGCCCCGGCTGCCGCGGAGCGCATCCCCGCTCGCTTGTGCCCCACCTCACCCCCCCATCGCCCCCCAAGGGACCCCCCGAAACGTGAGGAGCTGGCCCCAGGCCTGGAGCGGCCTCTCGTTTCCGTGTGGCACTTGGCCTCACCTTCGGCGTTTCAGTGCATTAACCCGGGAGTGAGGATCGGCTGGGGACGGACAGGGTGGGCAGCCGCTCGGAGGAACTCCGGGGGCTTCTGAAACGTCTTGTCGGTGTGTTGTAGTGACCGGGGGGAACGGGAGAGAGAGAGATGGAAACGTACGGACAGAAAAAGAGATGGAAGAAAGGAGAGGAGAAAGGGAAAGGGGAAAGGGAAAGGGAAAGGGAAAAGGAAAGGGGGCGAAGAGAGATAAAGAAAGGAAAGAAAAGGAAGGAAGGAAGGAAAGAAGGAAGGAAGAGACGAAAAGAAAGAGTAAGAGAAAGAAAGAAAGAGAAAAAGGAAAAGGCAAAGAAAAGGGAAAAGAAAAAAGAATAAAGAAAAAGATACCCAGACAGACAGATTGCCCGCAGAGGCAGAGTTTCACCGTCGGGGCTGGGGAGGTGCTCCTCCTGGCAAGCAGGGCCAGGAGGGGGAAAGCGAAGCCTGTGCCTCTGCGGTGCCGGGGCAGTCTCCAGCGCCGCGGCCACCGAGGTCTGTTCCGCTTGAGAGAAGCCGAAATGTTTAGGGGACGGGGCACAAAGGGCATTGTCCTCTGAAAGGGAACGATTACATATGGCCCATACATATCGGATATTGTCTCGCCGCGTAATGAGGGGCTCACGATCATTAGATTGGCCTTTGTTCGGTGCAGCCGACTCCCTGACATACGCTACCTCCCCTGCAAACGCCAACAGATGGGCCCCCCGACAGACGACTCGCGGCGGCAGCTGCTCCCCCCCGGCGCGCCGTCCGCGGCAGCGCAGCCCCGACCGCGCACCGCACCGCACCGCGGCACGGCGGGGGCGGGCCGGGGCGGCGGGGGCGCGGAGAGGCGGCGCGGGGAGGCGCGGGGATGCGCGGCCGCCGCTGACGGGCCCCTCCGCTTGCCTCCGCAGGGGAGGAGCGGTACATCTGCTGGTACTGCTGGAGGACCTTCAAGTACCCCAACAGCCTCAAGGCCCACGTCCACTTCCACTGCGCGCTGAGCCACGGCCGGCCCTTCCTCCACCACGACCACGGCCGGCCCGCCGCCGCCGCCGCCTTCGGCCTCCCGCCCAAGGAGCCGCCGGCCGCCGCGCTGCGCGGCCACCCGCCCCCCGGCTGCGGCCCGCGGGAGGCCGTCAAGCGGGAGGCCGCCGCCGCCGCCACCTCCCCGCCGCTCGCCAAGCCGGGGCTGCCCAAGCGGCCGGCGGGCAAGGAGGAGCAGGAGCGCGCCCTGGACATGAGCGTGGGGGCCGCCCGCGGGCCGGGCCCGCTGCTGGGGCCGGCGGGCGGCAACGGGCTGGCGCTCTGCCCCGGGGCGCGCTCGGCCTTCCGCCCCGCCGGGCCGCTGCGGGAGGAGGCGCGGGGCGCCGCCGCCCTCGGCTTCTCCAAGCTGCTGGGGGGGCTGAAGGCGGGGCGCGCCGCCGCCGAGGCGCCGCCCAAGTGCGGGGCGCTGCCGGGCGAGGCCGCCCCCCCGGCGGCGGCGGCGGCTGCGGCGGCTGCGGCGGCGGCGGCGGCGGCGGGGCTGGCGTGCGGCGGCGGGCTGCGCGCCTTCCCGCTGCTCTCCCCCCTGGAGGAGGCCTCGGCCTTCCGGCAGGTGGAGCGGGGGCTGCCCGCCGCCGCCGCCGCCCTGCCGCCCGCCCGCTACCCGCCGCTGCCCGGCGGCGCGCTGGAGCGCTTCGCGCTGCCGCCCTTCGAGGGGCTGAAGGCGTACGCGGGGGAGTGCGGGCTGCCGGTGATGCCGCTCACCGTCTACAACGGGGAGCTGCTCTACGGCGCCGCGCCCTACTACCCGCTGAAGCTGCACCTCGGCGGCCTCCTCAAGTACCCCGAGTCGGTGTCGTACTTCGGGGGGCCGGCGGCCGGGCTGCACCCCGCCGAGCTGGGCTCGCTGGCCGGCATCGACCGGGAGATCGCCATGCACACGCAGCAGCTCTCCGAGCTGGCGGCCGAGAAGGGCCGCGGGCGGCTGGAGGCGCTGCCGGCGGGGGCGGCGGCGGCGGCCGGCGGGAAGCCCAAGACCGGGCACCTCTGCCTCTACTGCGGGAAGCTCTACTCCCGCAAGTACGGGCTGAAGATCCACATGCGGACTCACACCGGCTACAAGCCCCTCAAGTGCAAGGTCTGCCTGCGGCCCTTCGGGGACCCCAGCAACCTCAACAAGCACATCCGCCTGCACGCCGAGGGCAACACGCCCTACCGCTGCGAGTACTGCGGCAAGGTGCTGGTGCGGCGCCGCGACCTGGAGCGGCACGTCAAGTCCCGGCACCCGGGGCAGAGCCTCGGCAAGGCGGCCGAGGACAAGAGTGACTCTGGCTACGCGCACCCCGAGCAGGAGCAAAAGACTGACAACGAGAGCGACGTGGACGTCTGCTTCACCGACGACCAGAGCGACCCGGAGAGCGGCAGCAGGAACCGCGAGCAGTGATGCAGGAGGCGGGCGCGGCGGCGGCGGCGGCGGCGGCGTGGGGCGCGATGCAGCCCCCCCCCCCCTTACTCTGAGCTCCCGGCCTCCCGGGGCGGTCCCACGGGAGGCCGTGTCGCGGGGGAGAGCCGGCTGGCAGGCACCCACCCGCCGGCGGCGGTGGCGGCGGGGCGGCCGGGACTGCGCGCTCGTCGCGGGTGTCCCCGGGTTCCCGCCGCGGGGCCGGGAGAAGGTGGGGGGGACGGGGACAAGGGGGAACGGGACAAGGGGGGCGAAACCCTGGCAGGCCCGGGATCCCACTGGAGAGGCACCGCTTCCCCGTAGGCGCCCGTATTTCAGTGGCCATATATTTTTATTGTACCTTTGTGTCGAGGAAATTGTGCCTTTTGGAAACGATTTTTTTCTATGTGCTCTCCCGTCACTTGTTCCAGCGGTCCGAGCCGTGGGGCTCAGCAGCAGTCCCGGGTCTGCAAGCGCCTCTGGCATCTGTACACTTTATTTGACACCTCAGATGTGCTTTCTCGGGTCCTAATAAAGCAATACCAACAGCTTTTTGGAAAGAAAGAGAAAAAAAAAAAAAAGGCGACAAAAAGCCACACTTGCAGCACTGAAGAGGTTCGCATAGGATAACAGGTGCACCATTTGATCAAGTTGCAATTATTTATAACAGATAATATTTGAGTAACAAATGTAAAATAAATATTGAAAAGCATGAATCTAAAAGCACGCACTATATACTTTTAAAGGAAATACACTCTCTGTTTGGTAGAATACAAATGTGGTGTATGTTTGTTTTCTAATGAATGATGTACAGTGGATACAGTATTTTGGTCTTGGTTCCAGTTTGTCATGCGATTTTTAAAAAAAAAATAAAGTTACTGACAAACTAGTGTTTGTCTAGTTGTTCACTGAAGTGCTGTCAGCAGGAATTCTCCATAACGCTTCTGATGATCGGGAGCTCGGCCCAGATCCCGCTGTATTCGGGGTCTTTGGGTCAAGCTCTAAAGAATGCCCCTGAATATTTCGTCTGAGCGTTTTCCTTCTCTCACTCGGCACAACAAACCAGCAAACTCCAAACAAAATCCAATCCGTTCTTCCCTGTGCCTATGACTTTTGGAAAACATTTTTTTTTTTTTTTTCCACGGGGCCAGCGCAGGCATGTTAAAGGCTGGGCATGATTAGTCTGCTTTATCTGTTTGTGCTCTGCCAAATCTACCCCTTTTGCAAACACTCTGCTTTAGAATCATTGTTACTTTTATCCGAGGGAAAAAAAAAATCTCCTTATACTGTTGGTATGAAAAAGCTGAAACGCATTCAACTTAAAAAAGACTGTCAGAAAAATATCTGTTTCCCCTGGAAAATCCTCCAGGTCACCATGCAACGCTGCCGATAGCGACCCGCCGGCTGTGCGGGTCTCCCCTCTCGGCTCCGAGCTGGTGCTTTCCGTGGGAGGTGGCACTCGGGCAGGCGGAGGAGACAGGAGGGAGCCCCGCTTTTGGATTTTGCGTGGCTCACAACTCTGGAGCAGATGGTAGGTCTCTTCCACGGATGCGGAGAGTTAGAAGGCTGTGAGTTTCCAGGGTCGGGCCCCATTTCAGTCCAGGCTGTAGGTGACGCAATGTAAAATACAAACAAATTACTTCCAGCATCTGAAAGAATCTCAGCTACAAAGCTGAAAGAAGCTCGGATACAAAACCGATCCTCCGTTTGCCCACTTAAGGCTAAACGCGCTTGACAGTAATAGGAAAGGGGAATTCAAATGCCAGGCTTGGAATTCCTTTAAAGGTTTGATTTAGATTCAAAAGCTGTAGGATTTAGCATTGTTTTTTGTCTGGGCTGGTGCACTAAATACCCACTTACTTGACTCGCTTTTATCCCAGGACGCAAGTTGTGTTTCTGTCATGAAAGTAAATGGAAAACGTCTCTCCTGTGGAGAGCGGGATGTTCTCCGTCTGCCGGTGGAGTCGAAAGTCCTCTGGTCCTTTACAGCACCGGCAGCGGGACCCGGAATTTAGCCGGCCAGTTCTTTATTTCAATATTTATCTATTGCCTTCCCAAAGGAAGACACCCACCATGGAGCTGCTGCCGGGGAGAGGCGCGTCATGCATGCCATGAGGTCGCGCGAAGGGTAGAATAATAAAACTGTGATCCGGGAATTATTTCCATGTCACTGGAGTTTGTGTGTTTTAATAGAAGTGTCCCATCAAATCGTCCTGCTCGGGCTACCTTTACAAAAAAAAGGTACTCTGGGCAGTCAATTCCTGTCAATTAACGGTCTGTATGTCTAGAAATTAGTGTATTCTTTGAGTTAAGAAACAACGATAAGCCGGAGTAAATACAACGGACCGCAAACAACCGAAGTCGAGAACAAAACAGAACACCAAAACATCAGAACAAAATATGTTTTGCTTTTAAAAAAAAAGACCCAAATCAACAAAACCCTCGAACACCTGCTATGCAGCGGCTGCGGGGAAATACAAAATACGGGGGGAGACGCAGGGAGAAGTTCTACCAGATTCCAATTTTGGGACCCCATCCCTGCGACGTCCCTCGAGCGCTCCAGCACGGAGTCCAGCGGGTGCGTGTGCGGGGGCAGGGGGCGATAGCCGGTCACCCGCCCGGGATGCGCACCGGCCCGGCGGGACTCTCCCGCGGGCGCTGCCCGGCCCGAGCTGCCGGCCGCGCTGCCGCTCCCCCCGGGCGGCTCTGTGGGGCCCAGCGGGAGCACGGCGGGGATCCGGCGCGGGGCCACCGCGCTCGGCTGCGGCTTCCGATCTGTCAGCTGGGCGCTGCGCTGTCACAGCCCTCTCGTCACAAGAGCTGGTCGACTATTGTCATTTTAAAATTTTCTTCTGTTTTTAAATATTTTTTTGTTTTATTGTTTTATTTATTTTATTTTATTTTATTCAATTTTGCTTTATTTTTAGATTATTCTGTTTTATTAATTTTGTTTTATTTTGTTTTGTTTTGTTCAATTTTGTTTTATTTTGTTTTGTTCAATTTTGTTTTATTTTGTTTTGCTCAATTTCGTTTCATTTTGTTTTATTGTCCCGCTCGGGCCGGGGATGAGGCGACAGCCGAAGGTTCTCCCGACACCTCCGTGATCTGGGCAGCGTGCGTCGGCAGCCCGGGCCGCAGCCGGAGCCGGGGAAGGAAGCAGCTCGGGGGACAAGCAGGCGCGGATCGGCGAGCTCAGGCCTCGCCCTTTGCCCGGCCGCGGGCCGCGGGCGGGCGGCGGGTCCCGGGCGCCGCTGGCCGCCCCCGCGCCCTCCGGCGGCACGGGCCCTGATTGGCTGAGCGCCCCGGCGGCCCGCGCCCCTATTGGCCAGCCCGCGATCCGCGCCGCCGCCCCGAGGGGCCGGCGGGGCCGGGGCGGTGCGGGAGGCGGCGGGGCGGCGTGGGGGCAGCGGCGGGCGGGAGGCCGAGGGGCATCCTCCGGGGGGCTCGGCGGGTTTGCCTGTGGCCTGGCGGACTGCAGCTCGTGGGGTCATCGAGCCACATGCCGGTCGTGGCGGTTCCTGCGGGTTCCCTGGAGGCGAGTTTGGGTCTGAAGGGAGGTGGAAGACCTGCAGGTGGTAGGTTAGGTGCGGAGCCGCTCGCGGACCCAGCCTTGGCATGCAGTATGCTCTGGGTTTGGCGTTCTTAGCATCTCTCAGTCTACCGTTGCTGCTGGCTGGCTGCCACAGTGACCACCATTTGCAACTAGGTTAAAAAAAAGAGCAACAACCGGTTTTAGTTTCTGAATTTGTCGTTATTGGCAGCTGCGGTAAAGTATGGCCGCATTTTATAGTACGGAGAAAATAACTAACCCCATTTACAGGAAAAAACAGCTTTCTAGATGAGAACAACATACTGTTTTGATCCCTGCAAAGTGGAACGCATAGGCAGAAAGAATGGTGGTGAGGCTGAAGAAAAATTATCTCCTTTAAATATTACTCATTGAGAGGTTTGTTTGCTCAAGGGCCATAGAGCTTAAATGACAAGATTTCCCTATTTTATTTTATATGGGAGGACTTGGGTCTTCTGAGTAAAGTTGAACACAGAATAATGAAAAGCTGCAGTTTGCAAGTGAAGAATAGAGCATTATTTGCTTGCTGGAAGTCAAGAGCAAAGAAGAATACATACGCTGGGATGGCTTGTGGACATTATTAGAAACTAGTCTAAAAATTCTGGAAGCTGGTCTTTCAGTTTCCAAAAATTCATGCTCAGCCTCAGGTATTCTTGTAAAAACAATTGATTTGAGTAACCTCCCATTTTTTAAATTTGAGAAACAGTTTTTTGATGGTTTTTGACTGGCTCTATACCAACCTGTTCATACAAACAGCATCAAGAAGTCTTGGTGCATCTGGCAGGAGGTGCAGAGCATTACCAAGCAGCAGCTTTTACAGATCTTGGGGGTAATTTTAATTTCCAGTGGATCTTGGTTTTGGTATGAAACTCTGCCATATATCTTACTAGTTAATGCTGTCATTACTGTTGTGTCGATAGTCCGAGGATGCACATGGGAGATCAATGGCACCGTGAATGACCAAGCTGTAGGGCAGGGTCTTACAGACTGGGGGTCTAGGTCTTACTCCTCTAAATTTGCTGGATGGGTTTAAACACAAGACTTGAGTTTACAGCTTTAAACAACCCAACAAATTACCTGATTTTGAAAAGGTGTTGAATACCTGCTCTTCCCAGTGAAGCTAGTGGGACTGATTTAAAATTTGCCAGGTTCTTTGACACACAAGTGAGATAGATGTAGTCTGCTGTAATGGAAATGAGTTTAGATTTTGGACTGCTTGCTAGTACAATACTCAGGGAGGATGTGATCACTTCTGAGCAAGGCAATGGCTCTATATACTTAAAGGGATATAGTTTCAAAGTTTTTTGCATTAAGCTCATATTTTAAATTCACACATGCACAGATGTGATCTGATCAGAAAGCTCTGCTACAGGTATGAAAACATGCATGTTCCTAAGGGTCCCTCTTCTATGGCCGCAACTTTGATGTGGCAAAAAATGATTTATTGATTCAGAAAAGCCTATGAATTCATTTGCGTGCATTCATGCTGAAAATATTTTCAGGGAACTGTTTTTCTATTTTCACCAGAAGTTATGGGCTTGGAAGTACATTTTGAAATAGTGGCTGTATTTGTAAGCTGTATTTTCAATTAAAAAAAAAAATCCCCAGACCTCCACCTGATGAAGCGAGTAGCAAGCCTCGCATTCAAACTTCCTGTGTGACAAGGAGACATGAGGATGGGAGAAAATCTAACTGCACTTGGCTTCAGGTCAGAGAATCGTGAAGGTCAAGGATTGTCTTTGATCTTTTTTGTTTTCCTCAAAACTGTCTGAAAAGAACGATTTTAAACTTGGCTGTGAGCAGTTACTTTCTGACTTATCACCTGAAGGTAAAGAGCAACATGTCAAGGTCGGGTTCAAGCTCACTGGAGTTCATTGGACCATAGCAGATAAAATCTCGGAGCAACAAAATGCTTTCAGGTATATTCAAAGTCAATCCAATGAGGAATGATTCCCTACAGGATGCGGGATGTTATAAACTTGTATTTTACATGAAACAGGAGAAAGAACTTTCTTAGCAACAGAAAAAATGTAGCTGAAGAAATGGATCACTAGGTTTGAGGTATATATTCAGAGATGTTTAGAGCTGAAATTCTGAAATATTATGGAAAACTATGAACAAAGTTCACAAGGTTTTTCCATAGACTTGCAGCTGGGTGTGGTTTTTTGATATTTTATGTTTCATAATTTTTTTATCTGTTCTGCTTTGGAATGAATTATCCTGTTTCAAGAGTAATGGAAGGGCTTGTATTTATATTCTTTTTTAGAAATTGTAGACTGCTTGCCCCTGAGGAGAGTGATTTGGTACCAGGTAATTTGAAGTCCTGAGCTGAAATGGCGAAAATGTGATTTAGAAAGACATCAATAAACTAAGGTTCAGAGCACTAAGGAATAATTCATAGCTTTTTTGCTGTTTGTATCACTTTAGCCTCATTCAGATGAACAAACAGTTGCAGGGGGAAAACATTAGGAAGAATGGGCAGAGGTGAAGCCTTTATACTCCTTTGTAGTTTGTAAAACCTGCTGGTGAGCCAGAGCAGCTGGAGCCTGTCTTTAACTTTGGAGCATATGACTGGTTCTTATACCATGAGCAATTTTTTTTTTTTGGTTCTCTATTCAGAAAATTGGAGTACTAAAAATACATTTCTGCTCTGAGTCCTATTTATCTGTGTAGAACTTCCACTTCTCCGTTTTCCAGTACTCTAAACTATGCAGTAGCTCACCAAAAGAAATGATCAAAAAAGCAGACACTGTATTTTTTTAGTATATTTAAAAAAAAAAAATCAAAGAGGCTAGATACCCTGGGGTTTTCAGAGGTACTTCACCAAAGATCCTGCAAGCCACAGCACAGGGCAAAAGCATCCTGTTGAGAATGCACATTTGCAGCTAAGCAGCAACTTAAAATTGCGTCCAAATAGCTATGTGACTGATGGTTGGCCTACAGTTTGTGCTTTTTATCTGTTGAGAGAGCCCCTCCTTGTAGAAATAAGCAAAGTAGACATTTCTTGATTAAAACAAAGGACTCTGGGGACCATCTTCAGCCTCTGGTCTGAGTTCAGCAGGATTCCGGTCGGGGCTCGCAGCACCCTGTGGCCCACAGTGATAGTTCTCTGGGTCAGTGCCCGTAAGGAAAACTACTGCAGCTTTGCACGGACCAGAATTCACTGCATCAATACACTGAAGTTTTGTGGGCTATTTTTCTTTTTTTCCTTTCTGTTTTTAAAGCAGTAACTTATTTAACATCCCTTTGTTTTGTGTTGACAGACAGCTTGCTGACAATAATGCCTTTTGGGCAAAGTAGAGGGAGGAAGTGAAATAGTTTTTCAATGCTTTGGTGTGAGACTTAAGAAACTGTAAACAAGTTTGTTATATTAAATTATTTCAGTGGTTCCATAACAGATTGTATGTTAAAGTCAAATGAGGCAGCTTAGCTATTGAAGAAATGAAGGAGAGTTAAGTTCCCGAATGATTTAATCTCAGTGTCATGTGGGGCAACAAAGTTGCTTAAGCTTAATTTTTTGAGGCAGCCTGTATTAATTTTAGAATATGCCTCTATGCTTTGCCACGATCTTCCAAAAACTTTAAAAAGCGACAGAGACACTTAGAATTTCAGGAATATATATATATATATATATATATATTTGTAATTGAGTAATAAATAGGAAAAAAATGTATAATTTTCGTTCCTGAATGAAATTTGTTGGGAACAATATCTCATGCTTTTTTCATAGCTAATGAAAAAAAGACCTGTTGTAAGGGTATATATAAAGCAGGTGAAAAATATAATTAGCAAATTAAAACACTATACGATGATGCAGAGACTTATTTTTCTCAATTATTAAATCCAATGTTTATCTTAAGTTAGAAGAATTTATATATAAAACACAACCCTTATCTCTGATTATATGCATCTCTTCCACAAAGGTCTGATTCACCACACTTCAAATGAGACTTTCCTGCTTCTTGCTCTCAGCTTAGTGTTTTGGAAATAAATGAATTTTAATGCAGCACAGAAACTAATAGTAAACGAGAATCCATAGTTAGAAGGGTTTCCTCAGATGGTTCTTTTAAAATGTTCGTTATGTTTAAAGCCAAGTTACACATTTGTAAAAACAGGAATACATTTCTCTGATTGAGATGTATCGTGTAAGAAAAGGAACAGATCCTTTTTTGCTTTTAAAATGCCTTCCTCTTTTACGCAGCAGATGGTGCTAGATTGTGAATATATATGTCAATTTGATTTATTTATAGTCTGAAGAATATACAGTGAAAGACATGGCATGTACAATGTTCAAATAGACTACATAGCAAAGTGATCTTTATAAACTCATTTGTTTTGGCACAGTCTTCTGTGGTGTGCATGCTTTTCCTGATGTCTCCTCTGCACCCTTCCAAGACTTTCAGAATTGCTTCTATCTATCGTGCTTATGAAAGATGCCAAAACTAACAAGGAGCTGAGTGACAGAATTACAGTCGGTTATAAAAGGTACCTTTTATCCAAAGAGTATGTATGGCAGAGGTAATAAGAAACAGCATCCCCAAAGCAGTAACTTTCCTGATCCAAGCCTGTGGATCCAGCACTGCTGGACTTAGGGTTGGCAGCTATAGCCATGCTACTAAAAAGACAAGCCAGACTGCAGCTGCCTACAAATCCTGTCTACCCTTTTGGCATGTGACAGGACCCTTTCTAGAGTGGACTCTGGAGGGAGTTTTTCTGTCATACGCTGGCTGTATGATGCATTTCCATGAAAAAGAGGTATTTAGGCATCCACAGAAGGCTGTATGTTTAGACTTGCACTCAGACTGCCCCTCTGTAGGTCTTTGGGCTCACCTAAAGTGCCTGTTCACAGCCTGGCACCTAAAGTTGCTGGAGGTAAAAGAGCTGCAGGAGTGACCATACACAACTATCAAAGCGTAGGATGCCACACGGCTTCTAACGTTATCCTGCCCTTGGGCTCTCCTGCCCACATCCAGCATGAGACATTGTTAGAGTACAGTCAGCTCTAGTCACGTCACCTGTACCTCAGCATAATCGAATTTGTTGGCTGAAGCATTACTCAAGAAGCTCGGTGTCTGACTGTTGAGGATTTACAATGGACATTTGGTGCGTAACTTTTTGGGGCGTAACTTTTTGGGGCGTAACTTTTTGGGGCGTAACTTTTTGGGGCTCTTTTGAAAATTCCAGGTGCAATAGAAAAAAATTTATCCCTTGATGGTAAGAACCTTTGTTAGAGTCTGTTAGCTTAGATCCTGGAAAGACACTTCTGCTTTTAGGAAGGCATAGATCAAGAGAGATGCAAAGTTATAGCTCATTTGCCTTATCCAAGACCTAGAGGATGGAAGAGGCAGTGTCATTGCAGCCTTTCCAGTGACCTTTTCTGGAATGGAGAAATACCCTTTTGGGATCCTTTGTCAGGTGCTGATTAGATATTCAACAGAGAAAAAAGCCTGCTCAAACACTGAGGAAAACTAGGATTTATTTGCAAAGACATTCTAAAATATCACCCCACAAGGCACATCTGGCGATCAGTGCTGTTTTCTGGTGGTCAGTGCGTTGGCAGCTATGAAAAACTAAATTAGTGGATTAGTAAACTAGAGACTAGTGAGGTTTCCAAAAGCACGACAGAATTGTTTAATCTTATCAAAGAAGTGGTCACTAAAGCAACTGCAGGAAGTTTAATCACTGAACCGCAGTTAATGTCAGTATATCCAGGTGTTGCTGAAATTCCTCAGAAGTGAGGCCTCGATCACAATAATGGCATAATTATTTAATGACTCTGCAAATGGGGAAAACAATATGAAGAACAGTCCTGAGTCTTGGATCACCCAAGTCATTCTCTCAGAAAGACTATTAAAGTGTTACCCAAATTCATATCGTATTAAGGCTTTTAAATATCATTCCCTCAGTGTGAATGTTTATGGAGAAATCTCTTGTATTTTTGCTTTCCACATACAGTTCAGACTCCTTCTTTCCTTCAAAGTCTTGTGCAAATTAGCTCCCATCTGTCTGTCTTTTTCCACCTTCTAGCCCATTTCTTGCCTGCCTTGCCTTACTCAAGCTGCCCCCTTTTCCCCTTTTCCTGCTCCCTACCTCTGATTTATTTTCTGGCAACCTCTTTTTTTTTAATTTTGCAAGTTGCTAGTTAAAAGCCTTATGGGACCACAAGTGTCTTGTTTTCCCTAGTGGCGAAGATTAAAGTGTAAAAAGAAAGAAATCATACAAGAATAATGTGCCAGTTCTGTGTACTCTGCATGGACCTTGCCCAAATGAACTATATGTAAGTAATGACTCTCTACTTGGTAAAATAAAAAATGCTCAATTGTGCCACATACTCATGTTGGACCATATTATATTGTTAATAATGGAAATGCATCTTACCCCCTGCTAGACCAAGTCCTTGTCAGGGGCTTGGCCTTTGGGAACAGGGAAGGTGTCACAGAAACTGAATCAAGCAGAAGAAAACAAAAGTTACGAGAAAAACGGTAAGCAGTAATGATGTTGAGCTAAAGCTAGTTGGTGGAGGTGTTGTAGAGGAGTTACAACACCATTTGATTAGACCCTGAATGTCATACATGAAAGATTTCTTAAACAGAAATCACTGATATCTTACTTCAGTACTCTTTAGCAGAATTAGCTCTTCTTAAGTTAGTTCTTTAGTAGAGTTTAACTTGAGTTTTAGCTCTTTAGTAGGGTTTAAGTTGAGTTAGC
The DNA here is from genome assembly GCF_026419915.1 of Harpia harpyja. Classification (NCBI taxonomy): domain Eukaryota; kingdom Metazoa; phylum Chordata; class Aves; order Accipitriformes; family Accipitridae; genus Harpia; species Harpia harpyja. The sequence continues at coordinate 14,960,001 of NC_068942.1, read as the reverse complement.
TCTTGAGTAGAGTTAGCTCTGTCAAAGAAGCCAAGCCAGTTTGTAGTCCTTACTTGAGTTGCTGGGTCAAGTTTTAAGTCCTGAGGAGCGGGATATATTAATTTGGGTCCTTTATATTGCTAATACACAGATAGACCTTCTTAACCAAAGCCAGCTTGCACTTGCCCCCTTTTGTCTATTTCCAAACCATTTTTTAAACCAGCTTTTTCATGCCAGGTGATCTCTTTCTACATTTTACATTGCAAAACATTCCAGAATGTCCGATGACATTAGCATTGAGCATTTTTCTCTGGCCTTGGATAGGATCAAGTAGGAACCCATATTGGACTCTCCAGCTTTTCTAAACATTGTTTAAACAATTTTAACACTGTTTCTACAAAATTGTTATATACCCACAAGAATTCCACTGCAAATGTGACTGCAATAACCACTTTTTTTGTCATAATTCTGGTTTTTCTCAGATGCCTTCAAAATTAGCCTACTCAGGAAGATGTCTTAAGTGTGCACAACAATGAAGATTTTTATGTTTGTATGATTAATTTTCAGTTCTGCCCTTCTGCAGCTCCAAGCTTTGCTTTACACCCGTTCCTGCTTGTCCTGGTTTCAGCTGGGAGAGAGTTAATTTTCTTTCTAGTAGCTCGTATGGTGTTGTATTATGGGTTCAGTATGAGAATAATGTTGATATAACACACTGATGTTTTCAGTGGTTGCTAACTAGTGTTTAGACTAAGCCAAGGATTTTTCAGCTTCTCATGCCCAGCCAGCAAGAAGGCTGGAGGGGCACAAGAAGTTGGGAGGGGACACAGCCAGGGCAGCTGACCCAAACTGGCCAAAGGGGTATTCCATACCGTGTGACGTCATGCCCTGTATATACACTGGGGGGAGTTGGCCTGGGGGGGATTGGTGCTCGGGAACTGACTGGGCATTGGTTAGCAGGTGGTGAGTTTTGTATATTCTAATTCTTTATTATTATTATTATTATTATTATTATTATTATTATTATCATCATTACTAGTTTCTTCCTTTCTGTCCTATTAAACTGTTCTTATCTGAACCCACGAGTTTTACTTTTTTTTTCCAGTTCTCTTCCCCATCCCACTGGGTGGGGGGGAGTGACTGAGCGGTTGTGTGGTGCTTAGTTACCAGCTGGGGTTAAACCATGACACTGCTCCTTCCTGTAAGAGACGCCCATTCTCCTTTGTAGATTCCATTAGAAAAAACAGCCCAAAGATCTTAGGAAAAGTTTGAGCAAAATGATTTTTTCAGGGTTTTTGTGTAAGAGGGCAGCTTGACTGAGGTTGTTCTAACAGTTTTTTTTCCTGGCTGCCTAGGCAATTAGTCCTCAGTTTTAATGGCTCAGAAGGAGACATCTGGGTTTTGTGGGATCTGTTTCCTTTGAGAGACATCTCCGGACATTGCTCTCTTTCCCTGAGACTCCTGCCCTCAGCTCAGTGGATTAAGCCTGACTCTGTCTGTAAGTGGCCAACTTGCGGGTGTTTGAAACCAAGAGGCAGATCACTCTATGAAACGAGTTAGTTAGATAATCATGGGGTATTAAGGGGGTGTTAAGAGAGCCTGCTCTTTGCCCATGATCTCTTTGAGTAAGAATTATGGTATCAGAGTGCAATGGAGGTTTCTGGCAAAAATAAAATAAGTCTTATTTGTTGACATGTGTCTTGTCTCTTGAATCGGTGCCCTGGGGAAGGACCTTGGCTTCAGGATTCAACCAAACATACACTAATCAGAGAAGGCCCCTGATTCCCCACCAGCCTTGGCCATGTCCCTGGGTAACAGTGAGCACTACTGATGCTGAGCCAGGCTCACAGGCTCCCTCCGAGGAGAGGGAGCCTAGGCTTGAGGACACATGCTGGGGAGATGACAAATGAACACCATGAGATGTGACAGTGTGCTGCATCCTTGCAGGAGCCTCCTGCGTTGGGATGAGCCGGTCCTACAGAGCAGATGTTCACTGCTCTGTATATCTTGTCAATAATTCAAAGCATGAGAAGAGCACAGAAAAGCTGATAACCCACTGAACTCTCCTGTTTCCAATGGTCCTCTTTCCTAGCCCCTGGTTTATAACAAAAAGTAATGACACGTCTGTTATAAAGGCTGTGAAGAATGCACATGGTACAGCAATGACTATGGAGAGCCCAGGAGAAGGAGGCTTGCCAAGTGTGCAGTAAGATCTCACAGGACAGGTGAGACATGTTTGGGGCAGTATGGACATGACTGGGAGTCTCCAAAAGTGCCATGCGGTGTGGATGGACAAGGATGATTTAGTCTTGGATGCACTCACAAGGACAACTCAAATTAACAACCTCATAACAATATTAAAGTGACCAGCAGGATTTAACATCTGGCATACTTTCAGCCTGCAAGTAAGCGCATTTCCCAAAACTCTTACCAATGTTATCTTTTTGAGATTTTATTTTACCTTACCACAATAAGTAGTGATCTCTTGACTTCTCCATTATCTCAGTTTTATCTGTCTGTGTTCAATGTAACTTAGTCACCTTTACACAGACTTTCACCTTAATGTCAGGTACTGTCTTAATTTGTTCACCAGATACCTAGTTCTGCAATTTACAGACTCCCAGGGTAACTTTTTCTCTGCCTTTGCCTTTCAATTCCCTGTACCATTATTTATATTCCCTTCAAAACTTACAATCTGGTTCTGCAACCTTTAGAAATCTAGATGAGAATCATCTAACAGTTACTTTTCCAATTTTGTGTTTCCAATCCTTACTATAAGCGGATTTTGAGTTAATGTTGCCGCAGGCATCACAATACTGCATGTCTGACTCAACAATCTCAGGCGTGTTAAATGATAAAAAGAAATCACCAGTTTGAGATTTTTAAAAAAATAAAATTGTGTCTTTCAGAAGTATCTTTTTTCTAGGATCTCATATTCTTTGAGTTTCTTTAGCACAATCTAATAACTACATTCTTTCCCCAGTGCCCCATAGGCTATTGAAAGTCTAGCATCTCTGAGCAAACAATAGAAATATATTAGAACCCCCCTCCCTTTTGCACACTGCTAAGTCTGCATGATCAGCTGTTCTTTTCTTGTTATTCACCTCTTTCTGCCTTTTTTCTTCTAGCTTTAGTCCTCCGTCTTTACCTTCACTCCTGCAACCAGGAAATGTTCTTTGCTCGTCAGAAAGGAGTGCTGTAGGCCAGAGCTCATAATTATCAGGTGGGCTCACCCAGAGCAGCAGGTGGCCGAGGCTGACATGAGGGGGCTCCCACACTTGGTGTAGCGGGTGCTGGGCTGTGGGAAGTTGGGCTGGCGCGGTAGCTCAGGGCTGAATGTAGGAAATGACCCTCCTGATAGCAGCATTCACTGCGCTCATCGCTCCTGTCCTCCTTCTGTCCAACAGGAGAAGCAAGCTTGATCCTTCACGGTGGTTCACTGGCTCTCCCATCCCAGCTCTTTCCATAGTAGGAAGAGACTAGCCCTGGGTCCTGTTCTTGGTGGGGAGCAATTCAGCTGGTTTTGCTATAACGAATCATGGGATCATTCAGGAGGCCATCCAGCCCAGACCCCTGCTCACAGCAGGGTGAGTGCAGGGTTGTTCGGGCCAGGTTGCTCAGGGCTTGGGAGACTTGGTAAGTGGAGTGGAGCTGTGGCTGATAATAGTTAAAAGAATGAGAACAGAACGTCTTGTGCAGTTGTTTATCTTGACATTAGCAAAGCGTCTGACATCATCTCCTACAACATTCTCATTGACAAACTGATGAAGAGTGAACTAGATAAAGGGAAAACATTCTGAACTGATGGTCTCAAAAGGTTGTGATCAGCAACTTGAAGTCCAGCTGGAGGCCAGACACTAGCAGTGTGCTGCAGGGGTCAATACATGGGCCAATAATGTTCATCCATAACATCTTCATTAATGATCTGAATGATGGGTAGAATGCACCCTCAGCAAGTTTGCAGATGATGCAAAACTGGGAAGAGTGATTATAGACCAGATGCTTGTGCTGCAGTTCAAAAGGACCTTGGCAGGCTCAAGAAACGGCTTGAGAGGTGTCTCATGAAGTTCAACAAAATGAAATGCCAAGTCCCACCACTGGGAAGGAATAACTCCATGCACCACTACATGCTGGGGACCAACTGTCTGGGAAGCGGTTTTACAGGAAATGACTTGGGAGTCCTGGTGGACAACAAACTGAATGTGATCCAGCAGCGTGCCGTCACAGCAAAGACGGCCAGCAGTCTCCTGGGCTGGATTAGGCAGAGCATCACCAGCGGGGAGGTGATCCTTCCTCTTCACTCAGCCCTGGTGAGACACACCTGGCGTGCTGGTCCAGGTCTGCGCCTCCCAGTGCAAGAGAGACAGGGACTTACTGGAGTGAGTCCAGTGAAGGGCTATGAAGATGATTAAGAAACTGGAACATGTGGCATACAAGTAGAGGCTAAAAGAGCTGGGGTTGTTCAGCCTGGAGAAGCAAAGGCTCAGGAGGATCTGATCAATGTGTACGTATGCCTGATGGGAGTGAGTAAAGAAGGCAGAGCCAGGCTCTTCACGCTGGTGCCCAGTGACAGCACAAGAGGCAATGGGCACAAACTGAATGAGAAAATGGAGTGATCATGGAAAGGTGCACTCTGAACACTCATCGGAAAACTGCAGTCTGGCAGTTAGGCTCAAGAGCAAGAATTAGCATTTTTCAAAGACAGCTATAACCTCATGCTTCATATTCACATATGCATTATTTTGTTTATGATTTGCCACCTTTCATATTTCATTTTTTCTATGACTTATTTATTGTACCCAGGCTCCACTTCCATAAAACTTCCCCCTCTCTCTGTCCCTCTTGGCTGTACTTGTCGATAAGTGTTTTGTGTCAAATAGCAAGTACCAGGTATTGCTTATTCCACCTAAAGAAGACTGGTAAATACTTCAGTGCAAAACCACATCTGTAAATAAGGTGCATTTTGTGATCAAACAAAGAAAAAGACATTCATTTGTAAATTAATGTTGTGTTTGATGTGAACTCAGTGAAAGGGTCTTACTGAAGAACCTGTGAGGTCCATACAAACCTGTGAATACTTTTTCAGGTACTCATGTATGTGTATCACATAATTCGATCAATAAGTTGTGATTTTTTTTCCTACTAACAGACTGAAAATCCTTAAGACTGACTTCTGTGCACTACAGCAAATACTGAGGATGTAGTCACAGGCAAATTTAAGCTGCTACTATGAGTTTTAAAATATGAGATTAAAACTGTTCTGATAAATCACTAAGATGCACATAATTTTACTCCAAGCTTTTTGGTGACATTACAAATAAGCGACAGTATCACAGAAGGTGTTCAAACACTACATATAATCACAAGAGAAAGGGCAAGTTAACAAAATCATGCTAAAACAGGATGTTTAACAATTAGCCAGGAAGAAGCTGCTTCAATAGCCTGAGTCAGTTAAGGACAGAGCTGCTTCCCGTCATCAGAGGGGTAAATGGGAGGTGTAACATTTTCAAGGAGTCAGATGAATTATAACATGTCAAAAAAGTTTATTTTCTATGATTACCTCCCCCCCCATATTCTTTTAAAAAAGTAAAAAAGACCTTGTCTTGAAAATTAGGTATCTTACCCACCCCCTCACCCCAGTAGTGAAGCCTTCATTTCTTATCATCAGCTCAGACCTAACCTGTAGCTTCATTCTGGAAGAGAAATGGCTTCCACCTGTGGGAGGGAGCCCTCAGCAGGCAGAAGCATCTGCTGGGCCAGAGCGTGGGCTGGAGGAGAGGAGACCTGAGTTTGATGGACTGCCATTGGGCCCATGCAATGGGTTTCTGTCTGCTCTCCTACATTTTGAGTTATGTTATTTTTTTGCTTGGAGCCTTCTGCTACTGTTGTGGCCCAGGGTAGCTCAGGACAGCAGGAATCCAATGGAAATGCTGAGATCAGGGCTCTTGCGGAGATGGGAGTTGTTTCACCTTCTGCCAAAAGAAAATGTCCTGGAGGACTGGATATTTACTTCTGCATTCCTTGTGCTGTTTGACTGTTTTTATCTGTTTACAGAAATACTACCAGTAATAAAAATTAATTTGCCTTAAGACAAATGAAGTTTCTGGTGGACTGTGTGATGACATGATGATATTCATGCATCCAATTCCAATCCTCCTTCTTGCTCAAAATACAGATAAGTCTTTTCTTCCTCTTTGTTCTCTGTAGCACTCCTGTTGTTCCCCTGTATTAATAATATTTAGTATGGATTTTCAGCCTCCAAGACATCTGAAATTGCTCCCTGTGGTGAGGTATATCATCTAACTCAGCTGTCTAAAAGCTATCTAGGCTGTAGTTCATGGAGATATAAATATTTCCTAAGAGACTGTTACTTATTTTTATATTCTTTCACTAAGATGTTGTTTACTGTTGCTTACACTCAAACATTTCAGACTTGCACATGTGAATGAGTGCTTGACTAAATGTCATGAATAACATTTATTTCATGGTGATTGACATTTTCTGGAAAAGAAGAGTAGTGACAGCAGGGAGCTGTTCCTGTTCTTTTAGGAATTTTTATGATCTTTCTACATCTTATTTTAGGTGTGCTGCTGAAGGTCAGTAGTTGGTAGACATTTTCTGAACAAATGAGAAACTGAGAAAAATGGAGAGCTTGAAATAATGTGTCAGAGATAATAAGGATAATTTATTTCTTGATAGTAGAAAGATAGAAATTGATCCTTTTTCAACACTGAAAAATGTTCAGTTTGCAGTTTTCAAGAAAAGATTTTTTTCCTGCCACTTGCTTCATGCTGAACAACCAGTTCTAATAAGGAACTTTCAGTATTTGCATCTTTATGATTATTTCAGAAACACTAGCTCATTTGTTCTTAATAATGTTACTGAAAAATACCAGTAATTATATAATGGCTGTAGAAATCACATTTTAGGTAAATGAAGAGAGAAATGATTTTTTTTTATTATAACTCTCCAATTTATATGTAATTACCAGCTACAAAAGAACCTTCCTGGTATGCATAATGACCACCTTTTGTCCTTGCATGAAAAGTCGAGGTGTTTTCATTCAAGGTTTTGTTCTCTTCAGCTTATTCCTGGCTGGTTGGGGAGACAGAGGCAGCTGTTTTTATGGCAAGTCACACAGCCCTTTCCCAGACTATTGAAAGTGTTGGTTTGAAAACCAGCTGGATGTATTCTTAGTCTGTCAAGCCCAGGCCATAGAAATAAGAATCCTGGGCAAGCTAGTTGAAATGTGCCATTGTTAAAAAGGAGCTGTTCTTGATGTTGTTTTTTAATGTTAATAGAAACTAGCAATTATTAATTACTGGTAACTGCTATGATTTAAGAGTAATACAATAGAAAACATGCAGACAACATAAAGCAACATGCGTTGTTTTTCCAGTTACTTTGGGCTCCACTGGAGATTTGATGCTCTACCACCTTTTGTGTAAGTATATATAAAATTCTAAAAGAAAAAGACACAGGACTACTCTTGCTGTCTCAGTTGTTACGATTATTAACCGTTAGCCATGGTAGAATTTGTAATCAGAATGAAAGATACTTTTGTTTTTTGGACACAAGGAAAAAGTTTACTTCCTGTGTAACACCACAGCCACCTTTCTGACAGAAGTGAGTCAGTTAATTGACAGGGGAGGATGATACTTTTGGCTTTTGTATTTTGTTTGGACTAGAGGAGTATTGCTAGAGGTGCAGAATGTAGAAAAGAGGTGGTTGCTGTAGATGATACAGTCAGGGACTGCACCAAGACTGTAATTACTGGGACAGAAGAAAATGCTGGACGTAAATCTTGTGGAGACATGAGACCCGGTGCTTGACAGTAGCCTGGATACACAGTCTCAAGGTGGAAGATCCTGAGGTGATTAAACCTGAATGACAGGTAGGAGAGTTCCTGAATAGCAGTCTTCATAGCCTACAGCAATTTTATATACTTGACCCATATCATGTGAGAATGCTCAGAAACAGCAGTCTCTTTATCATCACTTCTGTGATGACATGGTATTACAGGTACAGTGAATGACTGGTACAAAAAAGACACCTGCACCTGTCAGCCTGTCATGAAACTAATGACAACTGAGACGAAGTGGCTGCAGAATTCAGTACAAGGAGATGAAGAAACATTGCTGTCAAGAATGCCCCATATTCTCCTCCAAAAAATAGGGAACTGGACAGACGTTTTTCATGCTTTGGTGTCTATCACAGGTTTGATTCTGTTTTGGCAGAAATATTCCCAAGAAGGTGGCCAAGAGGAAAAAAAGGTCTTGCTGCAGTGTTATTTTTTCCAAATATTAAATAACTCATGTTTTTAATTAGGAACATGGGTGAGTGAATAATTCTGAAATTTGACTTGGCTTTTCTGCTGCTCTCATGAAACTTTCCCCAGATTTGGGCTCTGAAAATTGCCCTTTGAATCAAAATCTTTGTTTTGTACAATGTGCTGCTTGAACAGTAAGCAGTCTGGACAGTGATAGGTCTGTGCTTCGTCAGCACAGACTTTTTGTGCTACGGCTGGCTGGACAAGTGAAATGAGTAGGTGCAAGGAAGTGGAATTTCAGTTGCATAAGCAGCAATAAATTCTGAATGTTGTAATATTGAACATCTGATTTTGGGTCCTGAACTGCTTCATACAGGTATGGATTTATAGATTTTTCCAAAAGATTAAATCTAGCCCCAGATCTGAAACACTGTGGTCCGAAAGGTGGAATGAAACGTTTTGTGAGCAGCACGATGGGTAAGAGTCTGCTTCCCCATGGGTTTGTATGCTCTTCCTTTCTCTGAACACCCCCATGCTCTCAATTCCCCTGCAGTATCTTTACTTTCACTCTTATTCCCTAAACTTCTTTATGATGCCCCCTTGCACCAAAGCCTTTCCTTCAGCAGAGGCAAGGTGCCCACGGAGCGGTGCCTGTCCCGGGGCAGCCGAGCCGCACTCTGGTGTCCCCTAAACCTCTGCTGAAGGTACTGAGAGCCAGGGCAGAAGTACATACCAATGGGCACATACCTCCATCTACGTGTCTCAGTCTGGAGCTGAGTCTTTCCAGCAGCTAAAACCAGCTAACATTCGAGGGAAATTTAAGCCAGTAACCATGTGAGTGGAATGGTGGTTCCTTGTAACCATGGGTCCACATTTACATTTTGCTGCGAAAGCAGTCCCCCCTTCAGACAGCTCCTTTTAGCTCTGAAATGGGTTCAGTGAGGAAACATAAGTTAGTGCAAGGACCTGACATGTACTGGGCAACGGCATTTTATGTGGAATCAAATTTGAAAGGCATGGAAGTACATCAGCTGATGGTACCGGGTTGCTTGTTCTGCTACTAACGAAATCGCCTTTGTTCAGGTTAGAGCTAAAAACCTATTCATCAAAATGTATGGGCAAACGGCCCTGCCATATCAGATATTATAATAAGAATCACTAAATCTTTAACAATCCTACTTCATATCCAAATTATTATTTAATATTAATATTAAAAATCTCTCTTGTTTTCAGCAATCCGCATGTTTTATTCCATTATTGCTTAAGAAAGTGGACTATGTAACAATCAGGGGATTTACAAGATGTAATTGATTCCTAGTGATAATGTATATTTGTCTAGCAAGTAGCAGAATTTTCTCCTTCCAAATGAACTACATTTATTGTCTTGATAAATGTGTAAAGATAATTGTTTCAGGCAACAATGCTTTGTTATGACTGAACTTGTGACAGCAAAAATGCCACTCAACTTCAATTGGAAAAAACCTGAACATTTTCATTTACTTGGTTTCAAAATTCAGTGTAAACCCGATTGTGTCTAGCCCATTCTTGAAAAGATCTGGCAATGTTTTAGAAGCTTTTGAAGCAATCACGTTGTAATGGTTCAAACTTAAAGGGTAATTATGCCAAGATGAGTTACATTTTTTACTTTCTTTTGAGAAAAGCTGAGAACTTTCTTCACTGAGAACTGCCAGATGTGTTGTGCTATGGTGATCTTCCAACTCTGTGGACAAAGGCTTTTATGTGTTCAAGGGAAAACGTACAGCATTTCATCTCATTTTTTTCCACCCACTTTAGATAAGACTGATTGCAGCTTATCTCACAGAAACATGCATCAATTTCTGTAAGTTTTTTTTTATTATTATCTATAGGAAGATTTATAGCATATTGCAATATGTGGAACAAGCTTTTCCATGCCTGCTGTGATCATGCTTTGCTATGACAACACCGAGAAATTCCATGTGTAAAAACGGGGGCAGGAAAATCAGTCTGGATAAATCTGACACTTCTATGACATCTCTATGTATATTACTGAGCATGTTATCTATTCAGTGACTGTGTAAGCTCTACTTCTTAAAAATAGAAAGATGTGACTCTTTTTTGCTTTCTTTTAGCCTCTCTCCAGTACCTTTGCAGAAAAATTTGTTTACCTTAAAGGACTTGTGGTCATTTTTGTTAATAAGCACATGTGTGTATTTTTGTGAAGAATCAATCTTAATGAGAGAAAGCTAATGAAGAAAGCCAAAGAAACTTGAGTATTATTCTTGTCTTTTCAGTGCTGAGTTCTAGGAGTTCTTTCTCTGGTACTATAAGCTTCATGCTCTTAATTGAAGCTTTCAGTATTTAGAAAATACACAGAAAAAGTTTTTTGTGAAGGAAGAAGCTATATATGTGAGGCTAGGTTTGGTCTTATGGTGGATCTTGGATAGCACGAAGAAGATTTTCTTTTTAAAAGTGTGCAATGGTCAGTCTGGGAGACAATGGTTGAGCACAGTTTGGTTTTTCATAGCCCTGAGGAGTCCAAAACCCCACCAGTTTCCTAGTGGATGCATCACACTGTTGTGATGGACAAGACAGGCTCCCCATAATGCTTTTCTGTTCTTAGCACTGTCAGCTCTATCTTGCTTATATTTATATACTTTGCTTTTCAATTACCTGCAAAGTATCGAGAAAGCTGCAGAATGGTGTGGTTAACACACAATATAAAAGTAATAATGTGTAAATGCATGTGTTGTCTACCTACTGTAACAGACTGTTGTCTCACCATCTCCCTCAAAGGCTTCATATCGATGCTGCTGCATATGAAAGAGGGAGCCCTGTCCCAAAGGCACCTGCAGTTGTTGCCACCGAAACCTGTAATGACCCTCTGTGCTGAATATGAGCAGGAAACACGATGACTTCTTTATTCCACCCTGAAGTCGTTGGAGATGGGACAGAAATATTTGTTTATCGCCGAACACCGAAAACACCAGAAAATAACACATCTAAATAGGGTTAAAATAATACTTTCTTTTTATCCCACAGAGACACTTGCATTATTGACCGTCAATAGCGAGTGAATGGTGAATTTAATACACAGTAACTCGTGCTAAAGCTTACAGGTAAATGACTATCTTATTTGTAATAAATGACATTCTATTTAATATACTGGAGTTGTTCCAAGGACATCTTTTCATAGGAGAAGCAGATGTAGATGAAGTTTTGCACAATTTAGGCTGTATTCTTTTTATAAAACATTTAATTAGCAGGCATGAACACAGCCAGACACTTGAAATGGCACTAAAACAATTGTTTGATATTAAACAGCACACACATTCAACTTGTGAATGCAGTTATACTAAAAAGCTTGAAAATAACAACAAATTGTGGTGTGTTTAAAAAAGAAGTTTTAATTTTCTTCCAAGGTTTTTTCTTACAGAAATTGAAAGCTGGGGGAAAAAAAGTTCAAATGAACACACACACACACACACACAAAAAGAAGAAAAGAAAAGGAAAGAAAGAGAAAAGATTGTTTCTCTAAATGCCAAGAGCTTATTAATGCTTCTTTCACAGATCAGAAAAAGAATTGTGACCCATATTCTAAATGCAGTATTGAACTGCTGTGCTCTTACCTGGAAAAGTTTGCTCACATCACTGTGGGAGAGTAAGGCTCTGGATCATTTTGTTAAAAATTTGAATGCAACAGAAGAACCTAAATAGTACATAAAGTGAGAGATTGGTAAAAAGAACAAGGAAACTCAGCTTTACAGTCATTTTTGCAAGTGGTTGGATGCTTAGGGCTGGTTCCAACAGAAGACTGTAAAAGCAATCGCTAGCTTTTCTGAACTGTACTATTGACTGCATTGAGAGCACCTGAATGATGAAGACATGAGCATGTCCCAAAGAGTCTTGATGCTTTGGGTTAAAGCTCAAAGTGTCCTTTGAAGATACTTGTTAGTAGTGTCCTGAGGTGTAGCATTCTGGATGAATCAGGGCATGCTTAATTCAGAAGAAAACCTTGGTTGCATCACCTCCTCTGTCATCTTTGGCACATCTCCTAATCTCACCAAACTCGTAATCAGGAACAAACTTCTTGTAAATCAATGAGTACTGAATGAATCTGTCCATGGCAGAACCATGCAATCCAAACCAAGAAATAATATGTGTACAAGATTTCTGTAACTACCATGGTAAATGTATCTCACAAGGGAATCACCAGGATCCAGGAGCGTATTGCTCATATAACATTCCCACCTAATATGTCAAATACTTTAACAGAAATTGATCACAACAAACAGGAATTAATTAATACAGAGAGCTGAGAAACAACCAGTTACAGAGAGAACACTTTCATGAAACAGCAATTGCATCTTTGACATTTTAGTCCTGATTTTCAAGGAAGACCTATACAATTCCTTCAAAACACAAGTCTGGAAAATATATGTATTTTTTTCTGCTGGATTCTGGACATCATAGACATGATAAAAACAAGAATTATAGGATAAGTTAATATTGCAACTTATAGAGTTGGAAAGAATGAAAAAACTGGAAAGAATGATGACTGTTGGTGTGCGTGTAATTCTAGAAACACAAAGAGCAAAGACTGCTTGAGAACAATTTGTCTGAGTTTAACATAATCCTTTTAACCAGTTAGGCAAGTAGACAGTCAATGGGAGTTGTTACCTGTAGAGCAGGGCGGGGATGTTATCAAGAGGAGAGAAAATGAACTTGATAGCCTCTGCGTGAGTCTCATGGACATGGAAGTAGATAGTTTGCTACTTGCAAAAGATTAGTGTCAGGCAGCTTATGGGTAAGATTATAAATGCTCTATAAAACATGACTCTTTCCTGGAATCTTCTTAAATAACTATACAACAGAAAGAGGAAACAGACAAAAAAAGTATCCCATATAACCCACCTAATAGCTGAACTATGTTTTAGACCAAGTAAATAATATAATTAGTATTTTAGGTAGTAGAGATGAAAAGTTGAGATAAAAACCAATAAGGAAAGCAGGACCTTCCATTTCAACTACATATTTTTAAAAACTGCTAGTGAACTGTGCTTTCTGGGTTCTACTTTTCATGATGTGCACATATACAGCCATAGACTGGTGGTGGCCATGCACGGAAGGTGCGGTGGGAGGCACCAGCCCTGAATCACAGTATGGAGGAGAGCACAGCACAGCCTGTGTGAAACCACACAGCATGGGATTTTCAAAACAAAGCACTCGTGGCAAAATAAAGGATTTAGAAGATAATAGTTCATGCACATATTATAATGAGAAATTAGCATATGTAGTACCTTTTTCACACTCACACTTTTAGAAAGAGCCAATTATTGCCAGCACCTGCTTTGGATAGCAGTTTTGTTTCAGCTGTCCAAGAGGTCCTGCGAATGAGTCAGAAAACTTATGATTCCCTTTATTTAGCCTGGCTCAATGAGATGGTGGTTGCCCACCAGCTAAGGTGAGGGATGAAGCAGAAGAGTTTTGGAGAGGCTATTGGGGATGCCTGGGAGTGCATTGCATAGGGGAATGAGGAAGTGTCAGTTCGATCTGCTGAGCCTGGAGAAGACGGCTCTGGCCATGGTCAGGGTCGTGTGTTCACTTGCAGGTGGAGGGAGCAATGCCCCACTCAGCCTCCAGATGAGGATTCTTCTTCCACACCTCTTCCACACCTGCACGTCCTGCACTTTGGTCACGGCAACCCCATGCAGCGCTACAGGCTTGGGGAAGAGTGGCTGGAAAGCTGCCCGGCAGAGAAAGACCTGGGCGTGCTGGTTGACAGCCGGCTCAATATGAGCCAGCAGTGTGCCCAGGTGGCCAAGAAGGCCAATGGCATCCTGGCCTGTGTCAGAAACAGTGTGGCCAGCAGGAGCAGGGAGGTGGTTGTTCCCCTGTACTGGGCACTGGTGAGGCTGCACCTCGAGTACTGTGTTCAGTTTTGGGCCCCTCACTACAGGAAAGACATTGAGGTGCTGGAGCGTGTCCAGAGAAGGGCAACCAAGTTGGTGAGCGGCCTGGAGCACAAGTCTTATGAGGAGCAGCTGAAGGATCTGGGGTTGTTCAGTCTAGAAAAGAGGAGGCTGAGGGGAGACCTTATCGCTCCCTACAACTACCTGAAAGGGGGTTGTAGTGAGGTGGGTGTTGGTCTCTTCTGTCAGGTGTCTGGAGATAGGACAAGAGGAAATGGCCTCAAGTTGAGGCAAGGGAGATTTAGGTTAGCTATTAGGAAAATTTTTTTTACTGAGAGGGTTGTCAAACATTGGAATGGGCTGCCCAGGGAAGTGGTTGATTCACCATCCCTGGAGGTATTCAAAAAGCGAGTGGACAGGGTACTCCAGGGCATGGTTTAGGGGGCATGGTTAATGGTTGGACTCGATGATCTTGAAGGTCTTTTCCAACCAAAATGATTCTATGATTCTGTGATTCTATGATTTGCTAATTTGGAATATAGCTGTACCAGGGGGTTATGCAGCTTAGTTCCGGACACTGTCAGAGCACCGCTACATCAGCCTGACCTTTTCTTTTACCCACCTTAATCCCATTTAAGCTGCGGGCTCACGTTCAGGCTGTTTGGTGCTACCTGCTGACTTCCCCAAGAGTGGGGCTGCTTATCAAAAGTGACCTTTGCGTGGGGCCTTATTTTCACTTCCACAGCGTCTGAACTCTGAATAAATCTTAGTCATATTCACTTGAGTAAGAACGTTTCAGCACAGAAAATTCAGTTAGTGTCACTCAAGACACCTCTTTTGCTCTCGATCACATTTTTGCTGTTGCAGGATTTGAGACTGCAAAGGTTTCCAGCAGGAAAAAAATGGTAATTGGCATAGACCTCTTGCCCCTCAAAAGAATGACTGCAAATGGGCAAAGAGGGAATAACAACATCCTGATTACAGGAGAAATGGCTTTTGAAATGATAAAGTGGAAAAGATTGGCTATGTCTGCACCAGTAAAGCAAACGGGACCAGGGTACATGGCCAGCTTCTGTGTTGCAACCATTTGTGCTGTATTTTTAGTGTGTCCCATGGCGTGGCTGCTCTCTTGTTCCAGACACCCAGAGAGGGGCAAAGAAGTTTCACGCTGAGCAGCCCGCTGTGAGTTGCCCGGGCAGCCTCGCTCGGTCTGAGCGGACCCCGACAGCCATTGCCGCACCGGGCTACCGTGGAGACTCAGGGAAGACCAGGAACCATCAAGTATGGGAGAGTTCCTTTACCTGCAAAGGAGAAGGAGGCAATACGTGCGAGGTGGTGCCTGAAGGCTGGCATGCCCTGAAATGTCACAACACATATTTGTTCATTTTCAAATACATACTAGCTCACTAGTTACCTTGAATATTTCCTGCATATTGTAGCTATGTTTTGGGCAAATATTGCCATTTTAAAGTTGCCATGCTGCTTAACCTCCTTCATTACCTAACCTTGCTCTGTTCCACCTGAGGTCAATAACTCCATATTACACAGTAAAGTTGATTTGTCAAATAATTTAATCACTTCTTCGTATAATGATAGAGTAAAATTGGCAGAGGAAGCTTGTTATGAACCTGGGGTACCGGTAAGCAGTTATTATGTGTAATGAGGCTTTTGTCTTGCAGCATTCTGAAGATCATCTTGAACTCCTCCTCATGCTTTAGCAAAGGGACGGGCATGTTGAATTTTCCTTTAACATTTTCCCCACTCCCTGAAAAGAAATTATAGGTTGTTATATGGAAGCTCATTTGAAGCCTCAATTTTCTTGAGTATCCTGCTCTTGTGGGGAGTACCAGGTGTGCTCAGAGACTGTGGCCTTCAGGTTCAAACTCAACTGGCATTCTACAAGTCTTTGATTTTTTTCTCCCTTCTGCTGAAGAGGCAGTGGTTGTCTTGACAGCAGGAACAAAGCTTCATCCTTGTACTTTGATATATAGCAAGGCTAAAATAAAACCAAAATAGGCTTTTGAGAAACTGAGTATTTTTTAAGACAAAGATTGCAGTAAAGGTTCTTGTGCTGCTAAGATATATTAAAAATTGTTGATTGTATTCAGGGCATTTTATTATACTGCTCGCTGTAGCATATGAAGATGCCACCCATAAAAATGTATGCTCTGAAAGGTGATTTCTGAGGTTTAACACACCCTGAACTCCAAACAATGTTATGCTCTCAGAATCACATCCCAAAGGAAGATAGAAAAGCACTCAACAAATTAGTTTTGCTGAAGAGGTATAAATATTGAAAAATAACATGATTGTATTAAAACCACTAAAAGGAGTCCTGGAGTGCTAGAGAGACAAAACAAGCTATTGAAAGAGAAAATAAGCATTTTGCCTTTCACTGTTTCTTAGAAATTCCTACATCAATGATTTCTATAACGTTGGCCAGATTTGCAGGGACTCATGTTCAGCTATTCTGTATTGATAAGAATATCAACATAACATTGTAGGAAGCATTAAAAAACCTGTTTATGACACTGGAGTTTTGAGCTTTTTAACAAAATTGTAACATGACGTACAGTTTTCTCAGATTAAAATGTATTTGACTCTACAGTGAAGCTGTATTTGTATATAAAAACTTTTGGTGAAGGCAGAAGTTAGATATGGATCAAGTTCATTTGGCACTATGAATTCTTGTTGCCATGCTGTATATAAATTATAATTTTCTACTTAGCATCATTGTATACAGATCTGAGTAATTCTTTTGGTAACTGTATATATATATATATATATATTCCCCCCCCCCCCCAACTATTGTAGGTACTTCAGGAAAATAAAAATACGTTAAATGAACTAATAGTGAAAAGAACTAGCCAGGAAGCTCATACACCTCTCAGGTGAACTACTGTGAGAATAAAATAATATGTCTGTATTAGACTAATTTCTCTATCATGAAACTGAAAAGGAAATCCAAGAGAGAGAGGTCCATATTCACATTCAGATCTGCATCTGTTAGTACTCAATGAATAGCTTTTCTATTATTTATTTAGTTCTATTATATATAGAGGGACTATACCAAGTCATATCTTAGAAATACACACCGGATCGTCTTTATATTACATCAGTTTCAATTGCTATGACTTGTATGTGATCTGCAAAAAGATATTTGCTTTACAGGAAAGAATATTAACATTAATTTCTAGTGCAACAGACTTGCATTTAATATTAGTTCCTCTAAAAATAGCAAAAATGATATAATGGAGTTACAAATACTGACAGCTGCTGGAATATTGGCAAAGGTTAGTAACTAAATATTAGAGAAAACTGCTTGTGTTTCACAGAAGGTCTGTAAGCAGATGAGGTAAAACAGAGGTAAAAGCTTTGTTCTAAGCTGAAAGTAGCAAATAGCTGTAGTAGTGTCAAGTTGCTGAAATTGTTGGTCCCTTCATTTGAGATGACCGTGGGAGGTCAGTGCACTTCTGCAGGGGAGGTCCGCGGTGGCCAGTCTCCCAACCTCCTCTCGGTGATGGTGAGGCACCAGTGTTTGCCAGGGCAGTGAACAGTGAGAGAGGTGGCCCTGGTGAGAGAAGCCAACGATGATGAAATGAAGGAGGACAACTAACGCTACCCTGAATGTTGTCCAGCTGCATATGTCAAAACATAGTATGACAGAGAGCGCAGAAGTCCCAAATTAATATTTCCACCAACTTACTTTCTAATGAAATAGAAGGTATTTTCTAACCTTTCTGATGACCACAGGGAAATAGGAAAGCCCCATCGATTTCTGCCAGAAACATTGAACACAATGCCAGCATCTTCCCATACCTGTATCTTTGGATTGGTTTTCCCGTAATAGGGGAAATCATTATTGATAGGCAAAAATGAATGCGTTCCATGGCTGTGCCAGGGAGCTGCAAGTTCAAGAACACAAGTCCAACCAAATTGCCCTCTTCATAAGACCATTTGTGAAGATGTAGCTCCAAGATGCTACCTCTAAATGTGACAAAACTGAAAATGACTGTAAAAGATTACTTTTTACCTTTTCACTGGAGTATTATGCTAGCAGATTAATTATGACAAAATGTGAGAAAATGCTTCCTCAAAATGTGAGTTTATTAATCTAAGTGGAAGCTGGAGCTGAAAGGCACAACGCAACCAAAAGGAAGAATGATTTTTAATAACTGTTGTAGAATAAGTAAAGAGGTTATGAATTGCAAAGGAGCATCTGACATTTCTGAGTAGATGATGTTAGAAAAGTTTTGCATAGAGAGGCAAAAAGTCTTGCAGGGAATTTAAATTCACAGATGATATGTCTGGTTCACCTGTTTTAAAGTAAGACTTATCTAATTCTTGGTGTGGTTTTAGTGGTCACAGGGTGTTACTGAAAATGAATTGAGTCTGATGCTCATGTGAAACATTACCAGCTCTACAGTCATACAAATAAAACTTTTAAGTGGTACTGCTGATAGCACAGAGTTCTTGGTTCTTGGAAATTCAGTGACCAGATACTGCAGATTTACATTCTTGCTGTGTCATATGACATTTGCAACACATTATGTTGTGCAATGTAGCTCTACACAGACCTGCATGCAGCTCTGTGTTTGTGCAGGAAAGTTTGCCATCACTGGCAGTTTTCTGCTCAACTGCAAATTGCTCAAAGCAGCTGGTGCTTGACTTTGTGGGAGAAATGGGGAGATGAGCCCACCAACCAACGTTACTTATTGTTTCAGTTATACTTTCCTTCTTATACTTACTGAAAGGCTTGTCTCATGTTTACAAATAAATTTTAATAGCACATTTAAATGGAAAATGAAAATTAAAGACTTACAGTATTATCTTGAGCCTCTATAGAGCAGAATTTTCCCATGCATACCTCTGCACCAATGGGTCTTTGGTCTACCTTGCACATTAGAAAACTTGCCAGGCAAATTCAGGGCCTTTCTTCATTTATTTGCCATGCAGGCCAAAGTAAAAGGATGAATAGGAAGAGTAGATCCCTCTCTGATTTTCTATTAAGACAAAATGAGCATGCGGGCAAATACAAACTTTAAGCTGTATTTAGAAATTACCATAACAGATGTGCAATACCTTAGAAAGAGGGTTATGTCTTAGAATCCCATCCATTTATCACCTGCTGAAACAAATGTAACTGCTTAGTAGAAGCTAGATTATTTTCTACTAAATGGAATTTTAGTTAATAACTGCAGCTTAATCAGTGCAGTATATAATTTATTTTCATTAGGCTCTATCAGTCTCTTGGGAGACAAGGGTTTAAGGAAATTCAGCACTTGTAGGATCAGCCATAAATTTTTTTTTCTGACTTGTATTTTTAGACTTGTAATTTATATTATTTCAAGCAGTTTCTCTTTATGTGCCCTCTTTGTAACTGCGTATAATTATCTTAAAGAACATTAAGAGGAAATATCAGAAATCAGAACATATTATGAGTCTCTTGCATGGTCCAGAGAGAACTGGGTCACAATACTATAGCACAGCTTTTTCATGTAGATGGCCTTGTATATTTTTCATGTAATTATTTGAAAACCCACAACATTAATTTAATGTATTAATAACCAAAAGCTAATTTGTTTTACACTAATATATAATTAACATCTAAAGATCAAGACCAGATAAACTGCTTAGAGATGTACAATTACACAAAAAAATTAATATACCTAAGAACATGTCTGCGGATACTCTTCATCCAGTAACAAAATGTATTAAGGCTCTGGATTCAGGTGTAATGCTAGTAGCAGCCAGAATCCAGGATTATTGTCATATGTTTCATCAAAGTAGTAAAACGGTGCAGGTACTCGCACAAGATTTTTGTTTCCTCTGAAGAAGAACTCACTATAGCAAAAAGCATACTGCCTGTTTCTGCAAAAGTTTTTTTCTCTCTTGGCATCTTTGAAAGATGCCAACCATGGGACACTGACCTGCAGGGGACTCGTCAGCTCCGATGCTTACACAAATGGTTATCTTAGTGGGAGGGCAGCGGGTGCAGCTCACAGAGCTCAGAGCGTGAGCCTCCCACTCGGCTGGACGGTGGCACTCGCCAGCCGGCTGTGCTGCGTGGGGCTGGGCTGGGAGGCCAGCTGTGCCCATGCCACCAGCTGTGGCCGTGCCGCCAGCTGTGCCTGTGCCGCCAGCCGTGCCTGTGCTCTAGGGCAACACGTGGCTGGAACCACAACTCTTTCTCTCTGTTAGCCTCATGGGCTGCCTGTCCCTGGGATACTGGGATGAGGGCTGTTTTTAACTCTAACTTTTATGGAGTTCCTCTCATTCCCCTCTAGGGTCAGGCCCTTGAAATTGCTATTTTCACTTCTTCTACCTGGCCTTTTTGCTTGGGCATTGCCTGCTGTTAAATACCCAGCGTTACTTTACTGTCCTCCTTCTTTAACATTCTAGAGCCATAGGAGCTTATCTCCTGTGGTGGTAACTTGTTCAATGTTGGCTGAGCTGTAGGGTGACTTCTAAAGCCGTTGCCAGCAGCTAGACACCACGCTGAATGAGGCTGCTGCCATCGTGCTGCCTAACAGCATGTCACACCCTTAGCCCATCTCTCCATCTGCTTGTCGGACCTTTCCTTGGGCAAAAGCGTGCCAAACACAGCTCTTTCTGTAGCTCAGCAGTAGATGGCTCAGCCATTACCATTACTTCCACCGCTTGGCACCGAGTTACGCCACAACTGCAGCACTCCCATGACAGGTTTGCTTTAATTGCTTCCAGGGCAGTATAATAAGCACGTACGTGAATAAGAGAACAGTTGCCATTTGGCATCAATCTTTATTTTAACTTTTTTCTGTGTATTCTCTTGCTAGAGACCAGGACAGGCAGGCAGATATCTTCTCTGCTCCTCTATGACTGCCACTGGAGGCTAGCTCGCCTGTGAAAGATAATTTTTTTCACTAATGATCTGAGAAAGTGATAATGGGCCAGATTCTCTCCCCTTTCCCACTCGTATGAAGTGATAATAACTCCACTGGAAATAAAATAGTTATTGTGGCTGCAGGTGGATTTAAGAGGAGGGATGTTGAGGCTCTTCATCTGTTCATATGGAAGCACCGATACACGTCTGATCTCTCCAAACAAACAAGGAAAGACAAAATGAGGGGAAATGCTTTAACTTGATCGTTGTTTTGAATGTATATTAGTGATACAGCAGGCAACCCAGGTTTTCCTCAGGAGGGAATATGCCTTCCACCCACAACAGGGGGCAAGTGGAGCACACCTGGGGGAATCAAGGACAAAGCTGTGTGTAGGATGCTATCCCAAGTACCCTATTGCAGACTGAATGCAGGATATCTCTAGAAGAAAGAGGGCAAATAATTTCCAAGGTCGCCTAAGTATGTGCTTTTAACATGTGTGCAACGTGTTGTACAAGGCAGTCCAAGGCA
The DNA here is from genome assembly GCF_026419915.1 of Harpia harpyja. NCBI lineage: Eukaryota > Metazoa > Chordata > Aves > Accipitriformes > Accipitridae > Harpia > Harpia harpyja. The sequence continues at coordinate 14,938,474 of NC_068942.1, read as the reverse complement.
GTCCATAATGGCTTGGCAGGCTCAGTTTTAAGCAATCGAAGACGTCCTTGTCAGACGGTCCCATGGAGGACTCCTGCTTGCTACCAGCAGACAGACAGGGTGTGCCAGGCCTTCCTGCTAGCAAGGAAGGGGAAGATATTTTTAGGCACAACCAACAGGCTGGTTAACCTTTGCAGGGAATGTTTTGCCAGAGGCCATCCTACCTTGTGGCAGCACGTGGAGATCACCTATCAGCTGAGACGTGCAGGGCTCCCCAGACAGTGGAGATATAACAGTACCTGGGGGGAGTGTGGGGGCAACACCTATCTAGGTACCCGTGCCTGAGATAGTTGCAATAGGCTCCTTTTGTAGCTGATGGACAGAGAAATAGGCAGTCTTAGCGTACAATCCTCTGACCTATTGTCTATTTTAAGGTGAGATGTAACTTAGAAGTGCCCATTCATTGCTGTGGGTTATACTGTTTGGATGACTGACTGGGATGTGGATGTTTAGAGATGTAGAGGTCTCAGGTTAGAGGGCATGAAACCATGCTAAGATACCTAATTGCATTCCTCAATTTTAAGTCCCTTTATAATTTTAAATCATTTTTAGTCCCCTGTAAATTCTAGCTCTATGCTATGGGAGCTAAAGGGGACCTGCGTCGTATATGTAATCAGTGTTTTTGGGGTACACCAGTTACATTGCAGCCTCTCTGAACCTATTTCTTAGCTGACAGCCCCCAGGTTCTGGAAGTGCTAGGGGACCACATGAGGAACAAACCAGCAAACCTATCCACCCTGCCCAAATTACAGTAGGGAAAGCTCTGCTCGTTCTCACCCATACCCCCCCCCCCAAAAAAAAAACCCCAAACAAACTGTCAGTGTGCAATATCCATGGGAGATTTTAACTCCAAGAGTTTCTGCTATCAATCTCAGCAAATGAAACTGCTGATTCTGGCACAAAGAAAAACCCCAGCTGATAAGAAGAGGCTTATATACCATTCCCTATATCTGGAGGGGCTTTACCTGAGCCTCACTGAGCAGCCACAAGTATAGACATAGTCTCTTCCTGCTACTTGTTTCTCTTCCCACCACCCTGTAAGGTCATATGGGGAAAAAAAGGCAGGAGGGGGATCTTTTCTGCAGAAGGACCTGCCCCCGTTCTGCATATGAGGTCTCGGGATGTGAATGTGACCAGCCTAATTTTCCTTTGTGCTGTTAAAGATTACCGTGTTGCTCAAATTTAGTGGTGTGTAAAAATTAATGTGTTCATTGTGAACTACACCGGACACATACTCCTTTAATCATTAAGTCTCCCATATCTGTAAGAAAATAATGAATAGAAAAAGGCTTTGCAGTGATGTAGCTACTTTCTCTGTGAGTGTCCTTGTGTTCTTGAAAAACTTTGCTAATTTCTCAGTGGTATATTCATAAGAAAGAGAATAGAACAGACGACTTTTAGCTGGAGCCTATTATGTTTTTCCATCTGTTTGTGGTGAACCAGAAAGAGCTATGTGTTAGGTCTTGCCTTATGGCAAATCCTGATCTGCAGTTGCTGTTTTCCCACACTTACTTAAGCTTCTCTGCACATCCCCGCACACAAAGCAGATGCCGGTGCCACAACAGGCCTGAGAGCCTCCTTCTGAGTGCGAGAGGCTGTTACACAGCCAGGTCCTTAGGACTAGCCTCCAGCAAAGCCAACCAACCAAACAAAAAAAAGCTGCTTACCGTTGACATCGGATGATCTGAAACTGGTTTATTGATTGAAAAGGCAAAAAAAAGCATATGAGATCATCAGTTGCCTGCTGCAGTCCTTCGGGGCTCAGTAGCCTCTTCGGTGGAAGGTTTTGGGAAAGGAAAATAACTGCAGAAAGTGCACAATATTTTTCCTATTTTCGAGTTCCTAGTTTTCAAGACTGTAGCAAAAAGCAGCAGTGCTGAGGAGACCTCACAAGGAATAAATAATATTTTGTCTTTTTAAAAATGATGAGGGGATAAAACAAGCTGTAAAGTGTATCTTTCCCTGCATTGATGGTGATTTTTCCCTCTCCCCAGGGTTGAAATCTCACCATATTAAAATAATTGGGAGTATGCCATTAATGTCAATAGGGCCAGGATTTCACCCCTTTTATTCAGACCTGGGCTCTCTTGTTGGCAATTGGCCTCATCTCAAACTTTCCTCCAGGGAGCCATTCTCTTTGCGTTACATCCCAATCCCCATCCAGTGCTACAGACTGTCTATTAGATCTAGACAGACTACTGACAAGAAACAATGAAGTTGATAAATGTTTTGTTAAAAGACTAAAATAATCTTGGACTTCTCTTTCTTTTTTTTTTTTCCCCCTACAATATTTAAAGATTTTCTGTAGCCATTTGGTAGCTTTTGAGTGTGAGGTGGTTGAAATTATTTTCACGTGCAACATCATGAAAATAAAACTCACGATTCATTTATGGAGTTACTCTTACCTATAGAAAAATTACACCACAGTTATTCATAAACAGTGCCTTTTTATATCAATAATCTTCCATACCAGATTAATTACTGTATTTTAATAACAATTGTCATACTTGTTTTCCTTACATGTTGTAATTATGAAGTAAATTGCAGAACTTTATATTCATACTGACAGAACAGTCACAAATATACGTGAATTTAAAAAGTAATTGATTTTTCTTCTCATCTTTCCCACACAGATTTTTGGGTCAAATTCTGCTTCCATTGTCTCAGCAATTAAACTCAAACTAACTTCTGCTTTTTTATCTATCTTTTGTAAAAAAAAATTAACATCCATATTACTATACATTTTTGGCATTTTATATCTCAGGTAACCAAATCGATAGATGCTAGTAAGTGTTTTACCAAAACAAAATTAAGCTATTTTATCTCTATCAATTAATCTACATAATGCAGTCTTTAAAGACTTAATTTTGGCCCCAATGTAATCTGCAGCAAAATCTGTATTTATTTATCTCATGGTGCAGGATCATGTATGGATATTTACACACACCCTTGCAAGAGTCTACCAAAAGGGCTTTGTGGGTCAGCTTTTCATTTCAGATTGGGCTACCCATATTTGTGACTGGATGTTAATGTAATCTGGCAATTTAATCTTCTCTTTCCCTTTTTAGAAGCCTACTCTTAGGCTTAGAAATCCACTGAGTCAAAAATACACAGCCCAAATGAGCATTTTTTTTAATCTATAGATTCTTGAACATTTGTTTTTTAAATTTATCAATTGCTTGGCCTTGTTGTTGTTAAAGACAGTATAAAATCTTTCCAGTCTGTGCTTTAAAATATGGATGTAAGGAGGAAACCGTGACAAACATCTTGTCTTTGTGACAACATTATTAAAAGTCTAGCAGGGGTCTGGATCTACAGCCCTAGAATTTATTTTGTACCAAAAGCTCTTTGAATACATAATGAATACTCACAAATGAGAACCTATTCAGACGGTGTGCTATTGAGTCAAGTTCATCAAAGTTAAAATAGCATATATATTTTCTGAAAGCTGTAGATGATTACAGACTGGTCTAACTTCAATGAGTTCTGATAATCATAATTTCCTGCAATAGAGTTAATTAAATTATGTTCTGCCTTGGGGTTCCTTTTCTTATACCAGTATGATTGTAAAATACTCTATTATGCTGCATTTCTGTCCAGCAGATTCTACTTAAAAGAAACCAACCCAATGACCATCTTTGTTAGAGAGAAAGGAACTACTTCTGTTTTGTGCCTACCGATTCCTTTAATGTGTTCCTCCTAAACCGCACCTGCCAAAACCGGTCGAGAGCAGGCATCTCCTGACCTAAAAGGAGCAGGGCCAGACAGTGACTGACAGCAGCCTGCCTTCTCTCTGGGGGGAGCTTCTGGGGAACCCCCTCCCCAGCACGGGAGCCACATTGCAGCGAATGCCTCCCAGGAGGCAAGAGAGAGGGAAGGACACACGCGGCCTTCGCTCCTGCTGAGGCTGGTGGGAGCCCATCCCTGCGGCAAGCCAAGGGCACGGGGCAGCCCAGCAGCGCTGGCGAGGGCAGGGATGCTCAGCACCCCGCCGAGGTGCTGCCGCTCTCCAGCGTCGTGAACGTCCAGGGCTTAAACTGCCAGCTCAGGTTTAGTGCAGGGACTGAGGTTATTCGCTGCTTTTGCGTGGCAGTCTTTCAACCGTCCTCGTACCTGCAGCAGAGCTAGGGAACTCCTATTTTTGAGGATTCGAGTATCTCATCTATGAGCAGCGCTGCACCCCACCTTTTCATCGTTTGCGGGAAGGAGGCTTAGAAAAATATTCTACTTATCCTTCTCCCCAGGTTAATAAAAAGAATTCTTAATCCAACTCACGTGGCTGGGAAAAGTCAGTACAGTGATTTAATAGAGAAATCGATTTCACAAGGTTGCTGTAATTGTGTTTGGTGTATTACTTGACAATTATTTCACCTTATTCTCCAAGCTCCGTGAAATACGGTGCTTTTTAGATTTTAATTAATGGGAATAATGCGAGAGAATCTCTGAGTCTATATTTGAAGTTATTTTCAGTCTCACAGGCCAGGAAAAAAAACTGAGCTCAAATTTTAGGTAAAAGCATGCCATATTTTTTTGTCCCAGATTAATGTTATTGATCCTTATTAATTTAAAAAAGTCTTGGAGACATCTTTTGCACCTTTGTGGTTCTAACACAAAACCTCAACCAGATGGGGAGACCAGATTTCCTCGAGTGCATTTATCTGTAGGGTTTCTGCTATTACCAGAGCTTCACTGGAAATTATTTTAAGGTTGCTTGCCTATAATTGTGCTATTCTTTTGTTACAATGATAAGGAACATGTACTGTTAGGTTTTTTTTAATCAAAAGCTGATCCTATCTCCTGTTTACATAGTTTTCAGGAAAAAATGAACAAATTACATTAGTATTTGCTGTGATAACAGAAAGTCATCTTGATGTTCCAGTGGGGCCTGAGACCTGTGGAGTTTTATGGAAACAATAACGACTGATCTTTTGTCAGCCATGTACTACTTTTGAAACATGCTTATAACATCTAATTAAACAAAATTTTGTGCCAGCAGAATTATAGTAATACTATAAAGAAAACAACGGATAAGGCCAGATGCGTAACAAAATCTGAGTAAATCTCAGCTTCTGATCTTGTTCAAACACTTGATCTTTGAACTTATGGTTTATGATATCCTTTGTCAAAGCCCTTTGATTGATATATAGTTCATCTTTCCCCATATGTTACACTTCAGAAGCCAATAAAGTTCTCAGACTCAAGTGGCAGTGGAATGGAGTAAAATATTTTTTAGTTTATTAACTCTGTACGTGGCTCACCTGAAATTATTTTATCCTGAAAATCACATGCAAATACATTAGATGCATATGTGTAGTGCAGTTGCTGCAATACAGAGAGAAGAGCTGGTGTAATTTCTGGGGGGGCTCAATTTAGCAATAAGTCAGTGCAGGACTGATTTCTGAACCGTCCAGCCCTCAGCAACTCCACCGCGTCCCCCTGCAACGAAAATGTATATATTGTAATATTTGTTTTGAAAATGTATATATTGGCTGACCATATGAACATGTTCTCATTGCCTACTCAGGCCTTTGAGCAATTTGCAGCCTTTTGTTAGCAAATAAAGGCTCTCTGAGCCTCCTACTTGAGCACCGAGTTTACCAGCTGCTATCCACTCCTAGACCTCATTAGGGGCCTGCTGTTCTGCTGAGAACCACACCACATGCTACGCCCCGCGTTGGCGGCGGATTAGCCTGTTGCTGCTCCTTAAATTACCAGGTACAAAAGGTTGTTCTGTTTCTCCATAGAGAACTACCACTCTTACCCTCTTTGAAGAGGCTCTATATCATGATCTCTCTAACTAATTAAGGTCTGCAGACAAGCCACAGGTTGTTATAGAGGATTCGTCCCCATGGTTGGTATCAGTAGGGTTTTTTTGGGTTTTGTTTGTGAAGGATTAAAGCTGCTGTTTCTCAGAATCAAGTCCTAGAAAAACCAACAAAAACTATACATACTCAGGTAAACATTTTAAAAAATGCTTCTTAACATCAACTCTTATCGAGCAGATTTAATGCTATTTTACTTCTACTTTGGAACATTATTTGGGAGAAATATTTTATAAATTTAAAAAATGATTTTAAATATGAGGAATAAATTGAATTCGTTTCTGCATGTCCAGAAATAACTCCATTCTAGTTACAGTCACAGATAGTTTCATATAACTCTGTTTGGACATGGGACATTTAAAAAAGAAAATGTTGACCAGGATAGGTCAATCAGGAAGTACTCTTTTTTGTTTATCATCTGAGCTACAGTTCTGATGGATTTATGTGAACACGTGGATTATTTAGAGCGCCACGTGGGAGAGAGGCTGTAATTTAGTGGCCTGCTTCGAGGTCTGCGCAGAGCAGACCTCTGCTCCTGCGGCCCCTATTTGGGGTTCCCAGCAAGCTATCGGTTCTCACGTACTGGACCATGTTTATGGCATCCAGTGGGATTTTTCTAGTTTATTTTTGTTTATTGTGTGGTGGATTATGTCCTATATGTTACGTAGTGGCATTACGTATTTTTTGTTTTCATTCCCAGAGTTATGATGCCCATGAGTGAATAAGAATTAGTCGCATCTCTAATAAGGTAGCATGTGTTCCACAGATATCATGTATTGATCTGAGACCTTGTCCAGCAACTGAAGCACTCAACGTTGAGTCTGGTCTTTTGTGCAAACATCATTATACGCTGGTGCCAGTAAAGAGTTGCTACTTGCCTGTGATCATGGAATTATTTACATATAGAAAACATCAATCTGTGCGTTCCTCAGAGAGGTTCAAATAATGAATATGGAAAGAAGAAATGAATATATCACTTAAGGAAATAAGTTAAGAACCCTTTCTATGAGAGAATACTGATTATACAGCTTGTGGTTTTTCCTGCTATTTGGTATGCAGAGGTGTGACAATACTGTATGGACCTGATTTACAAATGCATTTTGGCATGTAGTATAATAGTCTTTTTTTAATTTAGAATGGGAGAAAGACAGTGTTGGAATCTTTTGGGGAAGTCCATTTATATGATCCAGTGGCAGTCAATGGCTCTGTTATGTGTTCTGCCACCTGTTCAAAAAACAAGCAAACCCAGCCGCCCTCTCCTCCAGGATTTCACAGCAGTATCACAAGGTGTTCCAGCAACACTATGGTACACGCGAGTATAAATACACAACATATAAACAGTTGAGAAATTTCCGTTACAAGGAAATGTCCTCATTCTACATCTTTAGTTGTGTAGATGAATAGCATCAGAGTTCCTGGTGGTCCTCAATATCTATTAATGATAGTGTAGTCTTGCACCTTGTGTACCACATGCAAAGATCCCCATCCAGTAATCTGTAATTAAGCCTATAACACTTGCTTGAGCAATGCTGTATTTCTGAGAAAGAAATACTGTTGTAATTCGAGGGCTTCAAATGGTGAAATGCCACCATGTCCATGGCTGTTTCAGGGCTTGGCGTCTTTCACTCTTGAAAATTTGCCCCCCTACTTGTGATCGGAGTTGTGTTATTTCACTTTCTAACCACTACACCTTGATCTGGTCCATGAAGGAGCTACTTGCTACCAGAAATTTCTTCCCCGAGTATGTACTTTACTTACCAGCAAAGCTAATGATTTTTTTCCTTTCTAAGGCTGAATAAGCCTTCAAAAGCCACAGATTACTTAATACAAGAATAACATAAAAAATAATTTCTTCATAATAACAGGTGTTTTGTGGATTTTAAAGATTTTTTTTGTACTTCCTACATTTAAAGAATTGCCCTTAGCTCTTTGGCCGCTCACGGATGTACTGGTTTTACTGTTAGCTTTCCTTATAAAATATATGCAGTTATAGAAAGTTATGGGAGGCTTAGTGACCTGAGGATGTGACTGCTGCTCTGTGTATATGCAGCCTCACCTGTAGACTGGACTGCCTTAACCTTCCTTGCCTCCCAGATGTCAACTTTCCCATTTTTCATTAGCTATAAATAATCCTGAAGGATAACATGGCTATCGCCTTGGCATCTCTTCTTAACCAGGGTTGTTTTTTAACAAAAACAGAAAAAAACCCCCAAACCCTGGACTGGACTTCTAAAGCAAAGACAAGTGCAGCTTCACAGATGATGAAGAGGAGAGTGACTGGATTTTCTCCAAGACCCTGCAGCTACCAGAGTCCAAACCCCAGCTGTACCAAAGGAGGTGCAGAGGCAGAGCCTGTGCTTATGGAGCTGGGAAAACAGAGACTCCCAGGATGGGGAAGGCTGAGAGCTTGTGAGCTCTGGCACCAGAGGATGGCTCCTGCCCCACCTGTGGATCTGCTGCTCCAGAATAGGTTCATTGCCCTGGCAGTAGATGAAGGCAGGGATGAGTGGAGAGCTGCCTAGGGATGGGTGATGGAACAGCCTAGAGCTTATGGGTCAGCAGTAGCAGGCATACCAATATAGACGACGTTGTGGTGTGAGTCTGCTGCAGGCCACCCGATTAGGAAGAGGCAGATGAGGCCTCCTCCAGACAACTGCAGAGAGCCACGCATTCACAAGCCCTGCTGTTCTCATGGGGGCCTTAAATCACCCTGAGATCTGCAGGAGGGACAGCACAGCAGGGGACAAGCAATACGGCGGGTTTCTGGAGTGCATTGATGATAACCTCCTGACAGAGATGATCAAGGAGTCAGTGAAGGGAGATGCTTTGCTGGACCCCATTTTCGCAAACAAGGAGGCTTGCATAGATGAACAAGGAGCTCCTGACTAAGCTAAATGTAAGGAGAACATATACAAGAGGTGGAAGAAGGGACAGGTGACTTGGAAGGAATATACAGACACCGTCTGAACATGCAGGGATGAGGTTAGGAAAGCCAAGTCCATGTGGAGTTGAATCTGGCAAGGGACAAGGAGGGCTTCCACAAGTACATTGCAGCAAAAAGACAACTGGGGGAAATTCGGGCTCACCGCTGAATGGGCCAGGGGACCTGTTGACAAAGGACATTGAGAAGGCCCTTAAGTTACTCAGTGCCTGCTTTGCCTTGGCCTTTGCTGGTAAGATTTGCCTTTGACTGAGATACATAGTGCCATGTGGAAACAACAAAAATGTATGTACAAATGATTGCATTATTAATCTAAATAGAGTTTTAAAATACAGTAGTCAGTCCCATTAAGGGACTGATGTTTCAGGGAAGTAGGGACGAAGCTTATTTGCAAGCACAGTTCCTATGATAATATGTGCAAAGTGGGGCATTGTATGCACAAATGCCTGTAAACAACCATTTGTGCGTACATTTGTGTTGTTTCCACATGGCACTGTGTACCTACATTGTGTAAATGCCATGACTTGGAACTAACAGTGCTGGTGATGCAGCTTTTTGAATGACAGCGCTGTGAAAAATAGCTCCTTGATATGTGTACTTAGTTAAAAGTTGCAACAACAGAAGCAACTGGGCCGTGATTGCTGTGGGCATGGCTACAGCAGAAGTCTGCGAGCCAAAGCTGCTCTGTAAATTCAGTTCTGTTACACGCTAACTTATTGTTACAGATCCAACCCAACACAATCAAGTAATTATATGGTTGCAGCTGGTAAAGCAGACTGACATTTATTTGACTGCAGAACAAAAATGTGTGAAGCTGGTCTAACTACTCAGGACAATGTGGATGGCTTTAAACAAAAATCACAAGGATAATACTGAGAAGCAAGATTTGAAGGAATGTGTAAAGTCCAGCTGAAATACTGTGGCCACTGGGCCTTAATGGGATTTTGTCAAAATCTAAATGGGTGGAAATTGCATGCCCATGCATCAGAAGTTTTTCTGACTGAAATATACGCTCCAGGCTTGTTCAGTTTTTCTTGCTAACATTTTCGCTTTCAGTCCTGAAAGCTGGGAATCACGTCACTGAAATGCTGCAGCTGGAAAAGTGCTGATGTTAGGTTGTAATCTTTTCAACTTTAAAGTATTCCTTTTGGAGCCTCATCCATGTGCAATTAGGGATGTTCAGATGTATTTCTTACGGATTTGTTTCAGAATTTTCAAGTAAGTGGTGATTATGGCAAGATTGCTTTGCAGGAGACTCAGACAGAGCAACTGAGAAGGGAGGCATCTGTGACTGCAAGTTATAGTGGCTGGGACCTCATGTTAGTAAAGTGAAAGTTTAGGGTTGGTTATTGTTTTTCTGAGGCTTGAGAAAAGGGTGTGTGTAAAAGAAATTCATAAATGCATTTGGAAAATATCACCAAAGAAGAAAATCTAGTGATGTATATTTAGTGAAGGAACAGTCATTTCAGATGCTCTTTGCCCTTCCACCCAACCCAGAGTTGCTGGGTTTATCCGATATGCTGATTTTCCAAAGTAGTGTCGCTGCACAATGTAGGCTTTGGAACTCTAAAAATAATTGTTTGTTGGTGGGAGCAGGAGCTCAGATGCCCACAGTTCCCAGCTGAAAGACATTTTATCACAAGAATTGCTAATACTGACTGTTTGAACTGGTAGCTTTCCATTTGAAAAAAAAAAAAAAGAAAGAAAACAAATTATTTGGAGGAATGAATATAGAAATATGAGAAATACACTTACCATGGTGGATGCAGAAGATAAAGCAGGAGTGGAAATAAGGGGAAGAGTTTAAGGAGGAAACATCATGCATTAATATTCTGGTTTAAATTTTTTTCAGGGATGCTCTCATTCATTAGTTATTTGGATACAGGTTATAAAGTGCAAGATCTGACTCCTGGCTTGGATATAACAAAGAATTCAGAAGGAGTTTGGCAGACAATCTGATTAGGAAAGGAAGTAGCATGGATTAGTATTTATAATTACCTTTGGATATACAAAATGTTAAGTCATTTCATGGGATATTTGTCCTTTCTTATGTATAATGTTGTGGCACAGATTTTTGCACTGTCAGCTTAGGAGCACTTCTATCTCAAAAATAAATAAACCTAATTTGTAGTTCAGTATTGCAGGAATGAGAAGAGATCTGAAGATGACAGCAAAGATAGGAAAAGGAATAAAAATAATGAAGAGCTGCTGATTGTTTCAGGTCTGTGAAATTAAAGAGAAAGGGAATATTAATTCTGATCAGGAAGATGCTCTTGGACTGTGGTCCTCTTGAGTAGTTCAGCTGGGTTCAGTGGAAGATACAACCTATTGTTCAGCAAATCAACTTTTCCAGTGGTACTTGCTTTCTAAACTGGTAAATTCTTTAGCCCATTCTACGCTGTGTGAACTGTTGAAGAGGCTAGTTGCCCTCAGGTTCCCACTACGAAGAATTTTTTGTTTTGGCTAGCATTGCACTATTATTCATCACTCCTGTAGCTCCCTACCCCCTCCAGCTCCTGACTTTACTACTAAAAGAAAGACAGCCTTTTGAATTAAAACCCAGCAAACGGCACTGCCTTATGTTAGCATCTCATTACTGCTGATGGAGAGCCTCTGCCCGAGCTGCATCATTAGCTCTCCTCGGGAGGAGCCTTTATTCCGATTTGTTTCCAGGAGCTGCCACATGGCAGTAAGTGGGCACGGTTCGAACCCCAGAGGTAGAAAGGCAGGCCAGGGCTCCAGGGCACTCCTGCTCGCAGACTCCACAGCGTCCACTGCGGTGGAGGGACGACAGCAATCAGCTATGCGGCCGTATGAAGATTGGCCACTTCAGGGTATCTATCACAAAGTCCTCACGATAGTCCTAATGGCACAGCGTTCTTTGTTTATGTGCCAATGTGGGTATATCTTTTCTGAATAAATACTACAGCCAGGTTGATGGCTGTGGAGTTACCTGTGGGTATAGCACACTCTCTCTTCTTAAGGGCACACAGTCTGAAAAAATATATATGAATTGAGGGAAGGGGATACATCTGGCTTCAGCTCAGTAATCATCAATGGGCTCATTTGTGGTGCCTCCCCTTCCTCGTCCGCTGGTTAAACAATATTAACTTCTTGACCTCCATCCACTGTTCGGCATCACGTCACTCCTGCAATCATGTTTCCGTTGTGTTTGAGTCCCTCCTAGCACTCCTCTCCTTTCAATACTTCTCTCCTAATATGAACAAAATAAACTGTTCAGTGTCATGAAATAAATTAAGTTTGAGCAGGGGTTAGAATGAGGCAACATCATTGATGGGGCCATTCTGCCACCAATGAGCAGGATGGGACAAAGAGTGGGAAAACAGCCACTGCACTCAGACTGTCTTCATCAGCGTCATTAAGGAAACAGGCATGAAGAGGCAAAGCTGAGAGAAGTAAAATTATCTTGGTCCTTGAAATCAAGAATGAAAGGCTAAGTATGAAGTTTCATGTGGCAGAAGGAATAGCAGCAACAAGTTAACACATGGGAATGACAGTCAAAATGATAATCTCAGGAGTAATCTCAGTCGCAGTTTTTCACAAATTGAGGGCATTTAGTATAGACATTAGAAAGTTGCAAGGACCATGCTGTGAAATCATTAGAGCCTGAATGAGGTTTAAAACCTGAGTACCATTTATCTATGCATTGTCATATTGTGGTCGAGAACTCGAGTCCAAGAATTCAGCTCTGGTTTGTTAAATTTAGGGCAAAGATTAAATATTTTGGACAGAATGCCATAGTGGCAGGCTAGGGTATTGTATTGGCTGGAAGAAGACAGATGCAGAGTTTGAGGCTGTACTTTCAACTAGGATTAACATAAGAAAGGCCATACTGAGTCAGACCTAGCCAAGTATATTGCCTGTAACAATGGCCAAAAGAAGATGCCACTTGGGGAAAGAGAATTGCAATAGAGCAAGCATATGGTGATAATTTCCTGAAGAAAAGTGGAAAACAATAAAGAAAAAAATCAATAAAACCTGGAGGGGAATCTCATGGATTGAGGGAGAAATAAGGGGATCCAGCAGATGAGATGGTCCAATAACAGCTACTCTGTAATGTGGTGAAGTAAGAGAGGATGTGTTTGAAAGTTTGAGGGAAATCTGGTGTTGAGGATGTGAAAGTGCTGGTAAATTCAGGAGAGAGTATAGGTGTCCAGAGAAAAGAACACTAGATGATAAAGAGATGTTTTTCTTTCACAGATTATTATTCACTGAAAAATGAAGTCATGGGATGACTAACATGTTCATGAATTTATAGTCATTTCTGCCAAAAGAAACATGAGAAGGTATTGAGAACGTATTAAAAACTGCTTTGAAATTCTTGAATGCTTTATGCTCTGACAGCTGTCAGGAAGAATATAAGAAGATAGTCTCAGGAAGCTGAAGGGGGAGGTTGATCTTGCTCTTTTTTTCCTAGTTCAGAAGCCAAAATAATCCATCTCATCTGAAAGCATGATTTCATATTAGAGGGAGCTGAAATCAGAGAAGGGAGAAAGATAGTGGCTATATGTGTGCAGCTATGTGTGTGGTGGCTATATGTAGGAGGAATACAGGTGAAATGGTGGTGTTGTAGATGTATATTGTTGATATTTTGGGAAATTGGAGAATAATTGAGGAACAATAGCAAGACAGATGAAGGAAGAAGGGCATAAGAATAAGATTGAGAACTGATATTGGTAGGGCAGCTGGAGGGGTTGGAAGTTGGAAAATCTTGGAAACAGGTGGAGAGAGTAAGATGGTTGCAGAGGGGGTGTTATAGGAGCAGCAAGTGTTCTCTCACAGGTGGTGGGGTATGTTCTCTCAGACATAAAGAGCTATGAACTGATGTAGAAGGGACCTATTCGTGTACAGCATCATGAATATCCAGAGTGTCGCAAATGAAAAGAACATTGCCGTGATATCCACAGGTGTGCTCTTTTTTAGAAGAGAAACTCAAAACGATGCTGCTGCTGAGTGAGTGCAAGCTGTGTGGCTTATGACCCCACACCCCTTGGTCTCCCCTTCTTGGTAAGTCACATGGCAAACCCAAGGCTGGATAAAGAGGTTACCATCTATCACAATTGTTCCTGACAAACAGCAGCTTCTCACTGTGTGAGGCTGATTAATAAATGCATGACTCATAAAACTGAACAGCAGAGATTCACCCAGAGGTGAATTTGGCCCCTGAGGCCATGCCGTACTCTCACTTACAACTCTGACGTCCCAGAGTCAGCCAGGAGTAAGGAGACAGTTTGGTCCTTTGCCGTTTATGACGTGTATTTTGAGACTTTCTCTGGCACAGCTGCATGGCAGACACAATTAGTGTTCAACAAAGAAATGCTAATTATTTACAGATGCATCAGTAACAAAAGCTTCTGACATTCAAATTCAGAGTTTCTGGAACAAGTGAAGGTGGTAGTGACACCAGTTAACCCCACATGGCAGCATTCAAACAAGTAACTTGGATTTTATATTAATGCCTGCAGAGCTGATTCCTTAGTTACTGAATGTCAGGACAAGGTACCATTTTGGAGTGTCAGTGGTCCTGATGCTCTTTCCAGGCAGCGAACAGACCAAGAGCAGAGAATCTACTCCAGACATATCCGTTGTCTTTCTTTTGTTTGCCCTCTCCTGAGCTGGAAGGAAAAGTGAAACTTCTGAAATTCATTGCAAAGAAAGATGCTCGACGCAAGTCCTTTCAGACTGATTGGAGAATTGGATGATTTTGAAGCCTGACATCTTAAAGTTTGGTATGGAAAAATGACTGAGTTTTTACATTGGTGGCTTAAATGTATGCGCTGACGCTTGGGATATCTTGGTTCTGTCCCTGGACTAATTATACCTGAGATAGGCAGTTGGTCTCTGCCAAATACATAAGCTCTTTCTGCATGAGTTTTCTTGTATGCAGAATGGGTATAAAGCAGTGGACTTAATTCCCTAGAATAGTGCAGGTAATTACTCTACACCGTAATGAAAACCTCAAGCAGGGAGTGAAAAGCAGACTTTTAGAAGCCCACGATCTTTATTTCTTACTCATGCTTTGCCTGAAGATACTGGAAATTATAAACTGTGGAGAATCAAGCCCATTATTGCTGAATCCGGGATGGGATTTCTAGCCGGATAAAAGCAAGGTTCCTACTAAACAGAGCCGTGACATCCCAGATTTTGTTTCTAAAAATACATCAATATTTAGTGATTTTTATTTTGTTAACCAAGGTAGCTCTTGCTCTTTCTGTTGCTTTCTGTGGAACAGACTGTTTGTGGGCTAGACTGAGATGACTGGAAATTCACGCCCTCCTTTTAGCCTCTGGGTGGGGGCTGACTGCCATTCCAAGCATTCCCAGTCTGTCCTCCCTGCCTGGGGGGATCAGCCCTGGGGCCAGGGGAAAAAAGGCTTGGCAAGGCCAGCCTGTCACTAATGCAAATGGTGCTGATGTTTTCTGTGGAGCAGACACCTGCCTGCGAGGAACTGGACTGAGACCACCAAATTGTTTTAGGTAGGTCAGCAAACAGCTGTCAGATTGTGTAATTTGGAAAGGGATCTTATTCAGAGATGAAGCTGTTTGCCTGCTGACAAGCTCACATGTATTATGTTGTGCATAATGTGCATGATTAACGCTTGTTTATTGGACCGATTGTGCTCTGTGGTGGAGCTAGAGCTGCTTTTTTATGTGCCAGTGGCAAGCAGCAGCAAGCTCCTCTCCCTTTCGGAGAGACAGTATAGCATGCATTGCAAAACCTTTTGCAGCTTGATCAACAGAGCTACTCTGGCCAAATGGCAAAGTAAATATTTTGTTGGAAGCAACTCTTCTGGTCACCTACAGGTGTGTGTTCTGGGTTTGCAGGCCACTCTGCAGGTAGTAGACAGCTGTGACTTTTATCGCCTTGTTTTTCAGTCTTCTTCCTCATAGATAGTACAGACTAACTGGCCACGTGAAAAAGTTTTTGGGCTAAACCTTCTGTAGTTACTTTCACAGTTTGCTTTTGAACCTCAGGGGCCTCTGCAATCCTGCACTACATAGTGTTTTCACTATTTGTAGAAGTATTCTTCTTTGCCTTACACTGATTTTGCCTGTGAGTAATTGTGAGTACTAACCATGTAATACTAGCACAGTTCTCCTGCCCTTGCATAATAGAATCTCTGATACAAGGAAACTTTGATTACACTCATACAATTCACTGGAAGTTTCAGTCAAATGTATCACATTTTCATGTGTTACATTTGCTTAAAATCCGGGTTTTTTTGTAGGTTGATTTCTTTTCTGTTAATACAGTGCTTGTTTTACTTGAATAGTGCAGACCACAGTGCTGAGGATTTGCAAAGCAATTAAAAAGTGCTAATTAAAAAAGAAAAACTAAGATTGTGATACAAAATTACATTAAATTTTATTCTTCTTTTATATAATTTGAAATTGGATTGTATTTCTTTTCCTGTGTGAGAAATATTGAGATTCAGCTAGTCATCGTCAACATCCACTTTTACACGGGCACATGTGTTTTCCTCTTTGTCCTTTTCCTAGTTTTACAGGCATTAAAAAAAGATGGAGAGACTACTGGAAGAAGGTGGAAAAAAGAACAAAAAAGAGAGAGAAAAATACATTTTATTTCCTATTTACCCGTATCAGGCATGCAGCTACTCAAAACCAGAAAATATATGAAATAAAAAACTCGTTCCTGTTTTCCTGCCAGAAGATAATGTAGCATATGAACAGTTTCTCCAAGAAAACACTTGCCCCTATTCACTTGTTGTTCCATTGTTTTCTTTAGCACTCCACTCTTAATTTAAATTGACCTACCCACTAATAGAATTTACCTTATTTCACTCAGCCTGTAAGATACACCTGCAATTCTCCCTTATGTTTCCTCGGCAGGGCTGAAGAGCTTTCCACCTTTTTTCCGCCTCCCCCAGCTGCGTGTTCTCACCCCCCTCCATGGGAGGTTGCTGCCGCCCTTCAGCCCTGCTCCTCCCATTGTTTCTGCAGCCTGGCTCTCTGCTGGATCTGCCAAATGAGCTCTTTAAAAACCTCCCAGCGCTCGTGAGGAGGAAGATTTTGTTTTGTTTTGTTTGGGACTAGATCATTTACCAGATCCAGTTCAGAAACAGTTTAGTCCACATGGTGGAGAGGGTGGTAAGTGGGGAGGTGGTGATGGGGGGAACCCGAGAGGAGCAGGTACAGGGAGGGGGGACCTGGAGCGCCTTGAGGTCTGCTGGTGAAGGAAGTTCAGCGGGAGGGGAGCCTGGCTCTTGAGATTACCTCCTGCTGGTGCAAGTAAACTGGGAACACTGTTACAAACGGTATTTTTGGAGATCTGGGAAGTGTTACCGTGTAGAAAGCAGGTGGTGTGGTTAGGTGGAATATGGGAAGAAGGGGTTTGGATCCAAGAGAAAAAAAAATAAAAAATGAAGGGCTGTTAACATGGCCATTAGCAGGGACAGGATGGTAATGGGGCAGCGGTTTAGGAAAACTGTTTAGAAACTTGATTCAAAGCAAAAATATTTGCTTTGAGTTTTCCTGCTTGCTGATTTAAAAGAAGTTGTCTAACTGGATTTTTTTGGGTAGAAGAAGGGATCCATGGTTGACCTGAAGAAAACAAATCTTCCAAATCTCTCTTCAGGTCTGGAAAAGAGAAACTTAACTTAAACCATGCCGGGGAGCATCCCTAAATGTGCTTCTGAGTTACACTCTCCCATGGGATCTTCTGTGGGACTAAAACAGCAGAGAGGCCTCATGTCAGACCTGGATGCAGACACTCATTTTACTTTTGTTGTGGACTAGGAGGTTCAGTAAACATGGCCAGTGGCTGAGGACAGCACACTGACAGTTCTGCTACAGAACCTTCTGAAAAGGGTGACTCTCTAAGTCTTTCCCAGTAGAGCTGTTTCCTTTTGTAACTAATTATCTGTTGGATGAAAGCCAGTAATCTAGGTTGATCGATTCTTAATACCAGCAGTTAGCAGAGCTGGTCCGACTTCTGGGAAGCTGAAGTTCATATTCTTCCACCGGTGTATATTCAATTGGTTATGTGGGTTGGGAAAGAGTTGTTTCATCCAAGTGCTGATCCAGACCCAGGCAGGTGTTAGATGCGAATGTGGTATTGCCTCATTTCCTAAGAGTGGTCCCAGCAGGCAGGACATGCTCCTCTGACAACCCTTCTGCACCCTGCCTTTGTCTCCCTTTACATGGGAGGTGTGTGATCCAGGTCTGGGTCCCACCGCATGCCCCGGTACTTGGTGATCCCCACTTTGTGGCTCATTGGCTTATGGGGCTTGGTTGGCTGCAGCTGTGGGGCAGAGACACAAGGGAACAGTTGCAGTGTGCTCTGGAAATCTCGTATGAGCTCGTTGCTCCTGGAGGACAGGGGCACCACCCAGTTTGCCTGAATGTTGCATATTCTGTATGTATTTTTTGAAGGAGGAACAAACTGATTAAACTCAATGAACACAAGTTCAGGACGTTCTGGTGGTCTATCATGACACCCATATCACTCCGTATTCTTCCAAATGCAACTTAATGGTCTGGCTTTTGTGAGGATTGAGAAAGAACCTCTGCCGTTCCTCAGCTGTACGATTTTGTCGACCACAGTGGTTGGGAAGGGCACACAAATCATACTTTCTGTCGCTCTGCAACCTGTCCGTGCTTACAGTGAGTTCCCCGAGCCAGCCGCATTCAGCTAACTCTGCAAGGGATTTCAGCAGCTGCCCAGGGTCCAATCACACCTGCATCAACTGGGCCTGGTGTGTGAAGCCACCTTTTTAAAGAGATGGAAGCACACAGCTCAAACTCTAAAAGCAGCCTAGCCCTTCCCAAACCATGGGAAATGTTCCCTGGGTGAATTGAGGACAATTTTCTCATGCCTGTTTTTCAAGGTACAGCCTGCTGGATTCTCAGGCTTTCAAATGCACAGCATGCACATGTGCACACAGCAGCTATAGGACTCCTTGCTGAAGGTTTAAACCTTCAGCTTTGCCTCTGTGCTCATGAGTTCACAGCCCAACTGCTTTCATGTAATTCTGCATCTTTTATGACCCCAGGTTTTTGGTTTTTTCTTTGCCAGCTGTCATGGCTCCTCTCTATGTTAGGCAATACTGCTTTAATTATGGCTTTTTATCACCTGTTATACAGAAAACTGACTGTTGCTGTTCTTTCATCCTCCCAGTCATTTTTAATTCTAATCTCCAAACTATGCAACTTAAAATTACAGTCAGTTCCTTACTAGCCCCCTTGTTGCTGAATTTTACTGAAGACTTTTGAAACAGAAAACCCCCCCCAATTTTTCTTTTCCTCCATGATATTTTCTTGATTCCCTGGAGGAATTCTTTTATGCTGATGAACAAGATCTTTCTTTACATATCCTATCCTACCTTGTACTTAATGTAGCATGTTTTTCTTAATTTCATTCCCCAAATGTGGACACTTTTTGCTCCAAAATACATGTGCTTCCAACAAGGACTCTCTGTTTTGTTTCACTTTTGCACTCACGCTTCAGGGCTAGTTCAGATAAATAGGTTTGTTCTTGGCCTTTCTGGCTGCAGTAATATTTTCCCCAGCATTTGGCAACTGCAGATGGCATTTTAGGTAGCTCTTCTAACACAAGGATGTGGCTTCACTGGTTCTTTGTACAGGACACTAGACATATAATTGCATGAATTCCTTTGTGTATTATTCATTATTTTCAGTCACACAAACACATAATTTCATCTGTAGGCTACCATGTGACTCAAAATGAGAGTCAATTAATTGCTATTTTTATCATTGCTGAAGTTCACTCTTTATTACTGAATGATCTGTAAACAAAACAATTTTGCAGTTGAAATGATTACAGGATGTTTAAAATTGTTCTTTTATGAAATATTGATTATACAAGTAAAAAATAGAGTAGAAAAGGAGCTTAATATTTCTAGTTCAAAGTTAATAAAATAACCCAGAAAATAACAGCTGCTATTGTATTACTATATGCTCTGTAGTTTGGAATGTGAAGTTTCACCCAATTTTACATCAATACATTCTAATTCGGATAAAACTGCAATGGGTTAGATGCCGTCTGATACTGAGAGTCCAAGAGTTCTGAAAACTGGCCCATGGAGCCAAACAGGGATTGGGATGTCAGTTCTTAGTTGTTACCTAGCTGAAACAACTACTTATGTGCCTTTATTGCCCCAGTGGTAGTTAGCAAATGTTCCTTGGAGATATTGGTCTAGTGCTACTTAGTCAGCAGAGCCCATCTTGGGGAATTATGGCAACTTTCATTCACTTGTAAATTGTGATGGGACCAAATACCTCCCTTGCTGCTCAAAGTTGCTTTCTTTTGCCCTCATAGTGAGTAATAAGAAAGAAAGAAACATAGCTGCTGCCTTTTTTGGTGCCTTTTCCCCCCCTTCTTGCTTCTTAGACTCCCCAAGAGCATCTCAGGTTTGCTCAACAAGCTGTGGATAAGACTCATGCATGCAGAACGTCAAGTAGTCTTTGTAAAGTCATTGCAAAACACAATTAAGGTAGAAATAAGCAGGATATAGATACTAAAACTACATTCTGAACACACAAATAATTGAAGTTATGGTACACCTGAGTGCTTTAATTTAAAAAAGCAATGAACACCTAAATCAACTTCTAAAAGCTCTTCAGTGATGCTGCAGTCTTGTGTTCTTGAATATGCTTGTCTAATATTAGTAGCCCTTAAAGTCTCTTGGAGCTTATTTGATTCCTTGGGTCTTTTTTCTGTATTGAACTTCAGTCTGTAGAGGATTATATTTTGGATCTCACTTTATTCCTAAGCCCTCTTGGGATCTGCAAGCCTATGCTCCAGTACCTCCACAGCCCAAATATCTAGAGCTCATGGGGCTTTCCCAGGGCACAGCCATCACCACCCACATACTGAGCTCTACGCTAAGCCAGCAGTGTCTGCCTTTAAAGCACAGCAAAAGAGAAGTCATGGTTCTTCCTCAGGCAGAGGTGCCCAGTCTGCAGAGTGTGCAGGCAGACCGGAGAGGACCTAGGTTCAATGTCTTTTTTTTCTGCTGATCATTCAGTAGTCTAGAGATCACTCTGGGCAGTGCAGGACTACTCACCGTGGCAAGGAAGAGCTACTATAAGGACTTAGATTTCTGATCAGTCCCGTCTGTTCCTGCTATGCCTAATCCTGCTTAGCCACACTTCTCCTGAAAAGTATA
Organism: Harpia harpyja; assembly: GCF_026419915.1. Classification (NCBI taxonomy): domain Eukaryota; kingdom Metazoa; phylum Chordata; class Aves; order Accipitriformes; family Accipitridae; genus Harpia; species Harpia harpyja. The sequence goes on along the minus strand of NC_068942.1, from coordinate 14,917,503 downwards.
TAGAGGCTGCTGATCTACAGACTTTTCTTTGATCTGTTTTTTTTGTTATCTCAGTGTATTTTGAACTCTTTTTCTGTATAACAGAATAACTTCATAGGAGGAATAGAAAACATTCCCCCTCCTTGTCTGGCTGGGTCCTACAAGTGTGACTCCCTGCAAACAGAGATAAAACACAGACCTGCCCCCAGTACAGGTGGGAACTTCACGGGTCCTGTTCAGACAGTATGTCAGACAGTGGTGGGTTCAGAGAACATGGGAAGTGGGCTGCAGGTGGTCTGTTAAGTCCTGCAGCTTTTTCAGCTTGTCAGTGAGAGTGTGATGGTACAGGTGTGCAGCAGTCTGTGCACTGATGGCATCTAGGGGCTGTGAGTCTCTGCCTTAAGGATTCACTAAGTGAATAAAAAGGTTGAGGTGCTTCTCTACAGTCTTCATCGCAACGAAGGCCCCATGCTCTGTAGAGGCTCCTGGCTATGAACTGGATGAGGAACACTAAGTTGTTTATGAATACGACACTTCAACTCCAAAGGTGGGTGGATTTAGCATACGCTGATATTTTCAGCTTGTCCTGGCAGTTTTCTGCTCATAGAGCAGCTTGGTTTGAGGCAGCAAAGAGTATGTGCATTAACATTTTCGTTTGGATCAGGAGTGTGTTCTTGAACTGGATCTCCCCCTCATCCCCATTCACAGCACTTGCTTTGCATTGCAGAGTGCTCTCACAGCACTCAATCTGGTTTCTTTTCCAAGAAACGAAATCAGGAACTGTGTTCCAGGAGGACACCTGGCACACTCCCATGCTGGAGTATTTGGTCCATGGGACCAGACTGGGATGCTGTGATATAAACCCACCACATGCATATTCTGCAGTGACTGGGCTCCCAGCACCAACTCTTCCGCACTACAGATTGGGTCCTCTTGGGCTGCAGTACTTCCTAATACAGACACAGCCTAACTAGAGCTTGGTATCATATAGAAGACCATAGACCTAGCACAGGGATGGGAATTTGCTTCCAGGGTCAGGTGCTTTGAAGTTGGGCCTGGCAGGATTTGGAGTCAAAACACCTCAATCCTTTCTAGGTGCAGACCTAAATACACGTCCATTGGCATCTACCCATATAATTCTGCTGTTAAGTTTACCAAATAGAGACATTTGCGATAAGCATGTGAAAGAGAGAAAGGGATTTACGGTCTACATTAAAATCTTTCATCAGGAAGAACATGCTCATTAGTGCAATATTCACTTTAATCTCATCTTTTTCTTCTGCTGCTGCACACTGCTCTTCTATCAACACTGATTAGCAGCTAGAAACCTGGCCTGTTTTTTTCTTACTTGAGCATCCTGTGTATGGGGGATGGACCTTAGCTGTTGGTAGACGGGCAGTGAGGCTCTCTGTGTATTATGTTAATGTTGTCAGTCACAATATTTTCATTATGAGCGTCATTGTTTAGTGTTAATTTCCTGGCTGTTACAAATTATATCAGGATGAATTGTAGCACAAAGGCTTATAGACTTGATTTGATTTCCTTTCCCAGAGAGGGTGCAAAATTGTTCTCATTTTTTTTTTTTTTATGTGGGTTTCCAGGCACTACTTCCCTGATCATTTGTATCTAAACAGAATTCTAATTAAAGGGGAAAAAAGAAAATAATTTTTTTTGTTGTCTGTTTGTCCTTAGTCTTCCAAGTGCTTTGCTCCTAGAGGTCTTGGTGAAAATACATGGGAGATCTTGGGAAGCCACTTGCTTACCCATTATTAACAGAGCGGCTGATTTTCTCTGTGTGTGTTTGCATGTGTGTGTGTCAAGAAGGAGATAAAATGTGGCTTTTTTTTTTAAGCAGAAAATGTTTTCTTAGTTCTTACAGGTGGCTAAACTACAAAGGTCACCAGCTCTCAACCACACTACAATCCTTAGTGGCAAAAGAAATGATTTAGAGTTGTAAATCTAAAGATCCAGGTTTAAGTCTGCAGATAGTCAATGCAGGCTCTCATCTTTTAGAACTGATGTTCTATGGGGTCTTGGGAAAGCTAACTGTTAAACCGTAAGTTAGTCACAGTTTCAGAGAGCTTACTTGTCCATAAACACGAACATAGTAACAGACAATAAAACAGGGTCTGAGAATGACTGCTGCATGTTTTTACAAAATAATAGGGAACGTGAAGTCAAAAGCTCCCAGTTTGCAAGCTGTCATGAAAGGATATGACTCTTTTGTGACTCCTTTTCAGTATAATCCAAGATTCGTCCTCTAAATTCTACTCCACTGATTTAGCAATTTAGAAACTATTCTAAAAAAGCTATATTAGGATTTTTCAGCTATTTCACTTGTTAGGTCCTTTTGTCTTCCTTGGCCCCTTTATTTTTTAAGGATGTATTTCTGTTCTTACATTTGAACACCTTTAGAGCAAAATATAGCTATAAAAAGGTGTGATTAATTTTATTGGTTGCTACAGAAATAAGTAAAGTAGCTGAATACCATCTTTCCCAGCTGGTACATTAATCTGGGGACACATTAATACATTAAACAAATTCCATCTGCACTGGGACAAGGTACAGCACTTACCTAGTCAGAGATATCTCAGGTTTGAATGTTTCTTTTAAGTGAAAGCGCTCGGGTATATGCCAAGCAATATCTCCCAGTGTACCACTCTGGCTTTGGCCCCCAAAGCTTTCTGTAAGTCACCAAGCTGCAGCGTATTTCTTTGCATGCAAAACCTTTATCTTACATGGCTTTCAAAAACTTAATGTAAGAACATATATAGAATCAACTGGCAGCTGACTGGCTACTGCATATGCCACATTTGTGATTGTAGTCGAATGCAGCGCTCCAGGAAAGAAAAACAACTCATAATTTTGGCTACTGCCGGGCATGGCTCAGGCCATCACTCAGACTTTGCTGTGCAGCTCTGTCAGGCACATCAGTCCTGGTTTGCAGCACCTCTGGTCTCCCATCCCCGAGGCAGCGTGGAGCAGACACTACAGTTTGCAAATGGGTTGAGGTAGGTATATAGAAAGGAGGAGAAAATCACTAACTTTCTGCTAACACTTTGCTGCCTGAAAACCTATTGTTGGTTTTTTTTTTTTTTAATTTTTTTATCCCCCCCCAGGGAGAGGAAGAGCCTTTTATATTAACAATTGCATTTTAATCAGTTGCAATCTGGCCTGTGTAGTAAATTTGGTTTGCAGAGTGTTCTGTCTTTAAAAACTGTTCCAGTCTACTAGGGCCACTGGATTAAATCCTTCTCATAAAAATCAGCTGTATACAGGTGACAGTATTTTTACAACTAATAACACGAAATTCACCAGTGGGGAATGTCATCCGAATAAGTATCAAAATGTTTGGCATATACCACTGAAATTCAGAGAAATACATTTTCAGAGGGTTTATTATTAAATGGTTAGAGATCAGAGGTGATGTGTCACAAAAGAAAAAACAGATGTTACAAATAAGTTTTCTGTATTTAAGTAATTGAGGGCTCGAACCTAGATGTCCAGTGCAAGTATGGAGCTGGGCTTTACTTGGTCATTAAAGTCTTCAGCCTGTTGCTCATCTGGGTATTATCATCACTGTTCTGTATCTCTGTGTGTCTGCAGTCACTAAGTAAAACTGCTTGAATTAAAATTTCAGTGCAACACTTCTAAAAATCATGCAGCTATATAAGGCACATGTGCAATGAGAGAATAATGGAGAGTAATGTGTTTTGGCGTAAGCACAGTAAATTTCCATGGATCAGTGTCACACTGATATTTGAAAGTGTGAACGCTTTGGTGGTATAAGTATATAATTTAATTGTAGAAAAATATGCCAGAAGATAGGTAATTACGCTTGCTGTTTTTTCCCTCTAATTTTATAGAAAATCTTACTAAAGTTTAGTGTCATATAAAGCATGAATTGTTAACAAAACAGGCAGAATGGTCATCCTACACTTAAATATCAACAATTTTTTCTCACAGTGATAACGATTATAAGCTTATCTGAAACAAAATTCTCTCCTTTTCCCATCTACAAATTTTTATTATTTCCACTAGAAAACCTCTCTGTTGCAATTCTAAGGAGAATTTTGTGAGCAGACGAAGTTGTCATTCTAGGATTCTTTATAAGCCCAATGTTTTTGATACATGGCTTCTTAATTTTGTAATCCATCATCGCCCAAGTTTGCAAATGACCAGCCAAATCAGCACGGTTGGCCTAATCTAGGTGTGTTCTCCTACTATAGCTGTACCCGTGCTATTGGTACTTTTTCCTTCAGTATTTTTCCCTGTGCATACTTTGCTCTATCCCCACGTTCTTGGTGTATTTCCCTTCATTTAGGCATGGTGGAGGGAGTTATGGGAAGGCAGTGAGCAAGTGACACTAGCAATGATCCTGTGAGCTTACTTGAGTTTTTGTTCCAGTTTGGGTAAGCCTGTACCCAAGGGTTAAAGGCATGGGTCATGTTATAAATGACATGTTTGAAAGCTTTGGGTGCAGAGAGGAAGGATTGTGTATGAGTTGCTGCAGGATTATGATGTAGAGCTGCAGTGCAGACAGTGTGTTAGTGACTCTGGTTGCATAGCCCCATGTCACAGAGCTTTTTCTAAGCCTGGAATTGGTCTGCATATCCCCTTGTAACCCCACGTAGAGCTCAGGACATGCTAAAAGTCCATGAAAAACTGCTAATGTCTTTCACAAACAGACACGTTCAGTCTGCATTCCTTAATACAGAGATCAATGGCTAGACCTTATTTTGTGAATTTCTGGCTTAAAAAGATGTGGCCTTGTGAGTTAGAAGTTAATCTATCCTCAGTTGTGTTAGCTGTTAGACAAATCTTTTACTGGATAGCAGTAATTTTTTTTTTTTTTTAATATGCAATTGTGTACAACTTGATGGTGCAAAACTTTATTTTGCAATTTATTATCCAAATTTCTCCTCATTGTACTCAAGAAAGTGAAGCTCAAATATGCATGTTCAGGCAAGAACTTCAGATTTACTGGCTCCTTCTAACATACCATACTTGAAGGCTCTGTGGAAACACTGGAGCCACCAAGGAGAAAATAGAAGTACTGCACACCAACTTCCCTTTCAAATGAAGAACTAGGGGAAGGATCGCATTTATGGATGGAAACAGAGGTGCATGTGAAAGCCTTTCAGTTAGTGTTTTGATGATGAACCATCCTCCCCTTCAGTGATTTCCCTGAAAATAGAGGTGCAACATGAGACCACAGTCCAAAACCAGTAGTGTCATACCATGTCACAAATTACTCTTTTCTTTTAAAGAAGGCATGGCATGTTGCAATACTGTGCGTGCTGTCCATCCAAGTGCATCCCTGCTGGCACCTGTGTCCTAGTGAAACAGGCTGACTGACTTGTGAGCAGGCAGACAGCCAGTCTAACAGATGGAGGTGAGTGAAGTCAGCCAAGAGACCATGCACTAGCTGCGCATCAAGTGTGCTAGCTAACGGCAGGATTCCCAGACAGAAACATCCAAATGTCCCCTAGTACTCTCATATTCACGTACTGGTACAAGGCAATGATCAAGAAAATTGCTTTAGCAAGAGAAGAAAAGTAGAAATAGAAGGATATGAGAAGTTGTTTCTATGGGGTTTACGTTAGCAATGTAGCTGTGGTGTGTGAATCAACATTTTAAAAAGTGACCTGTCACTCCATCTTCTAACACCACTGGCAAAATTAGGCAGGCAGGGGAAGGGCTAGCTTTCTTCAGAGGAGATGCGTTCAAGGTCGTAGAGTACATTTGTAATGTATTAATTAAAAGAGCCTGATTTCCTGACTCTGTCTTTTGCCTTGGATACAAACCAGTAAAACAAGAGCAATCTCTTAGCACCCCCACTCTTAATAAGATGGTCTTTATTTAATGCTGGTGGCAATGAGGACAGAGTTGTGTTTTTAACAATGATTTTAAACCCCTGTGATAACCAAACAGCAGGATAAAACAGTGGAACTATCACGCAAGGAGCTGAAAATGAGGGTCTGGGTAAACTGCCACCATAAAGGGAGAATAAAAATGCAATCTGTATAAAGGTTTGCTAGTAACTTGTCAGACTCGGTGCACACTGTGATAGTAGCATCTTGTCATTTGCAGCGCAATGTAATAAAGCTGTGCCAGGCACAAAGAGGAGTGTTATTTGGCATTCGGGATGCTACACAAATACGATAAAAGCTAGTCAGCGTTTATTCTCTGACTGGCTTTTGAAGGGCTTAGAATTGAGCCATACACAGTGTCTCCAATGCAAAAAGGGTTTCAGTGGAGCAGGGTCTTGCCATGGTGGTTTTGGAAATTCTTGTATGGTTGTGAATTGCAAGAGTCAGAAGAAAAGGACAGATTGAGTTGTGTTTGATGGACAGCACGGTCAGGACTATGAAGCTTCAGCGTTGCCGTGGCTCCCCCTGCATCATGCACTGGAGAGTGGGCGGAAAACTGACTAAATAGTACCAGTACTTCACCAGGCAGATGGTCAGGCAAAGGCCAGAGCCCTCTGTCCCTCACTCCCCTGCCTCTTCCAGTTCCCAGATGCAAGTTGAACTGGCATGGGGGTTGCTATAATTTGCTGCTGGTATAGACCAGCAACAAATTACTGCCCTGAGGAACAAGCAGGAATAGGGAAGAGCACCTCTGAGGCATAAGGCCTCCAGGATGATTCCTCACGCACCACCCATCTCTCAGGGCTATGCCCAGAGGCTCGAGCTACCCTGTGGAGGATACATCTGAAGCCACCAGAGAGCAGAGAACCTCTCTCCCACCTCCCGAATTTCCCTCTCCCCTTCTGAAGTGTAATCAGTGTAGATAGATGTCAACTTGATTACACTTGAAAAAACAAACGATATTGGTACGTGTCTTGGACCTCAGTGTAGTAGAGACACACTCGCCTACTGACAGGCTTGGAACAATACCTTTAGCTAAGGAGACTTGCTTCTACTTGTTTGTCTCTTTTTGCATTTCTGTGTTTTCAAGAACTTTGGATGCAAAGGGCCACCTTCCAACAATGCCTTCTGAGCAATAACTGGTAAAGCAAGACATTACTCAGCGTGAGTAGCGGGGTCACGATTGAATCCCAGAGGGGATATATTCAGATAGGCAGCCAAAAATTAAGACCTTGATGGTGACCCCTTTACTCCCACTGTGACCTTCTATTTGCATCACAAATTACAGCTTTAGCTAGCTGGAAGAAACTTTCATTTGTATTTGAACTTAGCCATACTTAAGGGTAGACCAGCACATTTTTCCACATGTTGAAAGAGATTTATATGACTCATCATCAAGGTCAGGGATCCCACTATCTCAGAATCATTGATGCATTTGTGATCACTGCTTCCCTGTTAGGATGGGGCATGCAGTAATTTCCCACTGAAAAAAGGCAACTGGCAATAGGATTCATCTGAGCAAATGTAGACTCTTGCAATGTGGGTCTCTAAATCCCAGCTAAGCATCCTATGCTATTCAAGGTCAGTGGAGAGACAGAAGCAATTCTAAGCGTGATTTATTTTGTCTTGCTTTAGATATGAGATTAGATGAACCTCTTTCTTAAAGGGCTATTGATTGCACAAAGAGTTCAGGGTGAGCAGCTCAGATGTTTCCATTGTAATTAAACAGCAATCCTACACAGGGAGACTAAAGACTGCAGAAGGATTTAGGTGTTTACATCTGAAATGTGGATACTCAGAATGCTTTTTTAGTTGCCACTTCTCCTTGGAGATACCAAGAGTTCCCGAGGACCAAATCTGTAGACTTGCTGAAGGCAAGCATGCCTGTCTGTGAGGCACCTTGACTCCCAGTGACATCCAGTGCCCTAGGCTTCCCCTGTTCAAATGAGGGAAAAAGCAAAAAACATCAGTCAGGACAGAGTGTAGCTCTGAAATATTACACAGTATAAGCAAAGATGCAAAGAATTGCCTGAAAATCCAGAGAGATAGATTTTGTTAGATAGTTTAATAATTTAAGTTTCTGGATTGACTGGAAATTCCTCAAAAGTAACATTTTGGGGTGATATTTTGGTTATGGGTCCTTTTGTCAAAATACATACTTTCCCCATGTAAGGGAAAAAGAATAAGGCTGTAATTTATATATGATATTGAAAATACTATATCATAACTACAGTGACATTTGATGCATGCTCACACATATGCCTGTATGTATATATACGTATAAAATTCGCAAATATTTCCAATTGCTAAACACATTATAAGTGCTAAGAAGATAAGGACAGTAATGCATTAATTAAGACCAACAATTCCAATTAATCACTGGTAAATATGGAAGCCTGGGAAGGCAGGTTTAATGAGTCTTATCTTTCCCATTGGTAACTTACTTATGGAGCAGAGAAAGAAGGCAAAATATGTCACCATATCTCGACCATGTGGCTACCTGTTTCCACCCTCCATGCCCATTTTTAAAGACCTATAGCTTCCTAAGGCCTTTGCTGGCTTGTTAAAAATGATGTCAGGTAGATGGTAGGACTCAGATTCTCAGAAGTAATTTGATGCATAATTCCTGCTAGAATCTATTCTCTCTCTTTAGCACTCAGCAGAGGTTGTCTAAGCTAAGATTCCTTATTTATGCTCCAGCAGCAATACAGTTTCTCCCTTCCATTAGTCTGCTTGAGGGAACTAGAGACTTCTCGCTGATGGCTGTGTTCTTATTTCTTTGGTCCAGCATGGTTTAATGGGAAAGTGACTATAATTCTCCTTCTTTTACCCAGTGGCCCACTCTTCCTTTGGGGTGTCCAAAATATCCTGGATTTACATGCAATTGATCAGAACATTTATTTTTCCAATAAATCAAACTATCTGATCAAGACACACTGCTGTTGTGAGCGGCAGCTGGTCTCCACTGACCAGGGTAAACAACACAGTGAAATGAGCAATTGGTGCACTGAAACATTTGCAGGGAAAAGACATTATCAAAGCTGCTTTTTGTCCAGTATATTTGATACGCTCCTAATTTTCTGTGACAAATGTATGCAGAGTAACTCAAAAGGGAAAAAAGTACTTTCCACTTTTGCAATGGTGGAGCCAAAACTGTCACTAACGACATTAGCATACATAAGGAATTCTTTGATTTGTTTTTATAGGTAACATTTTTTGGGGAACTGTAAAGTATAAAAATATCCCAGAATTTATTCTAAGAATAAGAGCCTTTTCTGGGATTTCTAGGGCTGTAAGTGACTGGTTTACAGTTAGGAGAAGTAGAAATAACTAGGAAGGAGAGGGTACTTGGAAGACAGCTAACCTCTGAGCTTTCTTAAAGGAACTTTGTGCCTGAATGAGATCTGTCATCTGCTCAGTAACACCTTCTAGAATAACTCAGCTGGATTACGAGTGGTCCACCCACAGTTCACTAATCCAGGAAATTTTATTCTGAGAAATCAGAGGCCTGTGAGATGGAGAGGAAACCCTGCGCAGCTCTGAAAATTCAAGCCCCACCTGAGACTTTGACTGTTTTCCCATCTTTTTCCCCGGATACCAATGTTGAAGGTTTTGTAAGAGCATGTGTCAGTGACTCCTTGGGGCACAAAGTCCAATTCCCCACAGCACTGGCAGGTGGGTGGTTGGTCCAGATGGGCCCACAAGAGCTTTCTGCCCCAACTTCCCACTCCTAGCATTTTCCAGTGCCCCATGGTAGACATAGCCAATCAGTGCAGAAGAGCAAAGGCCTCAGTGTGTTCTTAAGAACATGCGACAAGATATCAGCACTGTTGATGTCCTAGAACTAGCAACAGCACAATATTTTTGTAATTGTGTATTATATTATTTTCACATTACAGTATGGCCAGGGCTTGATAGGTTTTTTTTGCAAAACAAGTAGTAAGCAGGGCTTCTGGCTTTCGATGAGAGAGCACAAAACAGAGGGTCTGAATTCTGCCACTCTCAGTTATCAAAAACACCACCCTAGCCTGCAAATAATTCTACGTATTTATGTAAAAGTACTTTTTGATTAGGGTGAAATGCGTGAAATGCAGATCAAAAATGACAGAGTAAACCTCACTTTCCTTGAGGTTAAATACAATAAAATTCTCTTCCTGCCACCTTTCCTTCATCTTCAGTTTTATTTTCCATTTCACCTAATTTTTAGTTTTGAAGCCATCCTCGCAGGCTGTCTATAGAGATGGGAGAAGTGGTTCCTCAGACACATCAAGGTGGAATAGCAATACTGGTTTCCTGAAGTGGGGAACAGTCTGAAAAATAGCATGGAGATGGCTGAGGGAGAGGTGAACGAGGAAGACATCTATGACAATGCATGGAGGGGAAGGTCAGGTCTTCAAGGCTAATGAGAGAGGACTTGGATGTGGGAGCTTTGCTGACGAGCAGTGAGAGAGGGATGTCATCATGCCCTGGCTGAACAGGCTTTTCTCTTTGTCACGGGAAGCACATGTAGTCCACGTAGGCTGGCACAACCACCTTTCCAAATCACATCCCTCTGGACTGCAATACAAGCCCCCAACCCTGGGAGGCAGTCTCGGTCCTCAGATGTCATCATCTTAAAGAGAGGTGGGTTGGGGTGATCTCCTAACTGAATGGGTCCTGTCCTACACGGAGAGCAAGATGAAGCTGAGGCCTCTCTGCCTTTTTCTTCTCCAAGTCACAGCAGAAAACATGAACCAGAAACAGAATCAAACCCATTGAGTCCCCAAACTGGTTGTTTCCCTGTGTGGTAGTCCTCCTTCTCTTTCTCCCTGTGAATCTGCTCTGTCAGACCAAGTAAATCTTTACTTGAGCCAGTTCACGCACAACACTTGTGAGGGTTGGTGCTTCTTGACCTGTGTGGCAGGGAAGGAGATCCTCCTGCTTCTTCCTGGATGGACTGCCTGGGGGAAACAGGTGTATTCCAGAGGTCAGAGGGGAGGGTGTAGTCAACCACTTCACAGACGAGAACCAGGATGAGAATTTATGGAAAAAGAGAAATAATGGTATCTTAAAGTGGATTGTAAGAAGAAGGAGGCAAGAGTCGGAGTCCTTTACCTGAATGGCTGAAGGGCCATGCAGCAGTCGGAGAGCCAGGGAAGTTGGACGCGTTGGGTGCCCAGACACAGACCGAGAGCGGGAAGGGCAGCACGGCAGAGTTCAAGCGTTTGCTGCCAACTGTGCTTCGTGGCACCCAGCAGGCATCGGGCAGCCAAGCAGCTCTCAAAAAGAAGTCCTTTTAGTTTTTCTTATGAAATATTTTCACTTTTAAGGAGGTGTGTGTGATAAAGTGTGGGAGATTATGTGTGAAACTAGCTACAAAATTTTTAGTTTTTGTTAATTTGTATGATATGTCTTGGTTGCTCTTTAAGAACTACATTTGTTAAAGTGGTTGTTGAACATGAAGATGGGCTAGAAACAAAGATTTATTTATTTATTTATTTATTTACAATTCCAACTTAAAGATGAAATTCTCATGAGAAGACTGAAAATTTTTTTCATGATTTCCTTAAAAAAATTTTGGTGGAAATCTCATTATCTAGAGGTTTTGCATGTAAAAGTCTTTAAAGCAGCTCGAGCAAAAAAGTAAATAAAAGTACTTCAATAGTTCCAGTTTTAGATATTTAAATTATATAACATTATCCATGTATATTAAAACTATTTGTACACGCTTACATTACTGAAACCTTTATTTGCTAGAGTCCAAGTGCTGCTGCTATGCATAAAGTACTCCGTGAGGTACACCCATATGTTGCTGAAGTAGCATGAACATGTGCACTGATGTTGATCCAGAGGAAGCCTAGGGGTTCTTCCCTTCCCTCTTGTACGCTGATTATTTCTGCCAGGCCCAGAGTAATCTGTGCGAGAGCACAAGGGCCATGGCTTGGTGACAGGCTGTACATGCAAACAGATAGCTTGCATGATGCTTAGAAGTCTTTTTTCCTGAAGGTGCCGTGTAACAACATCTTTGAGTTGTAGGAGAAGACAGCATGGGGCAGACGGGAAGGACCCAGCCCTGTTGCTCTGGGGCTGGGGTTGGTTGGGGCACAGAGCCCCGTTAAAATGAGGCCCAGAAACACTCCTTCTCAAGCCCTGTATGTAAGGACATCAAAGATAAACCATGTAAATATGCCAGAAAGAATGATATTTTCATGTTTTTATACTAAAAATGGGTAAGGGAATTGTCAGGACTCTTGTGAGGAAAAATTATAGTGTATGACATTAAATATTGACTTAAAATATCTGTTTTGCCACCCCTTTCTATTATTTCAGTATGCAATTGCTTCAAGGTAAAGTATGATTTTTCTGTCCCCTCTGTAATAACATATAATACATCAGAACAGAATTGTCTATGTCTTGGAAAAATCAATCCACTTTCCCTATTCAAATACAGATTAAAATTATCAGATCTTGTAGCAATTATATTTTTGATCTTTCCATTGTTAAGCCTATGTCATGATTAATTCAAAATATAAAGGTTTTTTGGAATGTAGATGGCTGAAAACCTAACTGGAAAGTCATGAGAGATGTGAGGGTCTTATTTCGAGTGATTAGTAACATGCTAAGTAATGACACCTGTGTAGTCATGTCTTTAAAATACTAAAAAGTGGTGATGTACTTGAGATAGCCTTCACTGGTGGGATCAGTAAGGTGCTGTATGTGTTAATAACTGACAGGAAGAAATATCTTCTGTTTTGCACTGCAAATTGCACAGTTAAGTCAGCAGTGAATGACTTTTCATGCTAGATATCCTATGTAATATTGTGTTCAGCTGGGAAATGAGTGTCAGAGTCTAGCCAGATATGAGCAGAACTTAGTTAGCATGCAGGAGACTCAGTTCTTTACCTGATATTTTATTTAGTGAACTGGGTGGTCATAGTAAGTGACTAGGACTTATTCAAAATAACACATTTGACATGCAAACGCTCATTATTCTAGTTAAAAAACAACACTGAATGCATTCCTGTGCATGATGATATCTTCACATTTGAATGCTTTCTGCTACTCATTTGATTTTAAAGTAACAGTTATTATTACATAGAGCTGTATCAGTTGAGAAAAATGCTCTTCCTTGGCTGTGATGATGTGTACCAAACAACCTTTTGATTTTACCTGAAATAAAATATTAGAACTTTGAGCTGTGTGTATGTTATCTATGAGCACAAATGTGCACATGCACACATGGGTATTGGCATTGTGACACAATGCAAACACTACAGGCGCACACACATACGTAGAAAGAGAAAATTATTTTTCTCGTGCTTATTTTCTTGGCACTTGCAGTTTGGTTAGATGTGAGGTACATGAAACATTTGCATCTTCTATCTGCATAATGAGTTCTATACAAAATGATCGCAGCTAATGCAAAAGACAGGGTGGCATGTTTTCAGTTTTAATGGGGACACTCAGAAAACTTCCAATCTTTCTTGACATTTCTTATAGCAAAATAAATGTGGTCTAGGTTGGAGTGTCTATTATGAAAATAAGAGAAGAGCAAGTCAATTATATTTCAATGACTGAATAGCCAGGGGTCCTCATTAAAATGATCAGAAAGGCTGCAGTGTTGCTTTCCTATATGTAGCCACTGATTAAGTTGTATAAGAATGACATGGCCTTTTTGGGAGAAAAGCAGAGTATGCCATGGTCTCTAGCCAGCCAGCCAGAAACCGTTGACACTTAGAAAAGTGAGATGCGCACTCCATCAAGAAAGGGAAGTTACTACTTATGGGGTCATGGACTCCTGATGTATTTAAAAATAGTTGTGGCTGTTTTATTGGACACAGTCAGAGAAAGCTTTGAATTTGCACTAGGTTGTATGAAAATGCCTGCGGTATGGTGGTGATATGGTATGTTTTCCTTTCCGCTGGCTTCGATGAAGTATACATAGCTTAACAGAATAGTACTATTATTACAATCTTTGTGTATTTGAACCTTTAAGCAATATTTTAGTTATCAGCTCATTACTATTCATTTCTCAGAATTTAAATTCTTCTTATTTGCCAATTATTTTTTTGGTATAAAATGTTAGGAGAAAAAGGCTGGGTAATTTTTTTCCCGGGAGAGACTGTATCCTGAAACAGTAAAAAGAATATTTGTTTAAACCTCCTGAGGGTCTGCAGTCTAAGGAAATATAGTATTGCCTAAGATCTGCTAATCCCAGGTCGAATGGCTGCAGAATTTTTTGAAAAATCTATTTTCCTTTTCATGTTTGTTAATAGACCTTACCTATTTATTTTGAAAGAATCCTTCTGCAATTATATTTCATACAATTTCACCTCCTAAAGGATACTTCTGATAAGTATTGCTATAAAGAGATATACCTTGTATTTCTTTTTTTTATTGGAAAGTGATGTAGAATGTTAACATTTTACATTTAAGAGGGATACAAAGCAGAACAACACCGGTGTGTTAATTATACTGTCATAGTTTAAGTTTCTTCCCCCTTTAAATAAATGGCATGACTAACAGTTTCTGAAGATGAATTGAAAAATAAAAGACAAGACTTAATAATGATCTTTTTGTTATTAGTACAGTGAAGCAGTTTGAAACAATGATCTTCATCTTCCACCGAGGTGGAAATACACCTCAGCGTTGTCGTCTACTTTTACCATCTGATTCATGTAAATACTAATGCAACAAATTAAACCAAATAAAATCTCTGCTATTTCTAACTGCAAGTACTAGTTAATCTAAGCTTGTATTCCAAGTCAAATCACATCATACAGTGCTCCATCATTAACAATGATGTTTCATTATAAATTAAGAAAATTTGAGATTTATATTACAGTCTGCTCAAATTTTGATGAAATAATTTCCAGTCTCAAGAAAACCAATAGTAAGAGACACTATAAGCTAAATACATTAACATATCAGGTGCTTAAAACTAATCTAATTTACTAAAATTAGCTAATAATGCAGCTAAATAATGATGCTCTTCATTTACAATTCAGGAGCTCAGTAATGGACAAGGGAAACTGCAAGTGCTTGCAGTCAACAGTAAAAGAATCAGTAATTTTGCCAATTATTATGTACCACAAGATGCCTCCTTTAAAAGTTTTCATTCTTTATTTACATACATGGCATCTAAACAGGAGACAAAGTGTTTCTGCCTTATTTTCTTACAAACGCATGAGTTGCTTTAATTCTTTTCCATATAGTTTCTGTGATATTTTGACTCTTTAAAGTGTTTGTGGAATTCACCCAGTCATCATTTCTTGTTTAGTAGATGCAGAATCTCATTGTATTAAAAAGAATTTGGTTTATTTTTCTTCTTCCAGTTAGCAATATGTAATAAGACTGTATAGTTTATATGTCTTAATTTTTGCAACAGGAGTAAAATTCATAGATAGGAACCAATTGATAAGGCTATTTGTATGTAAGGAGAGACACAATTATTGGTGCAGTACCCTGAGTAAGAACACAGCATTATGATGCTTAATGTTTGAATTTGGTTCAAAACACCTAGATGTCTTTTCTCTCAATGTTTTAGCGGCTGGTCTAGTGTGTCTTCTCAGCAATAGCTATTACTGAAATTACATAATGACTAAAGAAGATAAGTAGAGTTCTTTGCTGAAAAAACTTTGCAAAGTTTTGAACAGTGAAGAGTAAAGCTTGAGATTTCTTAGGGTACCCTGGTTTTGTGCTTCTTAGCATGCACAAACGTGAAAAAAATTAAAAATATTCTTCAGAGTGATTGGGGAGATATTTTTAGAAACCTTGCCATCCTTCTCTAATTTACTTCCATAGATTTATGATTTGTGTGTTTATTTTTTTTAAAGAAAAGTAAAGTAAAGAGGTAAGGTATTATGGGTCTTCTTTGAAAGTAATTGATGTTATAGTCCCTGTTCTCTGAAAGTGAATCAACAGCAGCAGACCATAGCAAGCTATTCACCTGACTGCTATTCATCTGACTGCTATGTCCTTCTGGACTGCTTACACTCATCTGAAAAATCACCTCTGAGTTGATGTTTCTGAGGGGAAACATCTTCCATGAGGTGGATATGATTGTACTCTGCATGTAGAAGTTTCAAGAGCAATTTACCATCTTTTGGAGGCAGAATTTCTTACGTGACCTACTCAGCTCTCTATAGATGTGTATGAAAGAACAGGAAGTTTGCAGGAAACATTTTGTGTTGTTATCTGTGTCTTTATTTAAACCTTCGTTTTTCTAGGAATAAATGTAATGCAGAACTTGCAGTATGGAAAGTGTGCTGTGCATGTTTTAAGGGTTTAAGCAAGATTCAGAGATTAAAGTTGAGAACAAGTTACTGTATGTGAATTCAAATGCAAAATATCCTCATTATAATAATACACAGGGAAAAAACCCCCACTGTTGTAGAATCAGAACTTGCCAAACACGACCTAATGTCAACAATGAACTCTACTTTAACCAGCCTTTCAACCTGTGTATCGTCAGAGTAATTGGTCTTTTAGTTGATTTGACTAACTGACAGCTAAGCCACTAATAATTACCTGTGGCAGCATTTATATTTTTTTCTTTTACACTATAGCACAACATCAATGAATATATTTTAAGTAGTAACAGTGGTTGAATGTATAGATTATAATTTAAATAATTATTTATGAAAATATGATTACACATCTGTGCCTACAATAGAGAGACTTTTTAATTTGATTAAAAAGAAAACAACAGCATATCTGCCCACATAATTTTGTGGTTAAACTATTCATGACTTATAATAATATATTAATTTTGTCAATTTGTTAGGGTATCATTTCAACCTTTTGACAAGCTTTCATCTTTATTTAGCTGAATTTGGGTTCAAGAGAGTGCTTACTTAACAACTTATGCTTTATGAAGCTCTTCAAGATCATGAAATTCTCACTATCATCCACAATTTTCTTACACTGTGGTGTTGAGGCTCTTTAACATAATGTATTTCCATATGAATGATATACATAAAGCCAAAGCATATGTATGTATGGTCTTGGCAGGGTAGAAATGTGCTTCAAAGACATCCAAGAAGAATGTATGCTGGAGAACTCCTTCCTGAGGTAAGCTAAAGATAAGGACTCGGTAAAAGCTAAATTAATACAACTGTGTGTTCCTTTTTGCAAAATACTAGTTTGGGTACTGTGTTTTGTTCTTTACTAAGAAAACATACTTGCTTATGAGATAAGGAACATTTTTTGGTTATCACTGGGTGGGAAATATTAGACTGCGTAATAATAAGCAATGTTTTCAAATTTAAACTATTTTGAATTATTTGAATTTCCAAATTATCAGGTTTCAGTTGTGCAACTAGAGATATTTAATTTTAAATTTAATATTTTAGTTTCTAAAATATTTTCCGGTATGTCTATTTATCTCTCAAGCTAGATATAATTTAAATTCTACTGGAAAAAACCCATAGATTTTTCCTGTACAACACTGTGTTACTCTTCTATTCTGACAACTTTGTCATTTTAGAACTAATGAAATGTAATCATTGGATCACTAATTTGTTTCCATATCTGAATAAAAACTCAAAGTATTTCTTTCCAAAGACTGCTTAAAAAAAATGGTAGACATATTTAGAATTCCATGCTGTAGCTATATGAATTATCAATATTTTTCATGTTTTTGTAAGTATTTAAAAATGTTATCTGAAGATTCTTATTAGTAGTATTTCATTATTCTTGAGAGTATGTTGTTGTGTTTTAATTACAAATATTGTTTAGCTGATGATATTAAAAAAGGGAAATTTTGTGGAAAAGTTGAGTCAGATATTTAGCATAACTGAGGAAAACTAGTTACCATATATTTCAGCATTACGTGAAAGTATATTTTAAAAACTATTTGAAGAAATTTAGGATATATTAGACTTTTGAAAGTATTTAAAAATTTAAGACGAAGACTGTTAAAAATGTTATAGTTACTTAAGACAGTAACTGAAAATATCTTTAATGCACACAAGTGTGCATACATTTCTTTAGTGGTTAGTTTGATCTATAATCATTCTTTTTTATCTGCTATAGTTATTTGATCAAAGTCAGAGAAATACTGCTGCTGGAATAAGTACTTTTCAGGCATTAAAGATTTGGTTTTCTATCAATGCATTTCAAAAGAAGTCTTACTACACTGCTTTTTTAACAAATATTTCTAAAACTTTCTTGAGCTAAGAATAAAGAGAATTCATTTCAATTATATGGTAGCTTTAAAATAGAAGAGGTTGCCTGTTTTTTATTTGGTTAACTTATTTGGTTGGCCCAGCTTGCCATTACAAAGTATCTGAGGGTAAGTGATAAAATAACATCTTCTAGCATATGTGAATACAGGATGTCTGTGATTTTTCCATTCATTTCAGAGTTTTCTTTTAAAAATATTAATAAATTAGGCAAACATTTTCTACAGATTTATATAGAAGAGAAATACTACAGTTTAAACTGTCTTTCAGTGCTTTTAAAGAACAACTCGTTATAAGCTTACATCTTATCCCAATGAATTTACATTAGAGCGAAATGGAAAAGTTTTCGTTGAATTACCCTAAATAGGAAATGAAATAAAAGTGTTCTCCCTTAAGTGTATCCACATTTCAGTGATAAATAATTATAACAATGTATAAGGTCAGTACATATAGACACATCATAATTATATCATATGCTATTTTTTTGTATATTGTCTGATTGTCCCTAAAACATGCATTACCAATTATAAATGTATAAATTACACTTGTTTGGACACTCAGAAGGTTGGGAAATTGGATGTAGTCATGAAATGTTTGTTTTTTCAAATAACTACTGCAAATGTGCTTTTTACTAAGAGATAACAAAAATGTCTTACAACAAATGCTACCTGACATTTTAAATCCACTCAGAAAAAAAGCAAATGATTGCTGTTGGCTGAAGAGAGACCATTACAGTAAAAGAAAAGTCAAGTATATGAAATAAAAACGAGAGAGAATATTTAAAATAGCATTCAGGTAACTTAGTAGAGTTTGTTGAGAGTAAGGATACATGTTTGCAGGTCTGTCATTGACATTACTGAATAATTCTAATAACGTTCAATTAAAAATCTCATAGAAATTTAGAACATGTACGAGCAGTATGTTCAAAGCCATTTGCAAAGGTTATTTAGGGTTTTTTTATACACTGAATCATAGGCGGTAATGTTCTAAGAAATGCTTAGTGAAATATCAAATCGGTAAATTAGTCTCTTAGTTATTACTGTCTGGCTTTTTACACATAAGTAACTACTTATCTTCAACATAGAGCATTGCTGTTTTCCTGGGAGACCTGCTAGCAAGAGCAAAATATGGATAATGATACTAAATGTGTAGATTAATTCCTTCAGCTTTCTAACCAACCAGATTTATCAGTTTGTTGCTTCATCACAATTCCTATAATTCTGCATGGGTCAGTCAGCCAGCCACACATACATTTCAATTTATCTGCTATCTTTCAGCTGCCTACCAGAACACTTGGTGCTCATGCAAAAATCAAAACAGCATTCCAGTTTCCACATTTATCTCATATAAAGATTCACAGAAAAGTACTTCATATCTAAATAATGCCTTCTTCTCTTCTACTTTGTCAGTACAGGGGGCTTCATGAAGCTGGGGCCTATTTATGGGTATCAAAATCTCCACCCCCCATGGCTCTCTCTTGCTAAAAATTCCTTATAAAGTCTTCCCATAGCACCTACAAAACAAGATGTAGACTCTGAGTAGTAGGCCTTGAATATGAATAAACTTGAGTTATACTGGGTGAACGGTTGAAACAAGAGTGAAGTGACTAAAGAAGTCCCTGGAGAACAAGACTGGCTGTGAAACTTACCTCAAGTTGATACGCAGCTCCTGATTGTTCATGTCATAATTTAAAAAAGTGTTTGAAGTGAAATGTAAATGGGCCTCCATCTCGTACATGACTTATACCAGTCTTACAAAGGTTTGTTTTGTAAAGTGAGGTTCAGTAGGAAAGTAAATGTCTAAGGAACCCTAAAGTGTTTGGCTATAATTTGGGCTAAAAAGGAGACAAGGACTCTCTGCTTTAAAAAACAAAGCAACCCCCTCCCAAAAAATGTTTTGGCATTTGTTTCAATACAGACTGGAATAATTTAAAAATATTTTCTAACTGTGAGCAAGACAGTGAAGTCCAGAATACTTTTTTGTTTGTTTTTACCTGATCTGTGAAGTTCTGTGGCTTTAATCAGTTAACTATTGGGTTCTCTGAAAATCTGGTAGTTTTTTTTTCCCCCAGAGCATCTGTTGTGCACCTGAAAAACTTTTGTGAAAACGTAACAGATATTTAAAAAAAAAAAGTCTTGGCAGATCAGCTACTTTCATGTCACATGGGGGTTTCTAAACAGCTTGGATTGTAAAGGCCTTTATAAACAACTGAAGCTTTTAGATCCAATGAAAGAGATGTTTGGTTATAGCTTCCAATTAATGTTATTTAAGTGTAAAGAAATCTATAGTAAACGACAATAAACCAGAGGAAACATATTCTTTTGTTTCACAGAGAAGCTGTAATGTCTCAGCAATAAACCAGAGGAAAACATATTCTTTCGTTTCACAGAGAAGCTGTAATGTCTCAGGCTACTGAATGAGGACTTGGCTTATTATGATAGTGAGTCTGGTTGTGGTAGGGATGCCATTTTTGGTCCTCTGAACAGTGGCATTGATAGCTCCTGTTAGAGGTCACAGCTGCAAAGCTCCTTGCCCACATCTCACCTTCCAGAGTTCTTGGTAGCTTTGGCTGCCAGGTAATGTCTGCCCTGCTAAGGACCTAGTGAGACCAGGTGGTTGGGAACCAGCTGTATGCCCCTGCCTCTTCTCTCTGAACATCCCTACCTGCAGATTTCTGTAGGGATCTGTATTACCCTGTCTCCTCTTCACCATCTCAGGAAAAAGCAGGAACCATGATCTAGTTGCCAACTGCAGAAGATAACCTGTAAAAGTCATTCATCACTAATGCAACTGCTGCCACTGTCATGAGGACATGGTATCTATAAGAAAGCAACTCTTCAACAGAAAACAACTGGCTCAGCTGGACTCAAGAGGAACAAAGCTATGCTGGTTAACAGAGATGTTTTGAAGAATAAACTGTGCCTCAGTCATCAGCTTTTTCTTTTTTTTTTCTTTTTAAATACAGTGATTATCAAGCTTTTGTGAAGCCTGTTTGATATTTTGCTAAATAAGACCAGACAAAAATGGGCACATTCCCTAAAAGAACATAACAGCAGTTGTATTTCTCTAGTTGGTGTCCTGTTTATGAGAGTAACCCACAGAGGGTACCGTGGGTAGAATGTAAGTACAGGGTAATGCTTCTCCCAAAATGTTCTCTCAGCTTCAGGGAGCAGTTGAAAACCCTCCTTTTTTCTGACTGCAAGCTAGGAAACATCATGCCGCCTTCTCCAATTTAGATATGGCAGTACCTGTCATCACAAGGCCGGATTATTTTGATTGACTGCATCTACAGTTGAATGAGAAGACAAGCCACAAATTTCAGAGTCCCGAAGCGGCTGCCTGCTTTCTCCATGGCTCAGGCTATAGGGAAACCTCTGCATGAGAGTGTCCACTGGCTTCGATATCTGATGCAGAGGTTAGTTTAACACTTTGGTCCCAGCTTTTCATGCAGCCAATGAATTGAACTCTGAACACCTGATAGTGTTGGCTGGCTCCAGGATGGCCAAGGAGCTGCTGTAAAAATGGCTGAACTCTTGCAGCTTCAAAACTTCCTTGTGCAAAGCAATGGGGCCCCAAACCAGCTTACTGTTTGAGCTGCCAATCTGCAGTGTATATCTCAAGCTGTCTGCCTTTCAGAGCATAGAAATTCTCCATTGGATCAGAGCAATGATCCGTTTACCAGTTTTTTTCAGTTGTACTGTGCCTAGCTAAGAGGATAAGAAAAAAGGGTACAGCAATATTGTCCCATGGTATTTTTCATTCTTCAGTGTTTTGTAATTCAGGGAATGCCAGAAATGCAGGAATAACATTTAAGAATAAATAATATTAATAGCTCTAAATGGACTTTATTCATGGATTTATTCAGCTGATTTTAATTTTTCTAAATTTCAACATCTTGCAGCAAGGATTTCCATAGCTTATGAGTTCATTGTGCAAAGATCACAGCCTTTTTTTGCTTTGAATCTGCTAGCTGTAGTTTCATGTGATGTTCTTGTACTGAAAAAGACAAAACCCCACTGTTCCCTTTTCACTTAGATAGCTCACAATTTTTTAGACTTCAGTCATTTCCCTTTTTGTTTTCTCTTTTCGGAGCTGGGGAGCCCTAGTCCAGTTATTCCTCATAGACTTTCTTGTCTTCCTTTGATCCATCTATATGTTTGATACTCTTCTCTGTATGTTTACCAGTCCTTCTACACTCTTTTTCCACCTGGCCACCAGCACAGAATGCATTCATGATGTGAATCATGAATTTATACAGCGGTATAATAACCTCTCTCTGTTTTCTAATCCTTTCTTAATAATTCTTATTTTTCAGATTCCTTTTTGGATTTCTACTCAGCATTAAGCAATTTTTTTTCCACAGAGCTATCTATTATAACCTTTTTTTTTTGTTTGTTTGTTTTTTGTTTTAAGAGGTATTAGCCAGGTCAAAGCTCACTCCTATGTAAGTAAAGACTTTTTGCATTTTTTTTCCCCCAGGTTCCCCTCCATCTGCACTGAACTTTCCCTGTCATTTTATCTTCCAGTCACTCAACAGTGAAAAGAAATAGACCTAGTTGCAGTGCAGTTGCCCTCATCCCTTTGAACATTTAGCTAAATTGTAGAGGTCAAATATATATAACCTTACCTCTGAATGCAGTTAACGTTGCAGGTACATATAAAGACAAAACATAAACCATTTCCTAATGTGATTGTTCAAGTTTATTGCGTAGCCCATGGAAGCAGAGAGGACATGGGATATTTCAGTGTATTTGGCATTATGGCTTAAAACAGAGACCCTTGGATAATTCCTTGGTAAGAATTGCACTGTGCTGATTTATGACTTGATAAGCTGGTAATGATGAGCACTGGTAAAGATAAAATACTTATGAATACTAGCTCACGCAATGAAACAACTCATACATGGCTAGGCCATTGGGATCTGATGCGCAGATTTGGTAGCAGGTTTTGCAGCTTTTTGTCACAGCATTTAAGAACCCTTAATACACCTGCAGAAGCTGACCCTAAACTGGAAGATGAAGGCAGTTTCTTCAAAACTTTAAAAGTTGTTTTTTTAACATGGAAAAGTGTAAAGGAAAGGAATTCCTATAAAGTTGGAAGGGGTGAAATCTGCTACCTGTGGTAAAAGCTAGTTCTGTGTTGACCCTGTAGGATTTGTATTTCTGGAGTTTGTTTTAGTAATTCCAATTCATTTGTATTTTCTGTGGCTACGTGAAAAATTAAGAGTCATTTGTAATAGTAAATGAAATATTTTGAGTGCTTTTTAAAGTATGCAGGACAAATCAAAAGGATTTATGTTGTGTATGGTCTACAAAAAAAGTCTAGAATTCATCTCCAGTGTAAATGGTATAAACCCCCTTGTAAGTGCTATAAAAAGATGCTGTAGATGAATGATCGACTGTTGATTTGGCCTGTGTAGTATGTTCCTATGCAAGGAAGACACATAAAGAAATTGCTAGTGTGGAATTTAGTTAATTTCTAAATTGCAGTTTACAGGTGACAGGAAACATCTGGTTTTCAAAATGTGTTTCATTACGATACTGTGATCTTTAGGTTCTCCAGTATTTAGTCCTACAAAACCAAGTAAAAATATTCTAAATTGACTTAAGATAGTCATGAAAGACATGAAAGTCTCAAAGAGCTTTTCCTATTCAAATTATAGGCAAGGATGAAATTGTCTCCTAGCTGATTGCTTTATGATCTTTACTGATCATATTCCCTCAACTAGTTAGATCTGGATGCCAACATTTTGACTGAAACTCTTCATTTTGAATTTGTTCGTTCCACTAGGTTATTTGAAGATAGTATCAAAGACAGTGTCAAAGATCTCTTATTTTTTACATTGCTCCTATAAGAATAAGAATTTACTTTTTTTATCAGTAATTTGCAAAGGCGAGTAATTTAACTGAACTAAAAATTTGTAAGATTATAGTATTGTTTGAATAACTTGAGCTCTGAATTTCTAAAACCTGTTCTTTTTCTTGCCGTTACTTTGGACAACAATTTCTTATTAGTTTTGATAACTAAAAATATTTTGGAAGCTATTTCTTTTCAGAAATATTTCCACTCTCCCTCATTACTTTAAAAGTGCTTGAGTACTGGCTGATTGCTCTTTATGCTTAGAAAGACATAACATACCGAAGAGAAAAAAAAAGCCTCCACAGACTGACAAACTTATTTTAGGGAAATTCAGGCTATAAACCCAAGATCTTTTCATTACCTCCCTCTTCTATGAAGCTCCCTTAAACACCCAAGTAATGCTGGCTTTGCATCAGGTATTTCATAGATTTCTATCATACATCAAGATTTTTTGGCCTAAATATTTAGCTTAAGTGCTTCTTGCTATTGCTTTAAGGCAATGATACAAAAGCCATTGTTCTAGACCTTGCCTTCTCTTATGAAATTAGGAGGCAAGGTGTTTGAATGAGGAAGATATTAAGAAAAGAGAAAAGTGTACAAAACTTGAGGGCTGTTGGCAAGCTTTAGGGAAACCTTAAGCTCTATGTCTGCAATAATATTTTTCTTCTTGGAACCTTTCTTCTCTCAAGGAATAAACAAGATGTTTCTGATGATTAAACAGT
This sequence comes from Harpia harpyja, assembly GCF_026419915.1. Taxonomy (NCBI): domain Eukaryota; kingdom Metazoa; phylum Chordata; class Aves; order Accipitriformes; family Accipitridae; genus Harpia; species Harpia harpyja. The sequence goes on along the minus strand of NC_068942.1, from coordinate 14,892,906 downwards.
AATCACAAAGCAATTCTGTTCTGTGTATCTTTAATGGTTAACAAATTTGTGACTTTTTTTTTTTCAACTGCAAAGTGCTTGGTCTTTTATACTGGGCTGCAGACATGTCACTTTAATGATATCTTTAGACATTGAAAACAAAATTACACAGCAGAAGGATGACACATACGGAGCTGATCACAGAACAGTGGCTCAGTAAAGTCAGATCCACATGATCTGCCAGAAGCTGACCTCATTTCTGAATGCTTTTAAATGATATGAATGGTTTTGCAATGAGTTTGGAAAAATAGCTATATGCATATTCAGTTTCTGTTGCTTTTTTTCTCCATGCTTTATATTTTTACTGATTCTATTTTTTTTTCCTTAAATGAACTACATCGCACTTCAGGGTAATCAATCACAATTATTTGTAAATAGAAGATGTGAGCTACAATTAAAACACACATTTTTTGTGGCCATAATGTCATAATACAAATGATAACTCTTAAACCTATTAATATACTGAGCAAGACATCTCCGTTTAAAAATAAAATAAAATTTACAGAGTGTATATTCATGTTTTCTAAGAAAAGAGAAACCACTATCTTCCCACTAGTTTATGACCTTCCTCTTTTCTGCTGTGAAAACCAAACAGCCATAACCATAACTAAAGATAAGTCAGGGCCAAAGTTGAAACTATGTCCTGGAGCCCCCTCTAAATTTAGATTTCAAAAGACACAGCTGTAGAAAGGGGCTTTTCCTCCTTTGGGCTATTCAGCGAGCCTCTGTTATTTCAGTAACATTGATAGATGCAAGTTAAAGGGAATGCATCACATGATAAAGAAAAGATTCAAAATCCTTAATGGGGGAAATAAGTGGCTAGAACAGCTCTCGGCTGACATTGGTCTGTCAGATCATTTGGTCTTTGTTTTAGTGTTATTTTGGAGAAATTTTCTGAATGCAGTGGGGCCACATGTCGGAGACTTTGGATCAAAGCACAAGGGTGAGGATGTATGCCCCTTCCCGCTGCCCTACCCTGCACAGAGCTTGCACCATACCTGCAGTCCCAGCTCAGCACCCACTGTGCTCCCAGTAAAATCCACAACGGATTCATTTGCACCAGTCTCTCTTTCGCTGTTTCAGACATTTCGCTTGCCACTAGAGAACGAAAGAAGGAGAGAAGAGCACATTGCCTCGCGGGTGCTGCCTCTATCCACTGACCATGCATGGGTAGTTCAGGGAGAGTTTCCTAATGCTGCCATAAGCCACTTTACTATTGATCCAGGTGCAGTGCCAGTTGATGCTAAAAGGATAGTTAAATCTCTTATGTCACGGCTAGATTTAAAAAATTTGACATCCCCCAACTCCCATATCCTTTGGTGGGACTCCATCCCATGCAATAGTTTGGAGGGGAATGAACACGGGGAAAAAAAATTCATGTGAAATCTTCAGGAGTAATTAAGTGCTTCAGAAACAGAGGCAGAATTAAAAGTTAGTGCAACCTGTGCTTGTCCTTTCACTCACCTACCTTTGAAAGTCTAGACTGTGATTTCTGTGAGTGCTGCTGGAGGCAGATACTAGTGTTGAACTGAAATATGAGCAGCCCAATTTTTTTCAAAGTTTTTTAAAAAATAAAGAGAAAAAAGCTTAGAAAAATTAAAAGAAGCCTTGCAAATTCACGTTTTTCTGGTCAAGATAAACAGGACTTGTTTTGTTATCTTTTATGGGTGTGTCTTTACAAGTATTCACACCCGCTTGCAGAGTTCCTGTAGTGTTTTTTTTGGTAATATATATATCTTATGGTGGGGACAGCTGGGACTGGTGAAAGCCGAGGCCAAATGAGGATAAAGATTAAATCTTTTAAAAAGATAAGGACATGACTGGGATTGATGACATGGCTGGAAATGTCTCTCCTGCCTTTCCCAGCTGGTGGTCATGGCTTCTGCCTTCTTGCAGCTTCAGTTCAGACAAACTTAGTTCTGTGCCACCAAAACTGGTGAATTATTTCCGCTTGCCTCATGTACTGGTTTTGGCTGGGATAGAGTTAATTTTCTTCATAGCACCTCCTATAGTGCCATGTTTATACAGAGTCAAGGCCTTTCCTGTTTCTCAGGCTGCCCTGCCAGTGCGTAGGTTGGGGGTAGGCAAGAGGTTGGGAGGGGACACAGCCAGGACAGCTGACCCCAACTGACCCAAGGGGTATCCCAGACCATAGGACGTCATGCTCAGCATATAAAAGCTAGGGGGAAGAAGAAGGAAGGGGGGACATTTGGAGTGATGGCCTTTGTCTTCCCAAGTCACCGTTACACGTGCTGGAGCCCTGCTTTCCTGGAGATGGCTGAACACCTGCCTGCCCATGGGAAGTGGTGAATGAATTCCTTGTTTTGCTTTGCTTGTGTGCGCGGCTTTTGCTTTACCTATTAAACTGTCTTTATCTCAACCCCTGAGTTTTCTCTTTCTCTTTTTTACCCTTCTGATTCTCTCTCCCATCCCACTGTGGGGAGTAAGTGAGCAGCTGTGTGGGGCTGAGCTGCCAGCTGGGGTTAACCCATAACACCTCTTAAATGCATCATAAAAAACTAGTGGAGAAGAACAGACAAAGAAACCAGCAAAAAATATGCAAACACCCTCCCTTTCAAACTGGGCCAGAAATGGTGTGTTTAGATGTGCTGAGCCAAAGGAACGAGTGGGATGGTCTGGGAAAACAGCTCTTCTGCAGGCATGTCTAATTGACATCACTCTTCCAAAACCATAACTTAACCATGCAAATGACTCATTAACTATCACAGAGGAAGTTTTTCTTCGTGCTCACACGGATCCAGTGCCTGGGGTAGAAAATATGGTTTGCGAAGATGGCAGCTGGAGTCACCCTTGGGCTGTGCAGGCTGGTGGTGTGTGTTTGCCTCTCACGGGGCCCCTCACTAGTTGAATCTATTTCTCCTTGCTTGCTTCTAACCCAGTAGGAGCATTAGAAAGCCATAAAAAGAAAAGTTCAGCTGGTGGGGGCCATTCAAAGCTTGTGGGTCTGCTGAGGGAATTCCTGTTCGTCCCAACCAAGCGGGAGTGATAGAGAATTGCTATGTGCCCCCCGTGGCTCTTAATGGCAAAAGAAAATGACTCTTTGGAGAAAAGATGACTGCAGTGCATCAATCATGCTATAAAAATATTGGATGTAGACCTTTCCCTGGAGGTCTCAGTTATCTGTAATTTTCTCCTATATGTTTGTGTGACTCAAGAGGCTGTATTTATATCTTATTGACACCATCTACAAAGTGCTCATTTCTATCAGAAGAAACATTATCTATATGAAAGCATATTCAGCCTCATCCTTTGCGCAACTTTGCAGAGGTACTGAAGAATGTTTTGTATAATTGTGACAACAACTTCAAAGCTTCCTCCTAGTCCCTGAGGATAGGCATTACACTTTTCATGCTATGATCAGTGAGTTTCTTCATCTGCATTCTCTGATTAAAAACTTAAATAATACATGTTCTTAAATAGCATTCAAATGATTCCTTACAAATTTAGATGTAAATAGTAACTTCTGCTTTGTACTTTGATTGCAGCTTCTGGTTGGGGGTTTTAAATCATCTTATAAACTTCAGTAAACTGAATTGCACAACGTCCTTTTCAGTTAAGTGTTACCAGTGTTGATTTCCTCTGGAAGGAGGGGCTGAAGTGCTGTCCTGGAAATCTAAAAAGACCTCTACCAAAAACCTCACACCGACTCAGCTGATGAGCAAAACTGGTTGCAAAAACAAAAAATATGCATCAGTGTTAAAGGCTGAGAACACCTGGGACAGAGCAAACTTCCTCTGATTCCATAGCCAAATGCAGCAGCAGTGGTATGAAGAAAAATTTTGCTTCATTAAAACCCTGTTCCAGAGTTTCCATCTGAACATACAGAAGACTCTCCTAAAATTGCTGCAGAAGACAGATCTGGTCATGCTCACATCATTTTACTGTATCTAGGTGATCATCTAGGAGTTAATAAATAATGTGCTCCAGAGGAATCCCATGCTTCTTTCCTTAAGCCACTCTGACATCCAAGGTACCAAATTCTTCAGTCCAATACATTATTAAAGATATGTGAGTTCTTGCTGCCAAGAATGCTACCCCTGTTAGTCTTCCTTGACGTCTATTTAATAGAACATCTATTTAATCAGCTAACCTACGCCACCTTTATTAAGTAAGCAAATCTTACTAAAGACAATATTCACATATACTGTTCAAAAGTGGATACTCAAAAATTACATTTGGCAAGGAAAAAGATTTTTTGCCAAAAATTTGATACAGAAAAAAAAATATTCCACTGATGTTTGGCAGTACCTTTGAATGACAGCTTACACGGTGTGAACAGTTTGGGTATTTTAAAGCAGTAATATTCTTTTCATTGTTTTCCAAACAGCAAACTAACAGCTAGTTTTTGAATAATTAGACTGTATGGGGTTTGCGTGGCAAGGTTTTGGTAGTGAGGGGGCTACAGGGGTGGTTTCTGTGAGAAGCTGCTAGAAGCTTCCTCCATGTCCCACAGAGCCACGACGGACCCACCGCTGGCCAAGGCCAAGCCCATCAGTGATGGTGGTAGTGCTTCTGGGAGAACAGATTTAAGAAGGGGAAAAAGTTGCTGTAGCACAGAAATTGCAGCTGGAGAGAAGAGTGAGAACATGTGAGAAACAGCCCTGCAGACCCCCAGGTCAGTGCAGAAGGAGGGGGAGGAGGTGCTCCAGGCGCCGGAGCAGAGATTCCCCTGCAGCCCGTGGGGAAGACCATGGTGAGGCAGGCTGTCCCCCTGCAGCCCAGGGAGGTCCACGGTGGAGCAGATATCCACCTGCAGCCCGTGGAGGACCCCACGCAAGAGCAGGGGGATGCCCAAAGGAGGCTGTGACCCCGTGGGAAGCCCGCGCTGGAGCAGGCTCCTGGCAGGACCCGTGGCCCTGTGGAGAGAGGAGCCCACGCTGGAGCAGGTTTGCTGGCAGGACTTGTGACCCCACGGGGGACCCACGCTGGAGCAGTCTGGGCCTAAAGGACTGCAGCCCATGGAAGGGACCCATGCTGCAGCAGCTTGTGAAGAACTGCAGCCCATGGGAAGGACTCACATTGGAGAAGTTCGTGGAGGACTGTCTCCTGTGGGAGGGACCCCACGCTGGAGCAGGGGAAGAGTGAGGAGTCCTCCCCTGAGGAGGAAGGATCGGCAGAGACAACGTGTGATGAACTGACCCCAACCCCCATTCCCCGTCCCCCTGTGCCACTGGCGGGGAGGAGGCAGAGGAAATCAGGAGTGGAGTTGAACCGGGAAGAAGGGAGGGGTGGGGGGGAAGGTGTTTTAAGATTTGGTTTTATTTCTCATTACCCTACTCTGGTTTGATTGGTAATAAACTAATTTTTCCCCAAGTCGAGTCTGTACTGCCCATGACAGTAATCGGTGAGTGATCTCTCCCTGTTCTTATCTTGACCCACAAGCCTTTCATTATATTTTCTCTCCCCTGTCCAGCCAAGGAGGGGAGTGATAGAGCAGATTTTGTGGGCACCTGGCATCCAGCCAGGGTCAAACCACTACAGACTTCCACTCTGCTTTCTTGAGAGTCCTGTGGCTCATGCAGACCCACATACCATAACTGTAAACAGTTACAGGATGACTTTCATACTTGCTGTGTGTGTGGGTTTTGTATCTTGGGACTTGATTTACCATTAACACAATCTCTATTTACATGTCTGGAATGACTTATATTGCATTTACAAATTAGGTAGATAACTGTTGATGCAACAAGGAGCCTAAAATGAAAAAGGATGTAAATTCCACATTATTTATTTACACATTGATCTCTGAAAGACAAAAAATATTTTAAAAGCCAGGCCACGAGAATGGAAGGAATTGTTTTCAACACACAGCATCACAAAGAAGGGGCAGCTAAAATAAACATTGGCTTATTATACTGCAAATTTGGAGGAGGAAAAACACTCACTAAACCCAAGGCTTTCTATCTTTCTGTGGAAAGAGTAAGTTTCTAAGCCAGCCTGCCTAGCTATCTCCTCAAAGCCAGCCTCTGATGCCTGCTTCTTCTATCAGCAATTTTAAACAGCCTGTGAAATTCTGTTGGGTTTGTTCTCCTGCTTCCTACTGTATGAATTACGGCAACAGATAGGCAAAGGTGGTTTTTTCAAGGAGGATTTAGCAGTGTGGTTTGATCTCAGGAACGTGACAAAGACGTAAGAGGTTACAGTCAGGGGATGTATAGAATTACACATGGGCATAGTCAAGTGAGGTGTTTTTGGAGACTCAGACAAGACTCCTTCATTCTGGAGGGAGTCTGTACTCCATTGGTCCATTTTTGGGTTCCTTGCTTAATTAAAAAGCAAGTGGTTCTTTGAAGAAATGCAAGATTTATGGTCCTTATAGATACGAGAATTTTTGTCTTATTTTTGTAGTGTAGTCCATTGTGGAGGACACATTTATTATCAGTGATCAAATAACCCTTTATATTATTTCTCTTCTTGCTTTATAATGATTGTGCTCACCATGCATTTTCTTTAGGGAATAAGCTGACATCACGCTGTTATCACCATCGCTTTGTCAGAAATAATGATGCAAATCACAGGCAGAAGGACTCCCTGCTCTGGTTGTTCTGACGTAATCAGAACAGACAAGAAGAAATACCTGACCAAAGGAAACAGATTGTCAGAAGTGTTCAAGACCCAAGAATATAAATTGCTTTGTGTTGCAAACCAAATGTGGGATTCTGCAGGTGGAACTCTTCTGAAAATTTGGCATTTTTATGTATATTTCTCTTGCCTAAAATGGATTTTAAGTTGCGTCTGTTTGCTTTCTCCCCCATCTTTCTTTCCAGCTGTTTATTTTTAAGGTGACTTTAAATTTGCTTTTAAATAATCTTGTTTCTGCTCCAGTATAAAACTACCTCAGCTAGAACATTGTTTCTTTTTGAACTTCTTAGGCACTCTAGTAATGCAAATACTAATAATAAAACTTAAGGACTTGAATTTTAATCCCTGGGGCATGCCAGCATTCTCCACCCAGTCCAATGATTTAGATAAAGGAAGAAAAAAATTCCTACAAAGCACTAGAAATATTAGGTTTTGCTCAGACATCATGTTGTCACATACTGTCTTATATTCTGAAAAATGCAAGGAGAATTTTACAGGACATGTACCTCTTTTTACTCTAATTTCCAATTAAATTTGATTTGGCCTTCCTGGCAGTTGTGAAAATAGTGACTTAGGCCAGTGTGGTAATGAATTGTTAATTTTTTTAACCAGTTTAACTACTTTAGGTCAAAATGAATATAGGAATATGCTGTTCACATGCAAGCACATGCCTGGAAAGCTAATGAACTCTATTCCCAGATTTGCCAGCTATTATCCTCAGTTTGCATTTGACTATGATAATACAGTTCCAACTATATCAATGTCTGTCAAGCCATCTTGCTTTACAGTTGATATAGCGCTAGCTCCATGTTAAACACACAGTTAATATATCCTGGATAATAAGGATTTTTTTGTGTCTGCTTTACTATCCTGTCCCATCAATGCTTTTCATGGCTGTTTAGCTTGACTAATGACTTCCAAATGACCACAGAAGATAGAAGTCTCCCTGGGTGTTGCAAAGTGTGGGGGATTAATTTCAAAAAGCCTGTCTGAATTGCATTAATGCAACTATTTGACCTGTGTATAACCCCAGGGCAAAATAGAGCCAAGCAAAAGGTAGTAACAATAAACAGGATTTCAAATTGCAGTTTTCTTTTTTTTTGAAATTAAGTTCAGCTAATTGACTTTTCATTTTAT